>NC_080846.1:31652296-32252296 GCF_030435755.1 Ochotona princeps
AATGCAGGTTCCCCAGATGATGTCTTAACTGCTAAATCAAATGCACAGCCTCATGTACAGATTCTTATCCTTTTAGCACTGACTATTTTCTGCAAGTTCTTTTCTTCTATGCTTCTTCTCTGTTTTTGTAATTACACATAAACAAATCTTCCCCCAACAGTATCTGGGAACCCAAGTTTAAAACATAGAGTGGCTACTTCTGTAGCCCCTGGTCTTTTCAAATTCCTACAATAACTTTTCTACTTTACAAAATTTTAAGAAATGAAAATCCTTGTTTACTCTCCAAATGACAGCACCAGCCAGGGCTGGGCGAGGTTGAAGACGGGAGTTTTGAACTTCATTTGGGTCTCCTGTGTACATGAAGGGGCCCAGGTAATTGAACTGTCTTTGGTTGCTTTCTTAGATAGCTTTGCAGGGAGCTGGATTGTGAGTAAAGCAGCTGGGACTCAAATGCTTGCCTATGGCATTATTCTTTTTTAATAAGATTTATTTAGTTAGTTACTTTGGAAAGTCAGGTTTATAGAGAAGGAGAGAGCCTTCCATCTGCTGGTTCACTTCCCAAGTGGTTGCAACAGCCAGAATTGAGCCAATCCAAAGCCAGGAGCTAGGGGCTTCTTCTGGGTCTTCCACATGGGTAAAGGCTCCCACGACTCTGGGCCACCTTCCATTGCTTTCCCAGGCCACAGGCAGGAAGCTGAATGGGAAGTGGAGCAGTCAGGATACATACCAGTGCCCAAATGGGATCCCAGCAGATTCAAGGAGAGGACTTTAGTTACTAGGCTACGTGCCAACCCCATAATTCTTAATTATGAAGTAAATAGATAGTACTTTAAATTCGGTCATATTATATTGCTGTTATGACTTCAGTTCTTTAAATATTGTATTTCCAAGGTGAAATTGTCTTTCCCTTATTTTTCTAGGAACCCCATTTTCTTTAAATATGTTCAAAATATGGATAACAAAAAAGAAAATTAGTTTTTGTAGTTAGTTCCTTGTTGCATAATGAACATTGAATAATATATAAGCATGAAATGATATTTTAGATCTTCCAAGGGAATAGAATCTGTAGTGCATATTAAATTATTGTAAATCGTGAATACTGTTTATGAAGTTAAATTATATAGATGAGATCATTTAATTTTCTACTGATTATTTTAACTTTTTTTTAGGTACATGACTGATGGTGGACTCAACCTGTATACCAGGAGTCTGAACCGAATACCAGATACAGGAACTTCAAGGGATGCCATCCAGAGAGGAGTTCATGATGTGGCAGTGGATGCAGACAGGTAGTGTTATTAGCTCTTGATGATGAGGTGTGCACGGAGCCATTTCATAAATAAGATCCTAAGAGTCATATAGTAGCACATGAAACACTTGTTACATAGACATAATTATTTTAATATTGCTTTAAAACGAAGGTGTTTCCATTTGTAAGAGCTCTGTAATAATGAAAAATTGAGTGGCTGGTAAGAGTATTTTTTAAATTTCGGGTGTTTTAATATCAATTTTTCCTTTTTGAAAGGAACCCTGGATAAAAAAATTCTTTTAAATAAAACATCCTCACATTTACCTGGAGGCTAATGAAATCGAGATTAAAACATATTTCAAATCAGCTACAGTAAGCACGAACCTTTTCTCAGTAGTCGTGTTGAAAACATAGACCAACTCTTGCTTTAGGCTAATTTCCCAAATGCTCAAAAGGAATGTATGTGTGTGTGTGAGAGAGAGAGGGCAGGAGGAGGGAGGGAGGAAGATTGGTAATAGTTTTTCTGGGAATTTTTCTGCTGATACAATGGGTATCATCACTGTGAACGTTGCCTTTATAAAATGATGTCATAAATTATATTCCTCACCTGACTTTTCTCCTCCCATATTCAGAAATGTTACTGAGCAATAAGAGGTTGCCCATTTGTAGAACTATCATATATCGATATCCTGGGTGATTCCTTAATTCAGTATCTATGCAGATGGAAGTTAAAAACACTACCTAACTGGGCTCGGCAGCGTGGCCTAGTGGCTAAGGTCCTCGCCTTGATCCCATATGGCCGTTGGTTCTAATCCCGGCAGCTCCACTTCCTCTCTATCTCTCCTCCTCTCAGTATATCTGACTTTGTAATAAAAATAAAATAAATCTTTAAAAAAAAAAAAAAAAAACACTACCTAACTGATTTCAGAAATCAGAACTGTGTAAAATCGAATATGTAGTCTGTGTAGCCAGCCTGAAAGGATAGACAGTAAATTCTTATATGGGTCTTCAGTTATATCAATATCATAAGATATTAGTGTGTTACCATTGGTCAGAGGAACAATTTTAGCTCTTGTTTCATATATATATTTGTGTGTGTATATCATAGTCCTCAGGTACTCTGTGTGTGTTGCATGTCATTACAAATGGCTTGTAAAACATTTTGTTTGTGCTTGACCTAAATTCTTCAAGAATTTACCCTGTCTTAATCCCTGACTAATTTCATCCCCCAAAATTTATTTCTGCTCTGTGGGCCATCTGGGTTTACTTCCATCTCAGAGCTTTTCAACTGGTGTATATTATGACTTGACCGCCCTTCTACATTCTTTCTGGTTACATTCATCTTTTCATGGATGTCCCTACTTAGTGTGACTTCCTTTTTGAAAAATGGCTTCCACGGTAGCTGAGATAAACTTCTTCCCAGTTATTTTTTTTACTGATCACTTGCCTTATTTTAGTCTGGATCCAGCACTCTGGTAGGTAGCATTCATCCCTAATGTGCTTATTTTTGGTTTTCCTCTTTATAATATAGGACCAGAGTACAGAATTTCTGTCATATTCATTAGATGTTGAGTCTTTAACAGATGCTTGTGCAGTGAATGAACATGTGACTGAATATAGGCTACAGACAGCAATGGGGTCTGCCTGGGCAGAGGGCATAGCGGGTCAAGTGCAGCAAGGATATTGTGATAGGATAGATGCAACCGAAAACGTGCTTATGGAAATAAGCTGGATTCAAAGAGACAGATCATGTTTTCTCAGATATACAGCAGCTAATATAAAACACCCTTCCACAAAGGTAGCAATGACATGGTCAATTTGGGATCGAATTGGTGTGTTTAGCCTGTGTTTTTACTCTAATGGAAATGTGGTCTTGTGATCTTTTCACTTGTTGAATATTATGATAAGTGGAAAATTAAGACTGAGTTTAAAGTAGATTAAAATTATGACTGCAAATACTATTGAAAAGATAGAGAGGAAGGTGGCATTGAGAGGTAGGGGGCAAGAGAAGTCTGGTTTTCTCTTTGGAGCTGTGTCTATGGGATACATGGAATCTCTTTTATACTAAAAAACAAAAAGGGAAGAAAGATGGGGACAGAATTATTGGGAAAGTAGGAGATATTGATTAAAGTGGAAGAAATTCAAATATGATCTAGTTGTATAATTAATGATCTGAACAGAATCAGCACAATGGGGACTTCAGTTTGGAAAATATTGGCATCACAAACTCCCCTTTTCCCGTTGAGGATCCACATTGGAGTTTGTCTGAAGAACCACAGACCAGTAGAAAAACCAAGCTCTGCATCTGCTAAATTGGGATTTATGAAAGCAGTGATTCTCAATGTGTCACCCATGAACCAGAGGCATTTGCATCATCTGAGTACTTACTGCAAATGTTAATTTTTATTTCCACCCCAAATTTACAGAATCAGAAACTGGGGTGCTATAAGGGGAAAACAGTATCCCTCTTCCTGGCAGGCTTTAATGAGCCCTCAGTATGATTCCTCTGGAGAAAAAAGCATTTATTTTATGTATTTGAAATGTAGAGTTGCAGAAAGAAAGGGAAGGACAGATTTTCCATCCACTGTTTCACCCCACAGGTGGACACAACAGGTGCCTAAGCTGGGTGCTTGGAACTCCCTGTGACTCTCCCATGTAGATGGCAAGCATGCAGGTGCTTGAGCCATCTTCTGCATTAGCAGGGACATGAATTAGAAGTGAAACAGCCAGGAGTGCAAACCAGTGCACAAGTGGTATGCAGGAATTACAGGTAGCAGCTTAACCCACTGTACACAATGGAAGCCCCCATCTTTGTTATTTGATTCATATATGCATTAATGTTCAAGAAACACTGTCTTAAAATGATCTATTAGATATGAAACCTAAGAGAACAAACAGCTAGCATGAACATTGAAACCTGGCAATTTGGTGAGGGGTTATTTAGTGTAGCAATTAAGATGCAACCTTGGACTCCTGCATCCCATAATGGGATGCCAGGAGGGCTTAAGATTGTCTCCACTTCACCATTTCTCTCCCCACCAACTCAAAAATTTCAAATAAATAAATAAATCCCTTTTAACGACCCGATAGTTTGAAGTTCATATTCATTTATTATAGCTCTGTTTTATTCAAGGAAAGCAATACCAAAATGTTAAAATGTGATATTGGCTCTAGTTTTAAAAGTAGATCAAATAAGGCATCACAACCATCTTTTAGATTCATCTTTTTAGAGTTATATAAAATAACTTTGAACGATTTATTTAATGAAAGAAAAACCAATTCAGTCACTTATGTAAATTACACAGCCCTAAGATCATAATGAGAATTCTTCTGTTAGCAGAGGTAGAAATTTTTCTTTTATTATAAATAAATATGGAAGTCTTATAGAAAACTGTATTCAAGAAATCAGTCTTGATCTATATCATTTTAAGGTGGGAGATCTCTAAACACTGTAATTATGTAATTATCTGTTAATTTAAAATCCCTTTGTAAAACAAATTGTCATTTACTTTAATATTCTTATTTCTTATACCTTTCTGTCTTGAGAAATTGTCAGTTGAGTCCGTTGTCATGTGTCATAACAGAATGCTACAGAGTGAACCGATCACAGAGAGAGCAGAGTTCAGTTTATTGAATATGCTTTAGGGGAGCCATGGGTATTCAACACACCAAAATGCTAACTACCACTGCTACCTCTAATCTGGGAACATTACTTGCGTGAGGCAGACCCTAGCTTTGGGTTTTCCTGGTACTGGATGTGTTACCATCTCTAGTAATTTGCTCACTACTAGATGCTCAGGTCATCTCACATATGTCAGCCAGGGTAAGCAAGAACTGCTCTAAGATAATAGCATTTTACTCAGCAAAAAGAAAATTGCTATTATTGAGCTCACAGACAAATTAGTCCTCTGTTGACTTGCCTTGATCTTTTTAATCCGGTATTTTAAATCATACAAGGTAGAAGAAAAGTACAAAAATGCCAAGTAGGAATTTTTTAAAGATTTATTTATTTATTATTGGAAAGTCAGATATACAGAGAGAAGAGGAGAGACAGAGATATTCCGTCCGATGATTCACTCCCCAAATGGCCACAATGGCCAGAGCTAAGCTAATCCTAAACCAGCAGCCAGGAGCTTCTTCTGGGTCTGTCACATGGGTGCAGGGTCTGAAGGCTTTGGGCCGTCCTCAACTGCTTTCCCAGGCTATAAGTAGGGAGCTGGATGGGAAGCAGGGCAGCTGAATTAGAATCCAGTGTGTGCAAGGTAAGGACTTTAGCCACTAGGCTACCATGCTAGGCCCAAAAATGAAGTCTTATCTACACAATTCTTTTCTGATCATTTTGAAAATGTACCTTCTCTGGGCTGTTAAAACATGCTCTTATTTATCTTTCTGTCTTGTGTGCCATCAGTAATTATCTGTTTACATGGCTGCTCTGTTCATTGACTGTGAGGCTCTGGAATGTGGAGTGAAGCCTAATTTCTGTGTGTATACCCAGTTTCTGATATTGTCTAAGAATTCATCATTCAAATAATTGGTGAAACAAGTGTATCAACTTATAGAGATGTAGTTCTAAAAATATCCAGATAAAAATGGTCACCATACCATTGAAGACCTCCCAACATAATATAGGTAGAATCTTTCCAGTGTTTCTTATTCTATGAGATGATGTCAGATTCTAAATAAAATACAGTTCTTTGAGGCTAGATTCATGTGAGAAACAATGACTATCCTGTCTAAGGTCACAATTACATTAATATATCAAAGATACTAATAAGTCATTGTATTAAAATATCAGCTGCTTAATTTTTAATTTGAGGTACTGAATGTTTCATTAGCTTAAGCTTTTTTTATTCTGACTCCCTCACTACCTTCTTTATAATAATGATTAATTTGTTCATGAAATACTTTAAAGCATTATTTCTCAGATATGTATCTGTATATCACACTGAATATGTTAAAAGGCAATTAAAATTAAAAATTGAAAAAGAAATGCTGATTTAGTCTAATACTCATATTTAGCAGACATGATGAAAAGTTTGTTTAGTAAATATGTTTAAAAGTTTAGAAATTATCCTATAATCATATAACTAATATTACAAGAATAATTTAGGGAGTCGGGCCATTTTTCTTCTACTCTGGTGGTTCTGCAATAACTTTTTCTAAAGCTAGTGTAAATAATAGGAAACATGTTAGTAATTGATTCATTTTATTAAATTGGTGGACTACATTTACAATTGTACACCTGTGAGACATCTTAAAACTAAAAACAAAAAAGCAATGGATTATTATGTTTCCTGTTCTTATATATCTGTATAAGTTCTGTAAGTGAAAATATATTTGAATAATAGCTAGTGTTAACAGTGAACTTGAATGGTTTGTGTTGCTAATATCAAAGGGTATAGGTTCTTCCTTAATCAACTTCTGTCTAAAATGTGGACGGCTAGAGGAAGACAACTAAATTTCACTTATTGGCAAATTGAAAGTGCCCAACCCTCAAAAAAGAGTATTTTCAGCAGCCAATTGCAATGTATTTTATGTATTTCATAGCTTAAATGTACTGAAATTCACTTACTTTACCCAGAAACTCAGCATCAACCCCATGTCCTTACAGATATGTTGTAAACTCTCCAGGAACTTCAGACAAATTTATTATAGACTGTTAAAGTACACTGGCTTCATTTAATTGTATTGTGATATATTTAAATGCTGAATTTTGACCCTGGTGGTGGCTAAAGGTTTATCTGATAACCTCATTTTAGCACCAGACTAGCCTGCTCCCAGGACTAGGGCTGCTAGAGCCTCCACTCCATAGGACTACATTCCTAAGATCTGAACAACCCCACCAAGTCCCAGGAGTACTCCATACTTCCGTGCTGCCACCATTGACTACAGTGAAAAAATCCATCGGGGAAATCCACCATAATCCACAGTCAAAGGAGCCTACAAAACTGACATCTGAAACACAAAGAGAAAAGCCTTCAGTTAACAAAAACCACCCTTCCAAAGCAATAAAAGCAACTGCTCTTCCAGGTTCACAAATATCAATGTAGAGAAACAAGACCTATGAAAAAATCAAGGCAAAATGATGTCTGAAAGGAAGACAATATAAACCATAGGAATACACACAAAGGGAGTTTGAAGAATGCCTGATGAAGACACAGAAAGAGATTGTGAGAATACTTGAAAATAACAATGAAACAATATTAGGAAGGAACTATATGGTATAAATGATAAATTCAGCAGAATTCTTGAAAAAGAGCTAGAAAGGAATGTTCAGCGTGAAGAACTCAGCAAGTAAAATAGTAGAAATACCAGACTGAATCAATCAGTGGAAAGAATAATTGAATGTGAAGTTAGATCATTGGAAATATAGTAATCAGAACTAAAACAAATGTATGAAGGCACTCTCCAAGATCTTTGGAATGCCTTTTATGAACAAATACTTAAATTTGGGGAGTCCTTAAAGAAGAGAGTAAAGGCATAGAAATGACATTCAATGAAATCATTGAGAATTCCTGCCATCTGGAGCAAGATAAAAGACACCCAACAACAGGAGGTGCGCAGGACTAAAAATAGACATGAACAGAAAAGATGCTCATTGATTAATCACAGGAAGGTATGGCACAAAGAGTCATTCTAAAATCTGCAAGAATAAAGCATCACGTAACTTTTAAGAGAACTCATATAGCATTACCAGGAGGAAATTCCAACAGAAACCTTTTAATCATAAAGAAATGGAACCATCCAATCCAAGTTCTGAAAGAAAAAGAATAAACAAAAGGTGCATTACCCATGGAAGCTGTGCTTCAGAAATGAAACAGAGACTTTCTAAAACAAGCAGATGAAATTCATCACTTCCAAAATGGCCTCATAAAAATGCTTAAGAGGGTCCTACTACAGAAATGAAGGAAAAGTACATTCACACACACATAAAAATAAAACTCAACCAAAGACATTCAAAATAAATAGATGAAATTTTAAATGAAAAATTAGAGGATTAATTATTACTTATCATCACTGTGAATGTAAGAGGAATAATTCCCCAATTAAGAGAGAGAAATGACTGGGTGAATCATTTTTGTAAAAGACCAAATCATATGCTGTTTATAGGAAACCACCAATATATATATAAACTTTCTTTAATTTTAAAGATGATGTATTACTGAGAATTTCCCAATATAAGGAGTCTTTTTTTAGTTTTTTAATTAAAGATTTATTTTATTTTTTATTGGAAAGGCAAATATACAGAGAGAATGAGATAGAGAGAAAGGTTTTCCATCCATTGGATTGGCTGTCACATAGCTGTGTAAACTCTTGTCCTGAATACAGTGATGGCTGACTGCTGATTGCCGTATAAAATAATCAGTTTAAGCACTCATATTATTTTTTGCTGATTTTTTATATAAGCAATTATGTTTTTAAAATATGAAAGCATAGTTCATTATAGGAACTATTTATATTTGTGTTTTACTCTCTGGCGTATTGGTTTAATCTGTGAAACCTCAATACAGACACCAAAATCAATTGATGAAAATGTTTACAAAAATCTTAAAGATTGTGATTCTTTTTTGCATCTCTCAGTTTTTTAGTCGTACTCACTGTCTATTGAAGGATGTGAATATGCAACCATATAGTGCACTAATTGTTAGGTATATGCACAAATTTTCATTGGCATTACAAAGAGATATGGAAAATTTCAGGAAATCATGCAGGGAATCAATTAGAGCAGAAAAAGTAAAGACAAGAGATATTTCTTTTTAGGTTACCAGGTGATTATTCCAGGGTTCATGATGCTTTTACGAGTTGATTTACACTCTAATAATTCATTCTATTCTGTGTTGACTTATCCCAGCATAATCACAGAATCAATATATTCCTGGGTCTTAAATATTTCCTTTACTAGCTTACTGGATTTCTATAGTAATTAAAAGCAAACATTAAAAAATATGAATAGGCTGGGATGGAACTAAAATAAATATAATTACTTCACTTTATAATCAAATGGCCTGGCTTTTTTGAGGGTTTGGGTACCCACACGTCTTTACTCTGTTTACAGAGTGACCAGTGCAAAGCGTTAGAGAAATAGAAAGTAGCTATTTGATGTCTTCTCAAGTTCTCTTTAGCATTATGTGTGTTACTACAGGTTATCAAACTGGCACTTGATTTCTCTTAGATTCTTAGAAGTAGCTGACCCTCTTATGGCTAGCTCCAATAAAGCTTACTGTACTTTTAGATACTATCTTTTATGTAATTATTTCATACTGCAAATATATAACAAGAACTGATTCTCTGCCAACTACTGTATCTGATCCTGGGAACTATTTAGAAAACAGTACAACAGAGATTGTTAAAAACCAAATATGTCACTGAAATTCAAAGAATACATAGACAATGTGGGTAACCTAAAGTGTAAATAAGTTTTTTTAAAAGATTTATTTATTTTTATTACAAAGTCAGATATACAGAGAGGAGGAGAGACAGAGAGGAAGATCTTCCATCCGATGATTCACTCCCCAAGTGAGCCGCAACGGCCGGTGCTGTGCCAATCTGGAGCCAGGAACCCGGAACCTCTTCCAGGTCTCCCACACGGGTGCAGGGTCCCAATGCATTGGGACCATCCTCGACTGCTTTCCCAGGCCACAAGCAGGGAGCTGGATGGGAAATGGAGCTGTTGGGATTAGAACCAGCGCCCATATGGAATCCCGGGACGTTCAAGGCGAGGACTTTAGCCGCTAGGCCATGCCACCGGGCCCGTAAATAAGTTTTTATTAAGATACCTTTTAATTGTCTTTCAAAACATGCACAAAGGGGCTTGAATAGTATCAATTCTTTTTTTAAAGAAAAAAGATTTTTTTTTGAACATTTTTTGTTTGCAAGGCAGAGTTACAGAGAGGCGAGAATGACAGAGAGAGAGACAAAGAGAGAGAGTGAGCTCTTCCATTCATATGGCTACAGCGAATGGAGCTGAGCCAATCTGAAGCCAGGAGTTTCTTTGAGTTTCCCACATGGTTGCAGGAGCCCAAACACCTGGGCCATCCTCCACTGCTTTCCCAGGCCATAGTCAGGGAGCTGGATCAGAAGCAGAGCAGCCAGGACTGACCCAGCTAGTGCCGTAAGTGGAAGCTTTGCCTCCGTGCCACAGTGCTGACCCAATTATTACAAAGTTTTATAAGGCTGGTTGTGTCAAACTTGGACAGTAGTTAATTCAACGTTGTAGAATTAATTTCCCAATAGAAGAGACTGTCCCACCACTCAATTATGCAGTGTTTTTACATTATCTGCTTCCAATATGACTTACTAATGAATGATTGTTTACTACTGGATCTGTGAGGAGAAGTAGCAAAAGGAAGAAGAAAAGACAGTGCCATAAGGCATGTCAAGGTCTGTTTAATAAAAGTAGTAGAGGTACATCTTTATTGAAGTCCCGGCATAGGTAGTTGGGCTACCCTGTAACTTTTCTGCATTATTTTATTTCTCTCTTCCAACAGCCTTAGAAAATGGGTTTTATAGATTATTATTTTATAAGTAAAAACAAAAATTCTTGTAACAAGTAACTTGCCTGTACACATTTTGTTAATAAAATATACTGTCATGATTGAAATCCAATTCCTATACTCTTACTGTTATTCAAAGAATCATCAATTTAGATAAAGGTTTTTATCATAACCAGGATGAATTTTTCTGATTTTAAAAATTATTTGCTTTCTGTTTGGTTCAAACATGATCAGAACTTGAACAGTTTTGTTTTTTTGCTTAAGCGTAAGAAATGTTGGTTAGTTAACTAAGTATGTAACAATATTCTATTTCTACTACAGATTTGAATAGATTAAAAAACATAAATGACAGTCTTTTTTATTAGAGTTTTGAAAGGCTGATTAACTTATTTATATCAGTAAAGCAGTTTAGCAGAATGTTCTCTTATATAAAGAAATTCTACCATTGTTTTCAAATCTAATATTTATTGAAATATCTATTTCTGCTAAGTTCAAGGAAATATGAGAAAAAATTAAAAAGAAGAAAAATGTGTTGGCTTATGTACAGAAAAATAACGAAAAGTATATAAAGTGAAAGCAAGTTCAGTCTTTTATGTTGTGTTGTATTTTTCATGAACAGTAAAACCAGGACAGATGATGTTATGTAATTGTTAATTTGATTTAAGAAATTGCATCCATACAGGAGACATTTGTTTTATCCTCAAGATCTAGGGATGAATTCATTTTTTTAGTATGTTAACTACTTGGGTGAAGCTTTCAAGTTGAGATAACTGAATTGAGGGATTCCAACTGATACATTATGCATCTTCCTCACTGCATAAAGAGATGGCATGGAATTAGTTATTACAGACACATGTGTGTCATTTATTCATTTTTTGCTTAATTTAACCTGTGTAGGAATAGTTAAAGTTATTTTCAATAAGTTGAAATTTTTTGCATGTTAACAGGAATTCTAAATGTCTTCTCTGAGAAGGCATTAATGAAAAGGCTTTCATCCTGAGTGCATATTATCTGAATTAGCTATTCTGTTCTAAAATTTTTCTGTGTTGATGAAAGTTAACAAAATCGAGGAATATGAAGAAGGATCTAAAAAGAACTCGTAAAACTCCCCTGCCAAGGAAAATACCAAGATTACTGCATTAATATATTTCTTCCTAGATACATCCACTCTTTCTATTTATGTAGTGCAGATGTTACTGTATATATATACACAATTCAGATGATACTGTATCTATATGTATATATAATCATGATTCCTTTATCTTATTTGCATAAGGAAATTTTACTATGTGACATGAAATATTCAAAACTTAACATATGACTTTAAGTGATTACCTGAGCTCCAATCATATGAACTGAAAGGACACATCTCCTGCCATGGTGGCAGCATGGGGGCTGCCAGGGCAGGACAAGGGGCAGGATGGAGGCGGATGGGGGAGGGCCAGGTAAGAACGGAAGGGAAGAGAGAGGGGGAAGGAGAAAGGAGTGGCTGCGTGGACTGTGTGCTGGCTCCAGGGACTGGTGACTGAGATTATCTGAGCCACAGGTAGGTGGGTGGAGACTAGGGTGAGGGGCCGGAGAGACTGGGGAGTGGGATTTTCAGGTAAGGCGCCAGGTTACATCTGATTGGTGGGCAACCAGACAGTCGGAATTTCGTGAGCTGTGGGGAAGGGGAAGCAAGAAATGGTGCAGGGTCCAAGATGGGATGTTGGAATCACTTCTCATAGTGTGAGTCCTGGATGCTCCAGTTCTGATCTAACTACCTGCTAGTATGCCTGGGAAAGCAGTGGAAGATGGCTCAAGTCCTTGAGCCCCTGAACTCAAGTGGGAAACCCAGAAGTTCCTGGCTCCTGGTTTCAGACAGGTCTAGCTCCAGCTGATGCAACCATTTGGGGAGTGAACCAGTTTGAAAGATTCCTCTCCTCTTTTTGTAACTTTGCCTTTCAAATAAGATAGATAGATAGATAGACAGACAGATAGATAGATCAATCTTATTTATATATATAACTTATATGCGTGTATATGTTTATATATGTGTGTATAAATGTATATATACACATACATCATTTATACACATATATTTATATGTGTGTAACAAAAATAGAATTTTAATATGCAAATTTAGACACATACATAATTGAGCCCATTGCACCTTCCTGCCCTTTGTACTACATCAACCTAAATTTCTTTTAGATCAGTTAACAAGTATGAGAGTTACATCTCACTCTTTCTGTCATCCTAAGTGTAAAACCAGAGCTGCTTCTTCAGCTACCCTACAACATAATAGACAAATATAGCCGTATGAAGAGAGTGAAAAGGTGACCTTCTGAGACCTGCTTCCCTCACCACACAAAACACTCAGAAGATAAAGTAGGACAGCATCAATTATCTGAGAACCTAAACACACCCAACATCATGGCAACAAAATTTATACAGCCAAATTCTAAGAAAAAATACTAATTTTTACTATATCTGTAGCAAATATTTTGCAGGTTTTCAGTAGTCCTAACTCTGTGATTCCCTAAATAGATCAAGAAAAGATTCAGTCACAAATACCACTGTGTCCAAGCAGCGTTCAGAATTGCCTCTAAAATAAAATTGTTATTTGAAATTCCCTGCTGTGAATATGCCTGACACTTCAGGTTAGGACGTGTCATACCTTTTGTAGTTAGAACTGTCACAGCATGAAAAGCCGATGTGCCACTGAATCTTACATCCAGAACAAGAATGGCTTAGCCCAGTAAAACTAAAGAGATATTTTTCCAAAAAGTAAATGAAAAGGCTGTTTGAGGCTTTGAGTTGGATGTGGATTTATGAGCTGGTTACCTGACCTGCCTTAGGGGGGTGGGGAGAAGAAGATGATCAGTCCATAAGCATCAATTTTGAAAGAAATATGCCTTAAAGTGAAGCCTAATGTTGCCTATCTCTGAGATCTTATTAATTTGTCACTGATTTATCCACTATTTTCATGACTGATAATATTTTTTACCAACAAAAAAGGCAGTATATTTTGGGGGGGGCATTTGTTATTTAACAACTACTTAATGATCCCAAATGTACTTAGTAGAGCCGTTACTCTACTAAATGAATATGTAAGATTACATCTAAAATGATTTTAATATAGTGCCAGTCATAGTTCTCTTTGTAAATTATTAGAAATCAGAAATCAATTAATTTTTGAGAAGTCTTACTTTACAAATAAGAAACATGAGACTTCTTTGATTAGAAAATGATTAGCTATTGCAATTCACCTGATCATACATTTACAATTGAATAGTATCCAAAGAGAACACTATAGAAGCAATTAGACCTGCTCCCTAGATGGAGTCTCCATCCGTTCCTTATGTGAAAAGTTGCAGCTAACCTCTTCCCTACATAAAACAGTAAAGGAAGATGTTGTAGGTGTGCTTAGCTATATGCTTTGCCAGCACATATGAATTGTGTAATTCTCCCATTGTGAAGAATTTATATTTTGCATTTTGTATTTGACACATAAGCATCAAAATATTCATCATACTTCATTTATTTGTATTTTAGTACTTGTTAATCTCATCCAGTAATTGTCTTGACAGTAGAATCTCAAATTGTATCCACATGGGCATTCAGTTCTATTATTTTAGATTATAATAATTCGAGGAAGGATTTTAGTTCATCATTTTTCCCAAGTTAAACTAATACTTCACATTATAGGTACTCCCATAATGTTGGCTGAAGTACAAACTATAAAAGCCGAAACTACTCAGAAACAGAAAAGCAAAACTATGTCCCCTTAGCAGGAATGGAACAGCCATCCTCTCATTTTCTAAAGATCAATAGCAACCTTTTTGTAAAATTGAGTTGTCTATGTGATATAGAGTGAGCCTTAAATTAACTTTTAGATGTGCCTTATCTTACAACAAGCTTTTAAAATAAATTTCATGTGTATAAATGTGCTCTGGATCAAAGACTTAATCACCACACTTACTGTAATGACAGCAGCTCATTAACACTGTGGGTGTCAGTATTCATTGTGACTTCAGATTTTACTTTTTCCCATTATAGTATAATTTCTATCTAAAATAGATCACAACTCTCGATTGGGTGCTGCTTTGGAGCTTTTCCAAGATATTGGACCAATTACTCATGGCACGATAATAGTGTTCAAATTGGTGCTTGGTCCTGAGGTACTCGGTACATTTTTCTCAAACTGTGATGTTCTGTTTTTCAGACCACAATAGCATATGTAGCCTTCAATGCAGAATTAATCATGGAAGTCAAGTGCCTACTTCAGGTGCGATCAGCACCATCTAATTATCTCAGACTTGTTTGTCTGATGACTTTATTTAGCAGAGCCCTTGCCTCCAACAATAGCAAATAGCCTAATTCAAAACTCTCTCATCCACAGACAATTTAGTAAATGGAGTGTGGCATATTTTAGGAATTATATCTTCCTGGCAAGTTAGCAGGTATGAAAAGGAAAGGCAATAAGCAGGAAATAAAGAAGTTGGCATTTTGAATTTTGGGGGAGAAAATTTTATCACCCAATATTAGCCTTTACTTATTATGTATAGAAGAATTTAGTTATTTTATTGTTATGATTTCTCAAAATACATACAAAATATGTACTAGTATTTATAATATATTAAGAGGAGGTGAAGTTGAATTTTCAGACTCAGAAAAACTGTTCTTGAAAAAATCTCTTAGGCTCTTTTATTATTCCCCATGAATGGGTACAACTAATGAACCTCAGAGTTCAGTGCTGCAAGACTCACGGAAGGCCTGGTCCAGACGCATATCCTCCTGCTCAGCACAGCGTGCGGGCCCTGAAGTGCCAGTTGCACCCTTTTATGGCACATGGATGGGAGGAAATGAGTAGGAGAAGTGCTGTTTCCTACTGATGTTCCTCTTGGCATGAATCAGCTGTCCAACTTGCTGATAAAGATCATTTAGTCTCATTGTGTTTCCTTATGGTTTTCTTTCTTAAAATCATAATCTGGACCAGGTGTAGTGCTTCAAAGGTTTTTGGGAAATGGGATGAAAAAAGATGAATGTATTATGGTGCAATACAATATTGCAATTCATGCATAGCTTTCTCATAATTTGTATTTTGCATATGTGAAGACCTCTTGTATTTTCTACATGAGTAATTTTGTGGAAACTGATCTGAAAGTAGGCAACAGGCTTGTCTGAATTGCTGTGCTGTTTCTTCCTCTTTGGAAAAGATGGTTTCTCTATTTTTCCCAACAGTAGGCCCTGATGGACCAGTTATCCTCCTCACAGCCAACAATTCTCAGTGTTGAACCTTCGACATTCATTTTCTCTTTGAAATGCATTTTGTGCATTCCTGAGTCTGCACACCCAACAGAGATAATCTATCGTTGTAAAGTGTCAAGCTTCCTAAAATCAGGATTGTCAGTTTTATTTGACCCTGGGCACTGTTAATTTCATGTGATGATGTATGTATATTTTTAAATATAAGTTAATGGGCTAATAAATTATTTTATTATGGTGATTTTATTAGGTAAATGCCCTGATTTTAAAATATTGAAGCATGTGTTTTCCAAACGATTTGTTTTCAGATCATGCTTTCATTTAAAAAGTGTTTGAACGTGAGGGTCCAGTAATGAGAATGACATAATGATATTTTGCTCTAAGTGAGCTGTGTGATTTATTAGGCTAATAAAAGGCAAAAGCAATGTGTGATCTAGTTCTCCTACAGTTAAGTTTATACAGAATATATTTGATTGATTAACTATGAACTGTGACTATTTAAAAATTTTAAAAGGTTGTGCCTGGTGTTCTTACACTCACAAATATATGGTTTTGTAAATTTTCCCTTATTACGAATTTTGTTTATTTTACAAAGGCAGAGAGACAGAGACAACAAGAGAGATGGACAGACTGAGGGATGTTGGTTTCATTAGTTCTTTTGTTCTTTGACATGGATGGCAGGGACCCAAGTATCTAAACCATCAGTTGCTACCTCTCAGCATAGTGTCAGGAAACCATATCAGAACAATAGCCAGAACTTGAACTGGCATTTTGAAGGCTTAACTTTGTGTGCTTTAACATCTATCCTGTTGGTCTCTTTTCGGAATATCACTTCATTTTATTTTCATTGCAACCAGCCTTTCCCCCAGCAGCTCTGTACCCCTGGCAGTTCATCCCCTACTCTTCCACTGCGGGACCTGGAGATTGGTCAAATGTCTGTTTTTACTCCCCATACTTTTCTAAAAGAAATTTGTGCTGAAGCTCCTGCTGGTTAGTTATAGCACCTTGGCCTTTATTTGCTGTTGTTATTTCAAGAACCTTAAGTCACACTTCCTCCTGGTTTAATCCAAGATTTTAAATCTCTATTTCCCTTTGTCACTCTCTACCATTGTCATATCATGATTCAATACATAAGCATGTGATGCTGTATCTTCTCATGATCTGGCTTCTCAGGGCCTTGATACTTAACCTCAAATCATCTTGCCCTCTATGGTACCTTATCTCTCTCTCTTTCTCTCTCTCTCTCTCTCTCTCTCTCTCACACACACTACTATCATGCTCCCAAAACTACTCTTAACAAACACATTTTTATCTTAATTCAATTTTAAGTAGCTTGTTCTTTAACAAGGACTCGCATTTTTTCAGTTCATTCTCTTCACTATTTGTACTTGAGGAGTAATATAATCAACCAGTATCTATAGTCCATCCATTGACCTTCAAAGTCTAGAATTCTACATTCTTCTGTGTCCTCATATTGTGTGTACAAAGTAGATTCCATGATCCATCGATAACATTAAAAACTTTCCAGCATAATACTTCTATTGGACTGAATCTTTTTTGCTTTACTAACTTAATAACAAACCTTCAACTTTAGTTAATCCAAAATTTCAAATACCTTTTTCCTGCCCAGTTAAAATGTGGATGGAAAAAACTTCATGAATAATGTTCACTGATGTCAAAGTAACTGATTTCATAGTGACCAATAATCTCACATGGGCTACTGTTGTGTTTTGTGTTTTGCATCTCACTGGTCCATGTACTTTTCAATTCTCTTAACAAAGCTCTCATAACTCTTCTTTCTGCTTGAATTTGTAATACGTCTTTAGTTTTTCAAATTACCCTATTTAACATTTCTCAAAGAAAATGGAAACAATCCAAATGTGCTCCTCAATATCCAAACCCTAGCGACTGTCCAAAATAGAGTCCACATGCGTGTAAACATTATTTGTTGTTAATACAATTGAACTTTCTCAATTACTAAATAAGGCCTTATATTGTATCTGGGCATTGGCTCCCATCTCCTGTATTTTAAAAATTATAGCAGGAGGTATTTGGATTTTTTTAATTAATTTACTTCAGCCAGGAAATGATCCAGAGTCCATATGGGATCCTGGCATATACAATGTGAACAGTTAGCTATTGTGCCAGGCCCAACAGCAGGTATTTCACTTCTTTCTGTGTCAACAATTATTTTTAATCTTCACTAAGTAGTTCTTGTTTACATCCCAATGTGTAGGAGTCTCCCCTTCACTATAACAGAATAAGATAAAGCAAAATGAAAGCCGTTGCCACCAATTCCATATTATCCTTGAGTCATTCCTTTCTCTGCCCTGCCGTATGCTAACATCCTTGTAATAGTTTTTAAATTCTCTTACTATCACCAGTTTTTTCCCTGATGTCTCTTGAAAGTTCTCTACTTTTTTAACTTTTTAACTTCATCACTCTTCTAAAAGTATTCTTACTAAGACAATCAGTGACTTTTTATTATCATTGGTGTCCAATACATGTTGCCAAATCCAATGTTTAATTCTCACTCTTCTTCTGACTTGAACTGTTGGATATGACTGATTATTTATTGTTCTATGAATCTCCCTCATTCCTTTTTTGGTCCCTTGGACAAACACTTATGATTTTTTTAATAGGAGGGTGAAGTGATCAAATGTCACTTGAGGAAGATTGTCTTAATATACCATAAACTGAAGAAAACGACAAGAACAAGCAATTGTAACTGTCAAAGGAACAGATGATAATAACCAGTATAGTTAAAATACTAGTCCTTGGGCTGGTGGCGTGGCTGAACATTTTAAGCTACTGCCTATAATGTCAGAACCCCAAGTGGTTGTCAGTTTCTGTCCCAGCTGCTCTTCAAATCCAGCTCCCTACTAATCTGTGTGGGGAAAGCAGAGGAGATACCCCAAATACTCTGGCTGTAGAAGACCTGAATGAGGCTCCTGGCTCCAGTCATCAGCCTGTCTCTGCTCTGGCTGTTGCTGCCGTTTGGGAATTCAGCAAATGGAAGATCTCATTCTATCTCTCCATCTTTTGCTCTGTAACTCTGTGTTTCATACAAGTACACAATTTTTTAAACAGTAGTTCCATTAACAAAGTAAGACTTAATAGATATTAATAAATGTGGAACTAATACAAGTAACAACAGATTTAATGTCAAGGTGAGAGAAAATGAAAATTTGTATTTTCAGGAGCAACAAATGACTATTGTCGATGGTTTGAAATAACAAGCATTTATTCCTTTTGCACAATATGGGACACAATTCTAAGTGTCCTATTGTGTCTTGGTCTCCTTTCTCTCATTCTCAGACCTGGACAGCAAGAGAAAACTCTACTTGACATACCTTTGCTTGAAACATAGAGGGAGAGCAAAAAATGTCGGAGACTCTTGAAAGTACTGGCCCATAAGTGATGTGCACATATAACATCTTATGGCATTGGTCAAAATACATCACACGACCAAGGTCAGCATCTATGAAACTGACATATAAAATCCACTTAAAGGAAAGGTGGGAAAAATATTTGGAATAATAGAATTTACTATGGTAGTGAATCACACTAGTTCCTATTCTCTTAAGCCCACGTGAAAATGATGGCAGAATTGCAAGTACTAGTAGAAAAGATGGATTTTAGAAGAAAAAGCAGAAATTTGTAAGAGCCATAATGTGTGTGGGCTGAGCATCCAGGAAGAGCTGCCAGGCAGGCAATTTGAAATGGAAAACTCACACTTACAACAAAGGTCAGGGCTGAAGATTTTGAATACTGCCAAGAACAGACCATTCGGGAATACATATATTTTGGCAAAAGAAAATGGTGAAGATGGAATTCTAGGGACAGAGTAGCTGGCTCACAAACTCAAATGTTGAGAAACTGCACTCTAATAAAAATGCAGACTGATAATCTATCAGAAAGTCAGTCATACTTGTGCACACTGGGTTTTAAGTTCTGTGAATTTATTAAAGAGATGGTACTATAATAATTAAAATCACAAGCTCAGAAATAGCAGAACTGGGTTTGCCCTCCTGCTGAGCCACATTGTAATTCTTAGCAAAGATAGAGCGAAGTATACTGCACTTCTTCAAGACTGTTCTAGCCTCTGCAAAAAGATAACAATAAAATTTACTCTCATAGATTGCTGAAAATATTAAATGAGATTATAGCTGTAAAATATTCAGACAGTTCCCAGCTCATTCAAAATTTTCAATTTTTTTTAAAATTTTCTGCTTGCACATCACATAACTTGCTTTTCAGGCTCTAGTCCTCAATTTATGATGTGGTTACATTATGACAAACCTGTCATGAACTAAAATCATGAGCTGAAAATGTTTTTGGTGAAACCAGCTGCTCTAAGCAAAGTTTACGTACTCTACTTAAACTGTAGGGTGTCAGTTGTTTACCCTGTGGTCCCTTGGCTGATTGAGAGCTGCGACTCAGGACTGCTGATCATTGCAAGAGTGTATTGTACTGTATCTCGGGCTAGACAAAGATCAAAATTCAAAATTTGAAGAAAGGATTTTACTGTATAACCTGTTACTTTAAGAAAATATTTATTTATTTTTATTGGAAAGTCAGATATACAGAGAGCAGGAGAGACAGAGAGGAAGATCTTCTGTCCGTTGATTCACTCCCCAAGTGGCCACAACGGCCAGAGCTGAGCCAATCCGAAGGCAGGAGCCCCGTGCCTCTTCCTGGTCTCCCACACAGGTGCAAGGTCCAAAGGTTTTGGGACATCCACTACTGCTTTCCCAGGCCACAGACAGAGAGCTGGATGGGAAGTAGGGCCTCCAGGGGACAAACCAGTGCCCATATGGGATCCTGGCACATGCAAGGAGAGGATCTTAGCCACTAAGCTATCACACTGGACCCAGCCTGTTACTTTTGTATCATCCTAAATTTAAGACACATAAGCTGATGTTTCAGTTAAATCAGCATAAGTTGGGGACCATCTGTATTGCATTAATTTTAACAATATTACTAGTAGAATTTAAATAACAGAAAAAAAATAACTGTGTTTACTTTTGCTTGAAATGCAGTTTTATTCCTTGATGTAAATGTTCTTTACTAGTGCTAAAGCTTCCATTGATTGACACAACAATGTCGGCTATTCGCCAATGAAAATATAAGACTAAATTTAATTATAAATATATTCAGCACTTTGACAACATTTATTTCCAAAGTCACCATATATAAATACTGAGTTCTTACGCTCTGTTAGAGTTTGGCTGTGCATCATACAGATTTACTGCTACCAATACTTTTATCAAAGTGGGATTATGGAAAGCTACTTAGATAATGTTAATACTATTTACCCCAAACCTTTTCATTATTATGTTTAAAGAAGTATCATGTGGCAATGAATATTTTGAAATGAATTAATCATTGCTGAGATCTATTCCAGGAAGTTTAAAGTAAGGAATGGAAGCAAACCTCAGAAATTAAAGACTTGGCAGGGGTGTCTATTCAAATGTCAGCATTTCTGCTGTGTATTTGTGGTCCAGATTCATTTTACATCTTGCCCTCATCTCTAACATCACTTCTTTTCCTTGAAATACATTATCATCTGTGTGTTGGGATCCCAGTGATCGTGCTCACTCCCTCACATACTATTAGGAGAACAACCCTGGCTGAAGATTCCTTTTATGATGCCAATGCTTTTTCCTGTTTTAGAATTAATTGCTTATGAAGTCTTAAAAGTTGTCAATGAAGCAATATATTCTAGAGTCTGTAGCCCATATTGCTCTTTTAAGTTATCATGTGGTTTTCCTGTCAAGTGGTTTTCAGTGTTTATTTTCCATAAGAAATCACCAGCCATTTGTTAGGCTGCGGGGCTGATTAAAACCCAGATGCAGAATTAGAGAAAATTAGCCTCAGGTCTGGCAGTGATTTTCTAAAAATGTTTCTGTTGATCTCACTGAAATCGAGGATTGCTTTGCTAATATGCCAAAATACATAAATCTTCTGTGAGAGTTCATTTTGTCACAGACCTTGACATTGAAGCGCTAATTCCAGAATTCAAATTTCTACCTTAAAGTCAGCTGCTCCAGGGAAGATAAAAGATTATGGTGGTACCATATGTGAATTCCATGCTGTCCTTCCTGGAGAAGTTTGGAAGTTATATGACACATTGAAAAGGAACTCAAAAGCATCTAGATCTTACCAAAGTAACCTTCCCCAGAATCGCCATGCATGGTGGGAAGTGGGTGTTTATGAGTGGTGATAGTACCCTTGGTGGGATTTAAAGTAGTTTTGTGTTTCTTGACATTTTTTAAAATTTCATGACGACATTGTCAAATGCTTACAGAGCCATTCTAGAAATGATTAGGATCACTATCACCATAAAGTGTAAGATGTATCTTCCCTTCCCTGGAAAGAATGGTTCACAGCAAGCATACACTGAGTTGGGTTTTCTTCTTTTCAATTTTTCCCCTGTAAATTTGTGTTGACTCTTGCAGGATTAAAACGTCAGCTGATTATTTTTGTAGTTCTGTGGATATTCAGTATTTAAGAATTTATTGATTTGACCTGGTTTTATGCACTGCTAGGAGTAATTTTACTATGCCCTTATAAATCATTATGATTAATATAAATTATTAATTTGATGTCAAAATACCCTGGGGGTTTGTGTTGTGTCATAACAAGGTAAGTTTTTACCTACAATGCCAGCATCCCATATGAGTACAGTTTGAGTCCGAGCTGCTGTGATTCTGATTCAGCTCCCTGCTGGTACACCGGGGGAAGGCAGGAGAAGATGGCCCAAGTGCTTGGGCCCCTGCAGCTAGGCGGGAAACCAAAGCATGTCCAGGTTCCTGGTTTAGGACTGGCCCTGTCCTGACCCCACTGGGGCTGTTATAGCCATGTGGAGTCGGAATCATCAGACAGAATATATTTCTCTGTGCCTCTCCTCTTCATCAACTGTCTTTCGAATAAGAATAACAGCAACAAAAAAGACTGGGGACTCTGGTAACTCAGCTCCTATCTGAGGCTGTAACCCAGAATTTCGCTATAAAATTTTTAAAAAGCACACTTGACTTCCAACTTCCAAATATAATAGATGTGGTTGTTTATCCAAGATCATTTACCACAGTTAGATAGGCACACTGATATTTCTGATTAGTCAGAAACTAATCCATAAATCTTATAAATGCTTAATATTGTCACAGATATAATAGTGTTAAATTTGTTTAAAGGCTTCTTTAATAAACATCATTTCAGCCATTTTTAGCCACACGGATAGGCTTTTTCTGATTCACATTGTAAATGATTTTTGAATTTTAATGCAATTTGAATATACCAGTGGTTACTGGGTCAAGAGTCAAGTGAAGTCTCTGAAGTTAGGTTGGGTTACTAGGAGTTATGCATGGCTTGCTTCTCTTCTCCCTCTCCACCATTTGTCGGTTAACTTGCTTTCGAATATGCGCTTGTATGGATTCAGAACAGTTCCCTACACACTGCGTGAAGCACATAAATGCTCCAGTGAACATGTCAGACTTCATTTTCTGTTCTTCTTCCATGTAGGCTGTGATTTCCAGATGAGCTGGTAGCTTTAATGCATCTGTGCATTATCTATGCTTTTTCTCTTCCTTTTGAATATATTCAACTTACCCTGTCTCCAACTCCGGTGTATGCTTGTATTCTGAACTGACTTTGACATGATCTTGGTTCACTGTTTTAGCTCATGTCCATAGCCTTTTTCAACATTAAATGCATCCTGTGTGTTTCTCCATCTCGTATCTTCACTATGCACTTTATCAGCTAATCATTGCTATATTTTTATACAGCTGCTTCTTCCTCCCTAATATAGATTTTGGAAGTTGAAATATCATTGTTCATATGGCATAAGAGTGTGGATGGTAAAATGCTAAGCAACTGAAAAATCAAAAATGTTAAGTAATTATTTATTTTCTCTAACATTACAGCCTCTGCTGCTAACATTAAGCCTAAAGATGCCCGTTAGATCTCCCTACACAAATTTTGCCTTAGAAATTTATAAATTATTGGCTTAATATTAAGTATCTGAATAAATTTGTGAAATTTTGCCCAATGATACCATTGATATTAAATGAAACTTTATTATCCATATATTGTAAACTTTGTTACATAGTAACCCCGGATTCTTCTTTTTACAAATTCTGCTTAAAATTGCCACCACGTATATTTTTAAAGTAACTCTAGAGCAAAAAGTGCCATGGCAGACACATAGTACAGCTGTCTTTAAAAGTGATTAAAAAAAGTCACTTTAATAGTTGCTTTCATATTTCTAAAACTCACTGACTTAGAAGATACAAGTCCAAAAGGTGTGAAATTCCATAAATCCCTCATAAAATCCATCCTTTCATGTCCAAATGCTGGCAATAAAAATGGAAGATGAGTGGCATTTTTGCAAAGTGTTAGAACTATTTTTGTACTCTGGATGTGGGAGTGAATGCATCCAAATAGAAGTTTTAACTTTGTACTCAGCTGAAATACTGGAAAGTAAAATAATTTCAAAGTGTATAGTTTATATTTAAGAGTGCCTCTGTGAAACTAGCTGACTACTAATGGAGCTAATTAATGGAGACTCTAATTAGGAGTTGTGCCTGAAAGTTTCAAAATCACAGGAATAACATCTAATTTTGTCTCACAAAGACTCAGTAATAGTACTGAAGTATTAATGAGAGAGGGAGGTAAGGTCGGAGAGAGAGAGACAGAGAGATTATCTGTAGGTTCACCCCCAGATGACCATAACAACCTGGGGTATGCAATATCAAAACCATAAGCATAAAACTATCCAGGTCTCTCCTCCCATGGGTGGCAGGTGCCCACGTAATTGGATCACTTGCTGCTGCTTTCCCAAGTGCATTAACAAAGAGTTGGACCCTTAATTGGAAGTAAAACAGCTGGAAATTGAATCGCTGCTTGTACGGATGCTGACAGTTCAGCTGGAGGATTACTATCAGCATCACAATACTGGCCCCTGATTTACCCTTTTATAATAAAAAAAATAATGTACATACTGAAACAAGGTATCCTACAAACCAACTAGGTTGTTAGAACAAAGGGATATAATAAATCTAAGTAAAGAAATCAAAAGTACACTTAAAACTCATGGGATATAAAATTCTGATAGAAGAAATATAACTCAAATATTTCTTTTGGAAATGGAACAGATATCCCTATTGCACTGAGATTTGCAAGAGCAATGGAAAAAACCTATAGGGATAAGAAGTCATCAACTGTCTGTTCCAGTTTTGCAAAACAAAAGGACTCAGGATAAAGAAAATCCAACCGAATATAAAGGAGAAAATCAAACCCTTTAAAAAAGAAAAAAAAATAATACTTAATCTTCTGAGTTTTTGTTTATTGGAAAGGCAGATTTACAGGGAGGAGAGACAGAGTGAGAAAAAATCTCCTATTTACTGATTCACTCTGTAAATGGCTGCAACAGCCGGAGCTGAGTCTATCTGAAGCCAGGAGCCAGGAGCCTCCTCCAGATCTCCAACATGGGTGCAGGGTTCCAAGGCTTTGGACCATCCTCCTCTGCCTTTCCAGGCCCCGAGCAAAAAGCTGGACAGGAAGTGGTGCAGCTGGGATACAAAGTTGTGGGTATATGGGATCCTGGCACTTGAAGGTGGGAGATTAACTGATTAAGCCACTGCGCCAGGCCCAAGCTTCTTATTTTTTTTTCCAAGTTTCTTATTTTTCTAGTAAGCACTGTTTCTTACATAAAATCAATTCTGGTTTTGTATTGTGTGATATACTGATTTCAGTATAACTGTTATTTACAGAGAAGTCTTAAAAGTAAAAATAATTCTGATTCCTACCTTCTGTTTTAAGGCGAATTTCTTTTTTTTTTAATTATTTTTTTTTTTTATTGGAAAGGCAGATATACAGAGAGTAGAGACAGCGAGGAAGATCCTCTGTTCAATGGTTCACTCCCCAAGCGGCCACAATGGCCAAAGCTGAGCCAATCCAAAGCTAGAAGGTAGGATGTCCTCTGGGTCTCCCACGTGGGTGTAGAGTCCCAAGACCTTAGGTTGTCCTCAACTGCCTTCCCAGGCCACAAGCAGGGAGATAGATGTGAAAGCGGGGCTTCCAGAATTAGAACTGGCTTCCATATGGGATCACGGTCCACTCAAAGCGAGGATTTCAGCCACTAGGCTACCGCGCGGGGCCCTAAGGCAAATTTCTAAAGTATCAGTTTCAAACACAGTCCGATTTTCAGGCATTCATGTTGTTTCTTCATTTAAATTTTTATCTGAAACCACTGTAGAAAAATTTGCTCATGAAATCTTCAGCCTTTTGGGAAATTTCCTTTGAGCCAAGAGCTGTGATGCTGCTGCTCTTCAAAATGACCAAATGCCCACTTCTTCAGAGTGCCTGCCCTTTACATAATGAAACAATCCAGGAAATTTTTGTTTCAAGGACCTGAGGCTTAACATTTTGTAAAAATTGCTAAATAACACCCTACTTCTTTATTGGAAAAGATTCAGTGATTAGCATGGTATAACATTTTCATGAAAGGAATTCCCCAAACTCCAAAATTATACTTTGTAAAATACAAGAATTATGAAACTGAATGCAGATGATACTAGCTCTGTTGGGTCACCATCAATATCCCAAAATGTTTAATCTTTTGAGGTAATAATAGTACTTTGTAATGTGCATTTTATGAATGTGTTGGAAAACTAGAGACTGAGTTCGCTTCATTCGTCCAAACAACAGTGAGCTCATTAGCAGAGGTAATGAGAATAGGGTAAAGGGATGCAGAGGAAGCTGCTACGTTATCAAGTTGAGGTTGGTGGTTCTTTGGACATCACTAGGGTTATGTGTAATGAACAATTCTAAGATTTTTTTCTTAGGCATCTCCATCACACTACTCAGAATGGATATGCATGATTGTACGTGTTGTATGCCATCATGTCAGCATCGCTGAGTGGTTGTATGGTTAAAAGTCGTGATAACCTGCTTGCAAATTCATAATCCAATGAACTGTAGTTGCCCCTCAGTATTTATGGTGGATTATACCCGAGACTTCACAGATGCCAACATCTTTAGATGTTCAAGTCCCTTACCTAAAATGTTCTAGTGCTTGTTTATAAATATAGCCTATAAACTATAAATCTTCATGTAAACTATAAACATCTCTAGGTTACTTCTCATTCTTAATGCAATCAAGTACTTTGTAAGCAGTCATTACATTGTGGTGTTTTGGAAATAATGATAAGGGGGAAGAAAGGTCAGTATGCATGCCATTTTTCCAGGTATTTTAGATCTGTAAATGATTGAATCCATAGATGAAGAACACACATATATGCATATGTGATTTCATACATAGGTTCTTGCAACAAACGTAAGATAGAGGTAGCCCTGGAAGTAACCCAGAATAAAAGAACAGAAGAAATGAGGTAGGTTAGATATAAACTCTACTATAACTCACACTGTTGTCAAGTTCCCTGACTGCTCGGGTGAGGAGGTTTCCTTCCCCTAAATCAAGTCCACAAGTCAGCGTCTTATACGATATGTCTGAACCTACTATCTGACTTCCTCTATGCTTATAAAATGAAACTTAGTTCTGTCTTCTGCAGAAGGGCAGGCAATAATGTCAAGGCCAAGTCCTCAAACTACCTGAAAGGAGGAGCTTTTCCTGGTTTTTACGTTGCTTTTTTTTTTTTCTCTGGAAGTCCTCCTATTTGCTCTCACCAAATTCTGGGAAATTGATTTCTGTTCTAGTGACACAAAGCTCTCTGAGAGGAAGAGCAGCCCGATTTGTCAAAGCGCTTTCCTTTTTGGTCCCATCCCATCACTTCTGTGAAGGGTCTGAGGCTTTTCAGCTCCAGTAAATCCCCTCATTCTGACTGCTGGGTCTTTGTGACCTCTCTGTAGCTTTTCTCCGGCTTGACCCTTCTTTTTCTTTATATTCCCTGACTCTAGTTCACTCGCCCGAGGTGAGAAATGGCCCAGGTGACAACTACAATCTGTGGACTGAAATCTTCCTCTGACACGAAGTGAAAATCAAATGAAAGTGGCCAAACGGATCAGAAACAGAGAGCAGGGCTTAGGTAGTAAGACAGTGGCTTGTTAGCAGCTCACAGCATTTCAGACCTGGAGGCAGGTTAGGAAAGGCATCAGCAACAAGGAAAATGGCAGTGAAATGTAAAAAGAGAGCAAGCAAGCAAGAGAGAGAGAGAGAATAAGAAGAAGAAGAGAAAACCAAAGCAAAAAATGACACCTGCTCAACCAGGGGCCTGGTATCCGCTCACCCTGCTTTTCGGGCTTGCTGCCTTCTCTCGGTCAAGAAGGCTCCAGGGCTATTCTGACATTTTTGTCCTTGTGCTATGTGGTCATATATCCAAGTTAGGAGACAAAAGTTGGATGTTCCTGGTAGAAAATGTAAATGGCCATTTTGGCCATAGTCCAGCCAGGATCGGCAGCAAGTTTTCCCTGTTACTGATGCCATCTGTGGTTCTGCTGTGTGAAGGGTTTCTTGGCAAACATCTCTGAAATGCTGAACCCTTCACCCTGTTTCAGACATATTTGCTCCCTGGAGTGACTTTAGAAGGAAATTTTTCTCAGCAAAGCAGTGTTCTGAATGCTTTAAAATGGAAGAACCTGTAGGTTTTAAATTGTATTTTATATAGCTCAAAGCAAAGATATTTTCTATTCTTAACAATTTTTTACTCTTAAAATTCAAAATGTTTATCATATTTTTGTAAATCTAGTGTATTTGTGTCAAGTAAGATGTATCAGAATTGATTTCCGTTTTTACCTTTGTCATAGCTAGCTGTGTAGCTACATTACTGAGTCTTAATTAGGCTTCTTTATTCCTGTATAACATTTTCCTTTTCAATGAAACTTGAAATTCTAGTAATTTGAGTAGTCTTTTCTGAGATAGTTAATGCAAAAATATTTTAAATGAGAAAGTTTTTAAAATCGTAAATATATAAAGGCATCTATTGTAATTGGTGTCTGTGTTTTTCGTAGAAGCCAGAAACTTGTCTGGATAATACATTTGGAAATTACCAAAATATGTCCATATATCATATACTAAAAGTTGGTATATAAGATGGAATAATAAAAAAGGAAATTAGTATCTATTAGTTAACAGTCTCTAAGTAATTTACTAGCTACTTGTAAAGAAAAGTTTTTCCTTACCCAAGAAGCGGAATACAAAATAGAGAAGGAGGAATAATATGTATGTAAAATTTTCTGGGATAAGTAGATGTTATAAGAGAAAATATCAAAGATCCAAAGTGTTTAATGAAATATTTAGCATATGTATAAAATGTCATTAGTAAAAATAAATAACAAGAGATAAGCTGGAAAAGTATTTGAAAATTTTTAAACATGTAAAACATTTAAATAAGAATTCAGTGCAAGTGGATTGTTTAAACATCAATTGCAAAAACACTCAGATGGACCATTTATAGAAATGAAAGCAACCATTATAGTTTTAGAAAACTTGGACCCGCTGCAGTAGTCTAGTGGCTAAAGTCCTCACCATGCATGCGTCAGAACCCCACAGGGGTACTGCTTCATGTTGTGGCTGCTCCACTTTCCCATTGTGGCCTGGGAAAGCAGTAGAGGATGACCCAAAAGCCTTGGGACCATGTACCTGCCTGGGACACCTGGAAGAAGTTACTGGCCCCTGGCTTTGGATCAGCTCTGCTTAGCTCTGACCATTGCAGCCACTTGGGGAGTGAAACAGTGGACGGAAGATCTTTCTCTCTGTCTGCCTTTCCAACAAAAATAAATAAATATAAAATTTAATGTCATTTACTTTTGGGTAAAATCAGAGAAAATTTACTTTGTTTTTTATATGTGTGTCCAGAATGCACAGACTTCAAGAATGTGAATGAGTGAATATTAGATTTTAAACCTATATAAGAAAAGATCTTGAATAAATCTTAATTTTCATGGATCATGTTATATTCTTAACATCAAAAATACAAGGCTTTTAAATAAGCCAATACATGTTAAACTCTATAACAGCACCTTCAAATGAACACTGAAATAAACTAGCAAAACTGATGAACACTATTGAAATAATATGTTTAAGCAAAATAACTTTTAATAATATGATGTTATCATGTTTATTTTTTCTGCCCATATAGCTATAAAAATAGATGTTTCTTTCCTGCCTTGGGTATTATAAAAACATAAAAACCTGCCTGATTGCACAAATCCATTTTCAACTAACATCATTTATTACATTTACCAAGTCTGCCCAGGGCTTTTATCAAGAGCTAGAGCCTGTTATTTATTTTTGCTTCATTTAGCCCTATCTGTTGCCACAGTACAACAAATCTAAATCTCTATTTGTTTTCAAGAGAAAATAAAAGGAATGAAAGGTCCGTCCGAAGGTTTATTGATTGCTGTTTTTTTTTCCAAGGCCTATGAATATTAGTGTTAGTCTCTACTGATATTACATGAACAAACTTATAGTGATATATTCAGGGAAAATAAGCAAAATGAAAAGAATTAAATTGATTTTTAGCAGCATGTCAAGAGTTACACTCCTAAGCTCTCATGTGGTTAACTCAGATGCTTCTCTCAGCATATGTGGGAAGAGGGCATTTCATGATACTAAATGTGAACAGATTTGATGCTTTTATTCTTGAATTTTCCTGACCATTGTTTCCTTATTTTCCCCCAAATTCCTTCACACTTCTGTTGTGTTTGGAACGCGTCTAAAAGTTCAAGTACCTTTCTATTTTGCTACCACATTCCAGCCACCAGAAATCCTCTTGTTTTATATCAAAACATCCCTTGAAATGGCCCACTTTTAATTTTCTTTTAACTCCCCATAAAACGGATAAATGTCACTACAGCCTTTTCATTGAGTTTCCCTCTTTCATTCTTCCTTGGCTCTAATAATGTTCAAAAGAAATGCTTTTAAAACATGTAACTTCTCATGGCTCTCCCCTCAAGTGCTGCCTTAGTTCCACCGTCTGGTCACTTTTGTTCCTTCTGGCCTTGCTGCTCTTTCCTTCGTCAATTTCACAGAAAGGTGATGTTTACCCGTCCTTTGTCTGCTGGCTGCCTTTTTGAAGTGACTTCTTCAAAGAACTTCTTTCTTCATCCAAATGTAGTATGTCCTTCTGCTTGATTTCCTTTTCATTTCCTCTCCTTCCTATTGAAAACCGTCTGTAATTATGTGTGCATTTGAGAGTTCGAGTGAGTGAATGAATCACAGATAATGACTGCTGTTACGGTTTTAAGGCTGGAGGGGAGATAAATTATTCTACAAACATGAAAGTGGCTTCCTTGAGCCAAATGCCAAGCTACAACTCAAGTCTCAGAAACCCTGCCAAAACAAAAGCAGATAAACCGTTATACAATGGAAGAACTATGAAAAATGACTTGAACATCGGCCTCGAAGATGGATAGAACCCTGCCATTTTAGACTTTATCCCATTTTAAATATCCGCATCCCCTAGTTCTAGGTTTCTTTAAGGTTCACACCCTTTAAGTTCAAATACTGTTGTCTGCCAATACGCTGTAACCTTGCAACCCTGTTCTCCAAAAATCTGGTGTAACTTTATAACCCTGTTCCCACCAATTCACTGTAACCTCATGACACTGTACCTGACAGCCCTATCCACCAATCCGTTGCGACCCCTCCGCTTAGAACCCATCTACCACTGCATCTACCAGTCCGTCACACAGCCCACCAATGGCTGTGTCCACCAATGCCTCTCTCTCTCTCAGCTTTCTTCTGTCTTCCTGCAGCTGTCTTCCTCTGCACTGAATAAAGAAAGACCTGTTTTGTGACAAGCTACGTCAGGTGTTTGGGGTTTGGGGAGAAAATTCTTAACAAGGTCTTTAGTAAAAAACAAAACAAAACAAAACAAAAAACCAGACATAGGAGAACTAATGTTCCTTGAGAATCAACAAAGAATTCCTAAAACACTACTCCAGTGGGATCCCTAAACCAGTTCCTCCAGTTCTACCAGATTGCACTGTTGATGGATAGTGTCAGGAGTGAATGCCTTAGATATCAAGAACTACTGGTTTTGTTTTTAAGAAAAGCTGCAATGAAAAACCTAAGTTCATTTGGCATAAGTTATTTTCCTCTGTTTAAATGGATACGCAGTTGAATTTTCCAATTCAAAAATTTTCTTCCGTGACTTGCTTTCTTTCTTGTGTTACTAAAATATTTTTCCAAGGAAATGCTGAGTGAATCTTTCCTGAAATACACTGTATTGCTTTTATACCAATGACTCTGAAGTAATCTGGAATTTTCACTCCATTGGCTGCAGTACTAAAATTTGACAGGTAGTGTATTGCTTGCTGATTAAAAAAAAAAGTATTGATGTTGGATTAAGTGTTTTTGTGCTCATTTAATTGTGAAGAGAAAAGTATTGATTTAACATTTTTATTCCACAACTCAAAACTTGGTTAATTCTCAATATTTTAAAGTTGCTTTTTGATGTCTATATTTCCTCATGGGTATGATTTTAATTAATGTTAATAATGGAAGAAAATGCTATTTTAGAATGTCATAGGATTTTGTGTTGCCTTCCTTTTGTTAAGAAAGTACATTTCATCTTATGTGAAAAAGTAAGTAGTTTGTTCAGAAGTTTTTGCAAAGTGATCTTATGAATAACTTTTTTTGCATGAGGCAATTATTTTTATGCTTAGAAAATTTTAGTGTAATTTCTCCAATTTAAAAAATATACTAGGGCCCGGCGGCGTGGCCTAGCGGCTAAAGTCCTCGCCTTGAAAGCCCCGGGATCCCATATGGGCGCCGCTTCTAATCCCGACAGCTCCACTTCCCATCCAGCTCCCTGCTTGTGGCCTGGGAAAGCAGTCGAGGACGGCCCAAAGCTTTGGGACCCTGCACCCGCGTGGGAGACCCGGAAGAGGTTCTGGTCCCAGAATCGGATTGGCACGTACCAGCCCATTGCGGCTTACTTGGGGAGTGAAACATCGGATGGAACATCTTCCTCTGTCTCTTCTCCTCTGTGTATATCCGGCTTTCCAATAATAATAAAATCTTTAAAAATATATATATACTAAATACCATACATATATGTGTGTGTATATGTGTGTATATATATATGTGTGTGTATATATATATATATGTGTGTGTATATATATATGTGTGTGTGTATATATATATATGCACATGCATACATACAGACACACATATATATATATATATACACACACATATTCTACCAGCATTTAGGTTGCAAAAGAAGAAATTTGGGGAAAAGTATATTAGTCATATTGGAATGTTAATTTATTTTGTAAGGGGAACAAATTCCATGTCTTACAGGATAGATTTAAGAGCATAATTATAATCCACCTTAACTTTCCCTCTCTCATCTTTACATTCTTATAATTATATATATGATTATACATTTCTTATAATTTTTTCAATGACATAGTTTATAATTACAAGCTTAACCTTCCACTAAATAAGGAATTCAGTGAATAGTCAGCATGAAAAACATTGTTCCTCAAAAGTATAAATAAGAGCTTTAAACTAATCAGATCTCAAACCATCAATTTCACTTATATACAATATATATAATATGTATATTGTACTCGTTATATTATTCTGCATATTAGCTGTCACAAATCATGGAAAACATATAGTATCTGTGTTTTGGGTGCTTGTTTATTTCCTGAAGCATAAAAAACTCCAGTTGCATCCATTTTGTTGAGAAGGGATTTCATTCTTTTTTATGGCTGAGCAGTGTTCCATCTTGTCTATAATTTATAATTTCTTTACCCGGTAAATGAGAATTTTGACAGTAACTTCTGGTACAAACAAGACACTTTAGGGACTTTTCTACCTTTACTTCTTGCCTTAAGATTATTTTTCCTCTCCTTCTATGTCAGTGGCATCTCATTTACACTTATCCCCTCTTTAAAATAGACATTTTGGAATGGTGTCTGACTGTGTCTCTGTAGTGGATTATCTTTTTTACTTCAGTGAATGGCTACAGGTCTCCAGCACTAGCATGTGTCCTTTAATAGTATCATCTTATTTATTTGCAAATGGCAGACTTAACTGCAAGATTGTTTGAATCATATATTAAAGTTATTTAGGTTGTTTAATAACTTTTGGATTTCTATGGTGTTTAAAAATGAAGCAAAAGGAAATATGAGCTTTCATTTACAATTCATACTGGAGGTGAGGTAGAAGAAGCAATTTGAATGTGACTCAGGGTCTATGAACTAATGGCATGGCAGGCAGTTGGCAGAGCAGTCAAGTGATTGCTTGGGATACTTGAAACCCCTGTCAGAGTAGCTCTGTGCAAGTCTTGGCCCCATACACAATAAGAGGCAGCAGATAATGACTCAAATACTTGGGTCCCAGACATCCACGTCAGAGAACCAGACTGAGTTGTTGGCTGCAAGGTTTGGTCTGACACAGTCCTGGCTGTTGGGGGCAGTTGCAGAATACGGCAGCAAATATAAAATATATCCCATCTATCTACCTGTCTGTCTGAGCCTGTCTTTCAGTATAGCAAATAAAATGAAATTTACTAAATCAAACACTAAAGAACAGGTCATAGAAAATTGGATTATACAATTACAGCAAAGAGAGTTATCCAGTAAATCAAAGTGACAGCTAATGGACTGAGAAACAAGTAGGAGTGATATCCATGAATCTAACACATTGAGCAAGAGCCTTTTCATGGTAATGATGTAGAATCCAGGTGGGTGATCACTGTCAGCATTAAGAATCAAATGGGCAAAGGCCATAACTGATTGATTTATTGAGCTAGCGTTCATTGCCTATTATGTGCTAGAAACTCTTCTCAAAACTGGAAATGCAACGGTGATTTCCAGCTTGCTTGGATTTCCATATTGCTGTCTGACCATCAAAAATGGTTAACTAAGTAAATATATATCATATTGTGGGATGATGATTGTGAAGTGGAGAGACTGTGGCACTTAGATAATAGCAGTACCAGTCTGTGAGAACCAAGTAATGTTAGAAAATGCCCAGAATAATGTCTGACACTAGTGAGAACTCTATTTATTAGGTAACAGTTGTAATCATTGGCAAAACTAAGCTTCCTCATCATGGTTTTGAAATATTTGAAAATCTTCTTTGATCATTTTTCTATTAAATTTCTTTGTACATTGGGAACATACATTATACAAAAATTGGTTGGTTTGGACTTTAGAAGGTAAGAATGTTAAGTAATTCCTGAAGTATTTTAGCAGACTTCTGTATCTCACAGTTTAATTTTCAGATTACATTTCCAACATGTAGAAAGCAATGTTTTATGAATACTGGTTCATTTCTATATGATCCAATTTATTGCTCTATATTCAAAAACTCCTCCTTGTTTAGAAACCAGAGATACAGTTTTTCACAAGATAGTCCTCTGGTTTTTTTTATCCTAAACTGAGACATGATATACATTTTAATTTTATATTTTTTCATACTGCAAAGTTTTCAAAAAGTCTTAAATTTCATTTCATTCTTTTATTTTCTTTGTATGTAATATTCCTTCTTTAATTAAACTTTCTCCTGCAGTTACATACCATAACAATGATATCAGAATGGGTGAAATTATCCTTTTGGTAGGTTTGAGTTAACAAGTTTCATGCTATTGATACATTAACATGTTCTGATGCTTCAGGACAAGCATTCAGGTTAGAAAGAGGAAGTAAAAATCTCTGTATTTGAACTTAACACAGCTGAGCATGAGTAAAGAAAAGACTTTTTAAATCCAGAATAGGTTAGTTCAGTAACTTCATAGTATATAAAGCCAGGATTTAAAATTAAATTGCATTTTTACAAGATGTATGTATTTATATTGGAAAAGCAGATTTCCAGAAAGAAGAAAAGACAGAAAAATCTTCCATCCACTGGCTCACTCCCCAAACTGCTGAAATGGCCACAGCTAAGCTGATCTGACGCCAGGAGCTTTTTTTTTTTTGAGTCTCTCACTTGGGTGCAGGGCTCCAGTGCTTTGGGCTGTCCTTTACTGCTTTCCCAGGCCACAAGCAGGGAGCTGGAGGGGAAGCGGAGCAACCAGGCCAGGACCACAGCCCATATGAGATCCCGGTGTTTGCAAGGGGAGGCTTAACCAACTGAGCCATCACACTGGGGCCAATTCAATTGTATTTTTAAAAGATGTCTTTATTTAAAGGCAAAGTTGCAGGGCAAAAGAGAGGGGGAGAAAGAAGGAGGGAAAGAGAAGAAAAGAGAGAGAGGTACCTTCCATTCACTGGTTCATCTCTCAGTGATCACAATGGCAGGGGTAGTGCCAGGATTAATCCAGGACATTGGAATACCATCAGGGTCTCCCACTTAGTGGCAGAGGCCTAGACACTTTAGCTATCTGCTACTGCTTTCTCTTAAGCATTAGCAGGAAGCTGAATTAGAAATGCAGCTCCAGGGCCTGGTGTGATAGTGTAGTGCTCCTCACGTTGAACACATCAGGATCCCATATGGGCACCGGTTCTAATCCCAGCAGCTCCACTTCCCATCCAGCTCCCTGCTTGTGGCCTGGGAAAGCAGTCGAGGATGGCCCAAGGCTTTCGGACCCCACAACCATGTGGGAGACCCGGAAGAGCTCCAGCCTCCTGGCTTTGTATTGGCTCTGCTCCAGCCATTGCGGCAGCTTGGGGAGTGAACCATCAGATGGAAGATCGTCCTCTCTTTCTCCTCCTCTCTGTATATCTGTCTTTCCAATAAAAATAAACAAATCTTAAAAAAAAAAAAAATGGAGCTCCTAGAATGCCAATGTTGCAGGCAGCAGCTTAACTTACTGCACCACAATGATGGCCCTGTTTACATTTTATGCACCAGAAATAAATGTTTTAAACCTAAAAACTTACATAAAATGTTTACTGTCTCAAAACCATGAAATATTTAGGAATTTTTGAATATTCCGTCTATCCCAAGAATTTAAAAATCATTGCTAAAAGAAATTAAAGATGGTAAAAATACATCAAGACATTTCTGGTTTGTAGACTGGGAGATTTAAAATTACCAATATAATTTTCCAAAATACCAATGCCATTTTCCACAACTAGCATTAAAATTAATCTATATATTCAATGTAAGGCCAACAAAAACAAATGTGTATTCTATAAAAACTGGCGTAGTGATTTTTAGAGTTTAAATGGATATGCCCAGGGCTAAAACAATAAGCAATTTTTAAGTAGAATAATTCAGTCAAGTTGCATTATCCAATTTTAGGGTGTATATTCTGCCCTGCAAATAAATGATTCTGAAAAAAAAAAATAAGCCTGTATAAATACGTGTATGTGATCAACTGGTTTGTGACAAAATTCCTGATGTAATTAAATGCAAGAAAAAATATTCTTTTTGACAAAAGATGTTGAGTAGAACATATATATTCATTTTAAAAGATCTTGACTCATTTTATATTGTATTAAGCAATAAAATATCTAGTATGTAATATATGTAAATGTAAAAAGTATTTGCAACCTTGATCTACACAATGATTTTCTTCAAGATTTATTTACTTTTATTTGAAAGGCAAATTTTTATGGAGACAGAGGAGAGACAGACAAAAGTTTTTCATCTTCTAGCTCACTCCCCAAATGGTCACAATGGCCAGAGCTGAACTGATCCACAGCTGGGAGCAGGTGTTTCTTCCCAGTCTCCCACATGTATGCAGGGTCCCAAGGATTTTTCATCTTTCCAAGCCATAAGCAGAGAGCTAAATTGTAAGCAGTGCAGCTGGGACAAGAAATGGTCCACCCCTGCACCCGCGTGGGAGACCCGGAAGAGGTTCCTGGTCCCGGCATCGGATTGGCGCGTACCAGCCCGTTGCGGCTCACTTGGGGAGTGAAACATCGGATGGAAGATCTTCTTCTCTATCTCTCCTCCTCTCTGTATGTCCGGCTTTCCAATAATAATAAAATCCTTAAAAAAAAAAAAAAGAAAGAAATGGTCCACATATGAGAGCCAGAAGTAGCATGTGGAGGTTTAGCTTGCTATGCCACTGCACCAGTCACCACGATAATTTCGTAATAGAAAAAAATCATGAAAGTGATTTACGTTTATGCAGTTTATTTCTGGCTTTTAAAACATACCAGTAGAAAAATGAACTCTCTCCACAGTCTGACTGAAAAGACAGTATCTGCAATACTTATATCAGAAAACAATTTGTATCTAATATATACCAAAAGCTATTACATCTTAAGAATACATCTCCCAAAAAGTGCAGTCAAAAGATTTGAACATACATGTCACACAAGAAATATTCAAATTGCTAAAAAATAATAAACAAAAAAAGAAGTATGTAGTATTATTAAACATCATCAGTCACTAGCTAAATGCAAATTAAATTGATACTGAAACACCACAAAATTGTCTCATATTAAAATGAGTGGGGTGGACATCTGTTGCAAAGATTAAACTTACACTTTGGACACCCACAACTCAGATTACAGTGATAAAGTTTTAATACTGGATCCATTTCCAATTCTGGCTTCCTACTGTTATGCAACCTTGGAAACTTAGGTGATGTTTCAAATACTAAAGCCCTTCCCACCTACATGGGAGACTTGGATTGAGTTCCTGTCGCATGGGTTTGGCCTGGTCCAGCCTTGGTTTTATAAGCTTTTTGGAGTAGAACAGCAGTTAACAGAGATCTATACCTCTGTTTCTTTGCCTATAATTAGTAAATCAATAAAAATTAAACAATAAATGACTTACAAAGCAGTATCTATAAAGCCATTAGAAGTTATATATTCACTTCAGGGGAGAATTTCAAGTTTCTTTTACTCACCTGCTCTATGATCCACTAATTACACTAATATGTACTATTGTTTACCTATGAAGAAATTAAAACATGTTCATGCAAAGGCTGATAAATGAATTATCTTACAGCTTTCATGATACTTAAAAGCAGAAATAACCCACTGTGTAAATGCAAACTTATGGATAACACACACATAATGTATTTTAAGAAGCTGTCATAGGCTGCTAAGGAAAAATTTAACAGAGTGATTGATCTATAACTTGGCAAGGATATTGAGGTTTCCTATATAAACAATAGTCAAGAAGTTTTTGCACATCTTAATGAAATTAAAAATCAAAGGATGGAGGAACATTTTGATGAGATTTGAGATCTATTACTCCAAGCTAATTACATTAATTTTTCATAAAAGCTATTTGTCTGTGAAGTTCTTTTGAACTTAATTTAATGTACTATAATAAATAGGATTAACTGCATCTTATCTAGGGAGAATTCTTGTATCTCCAAAATAAAAGATGAAAGTCAAATTTATATAATGTTACAAAAATAGTGCTATCATTAATCAAATGTGTTTTTTCAAGTTTGTGTATCAAAACTTTGTTGAACAGTTTCTTTTTTCCCCCTCAAAATTGTGGCAGTTAGATCATTGATAGGCTGACATTTGGAGAAGTTAAATCCAGTTCTCAGAAGACTGAAGTTAGTTCCTAACATTTAATGAAAGTGTTAACCTGAATCTCCTTTCACTCTGCTGTATGAGCTCTTCCTTTGTAAGTTTAATTTTTTTGGTAGTATGCCTTAGTTTCTCTATTAAGAGATTGAAAATTATAATTCATTTTGGAATCTTTTATTTATATAATTTGATCAGGTCACAAAGACATTGTGATCTTTTGAAAGTTTAAATCATTTTAAGACAGTAAATAAATGGTTGCTAGATTCCTGTTATGGTTGCTGCTTTTAGCTTTGTACCCATTGATGCTAGAGCTTTTGCTGGCATGAAGATACTGTTAGAAAATATTGATGTCTTTCTTTTGTGACACATAAATTGTCACATAAATGCTGTTTAGAAATTTCATTTTTGTTTATTTTCAGCATTTGAATGGAATATGTTATGCTGGATGTTTCTTTTAAAGTCATGTAAATATGAGAGATTACCTCAGTGATTGCTTTTCTATTACTGTGAATAAAATGAGAGCCTTGAATTCAACTTTTTAATCTTAGGCATTTTTCTAAATAGCAGCAATTCAAAGGAAAATAACCACACAGTTCAATACTCATGGAACTTGCATACTAATTGTCTCATTTGAACTATTTTATAGGTTTATAAAGCAGTGTGTTAAATGCAGTTCTAGCTTTTTGTACATGCTGTTATAATCAGGCAGAGGAGTGCTACCTAATTCTTTTCAGGTCACAAAGGGATTACTATAAGATAGGGTCCCAGAACTAAGTCAAAAGGGTCAGTGTAGTTTAGTTACACAGGCAGAAGTTCAGCCAACAACAAATGTTGGCAACATTGGGATGCTGATGACAAACACACACATTTCCAAACCCAAGAGTCGAGTCTGAGATGAAGGTTGCAGAATCCAAGCCAAAGTGTGTGTGGCAGGGGAAGAAGGGGAGTCGGTGGGGATGGGTGGGGTCACTACATACTGGTGAATCCTGTTTATTTGGATTTTTAAAATGGGATTTTTCCCCCAGAGTATATTTAAGCTCATAGTAAGGCTAAGCAACAAATACAGTTTCCTTAGATTCCCCTTCCCCCAGATATGTATGGTCATGCCACCACCACCACTTCAAAATCCCATACCAGAGTGGTTTGTTTGTTACAGCCCATGAACTTATACAGGTGCATCCCCGACACCCAAAGACCATAGTGCAGTTGCTATTCCGTCTTGACACTGTGTTTTCTTTGGGATTGTATAGATCCTTACTGGAAGTGACCCCTCCAGTAGAGTGGCACACAGAATATCTTCACTGCATTGAGATTCCTCTGTGCTCCTCCCAGCCTGCTCATTTTCTTCCTATCCCCCTGTCGACACCGACACTTCACTGCTTCCATCATTTTGCCTCCTTAAGAACTTTATTCCCTTAAAATCATACAGTGTGTAGCCTTCTTCACATTGTCTTTTTTCAGAAAGTACTGTGAATTGCTTCATGTCTTCTCATGTCTTAGAAGCTCATTTATTTTTAGTGAAGAATAGTGTCCCGTTTTCTGGGAAAAGGACAGATTATTTATCCATTCATCTAATGAATGACATATTACTTGCTTCCAGGTTTTGTCAGGTATATACCAAACTATTGTAAGCATCCATGGATATATTTTGTGTGTGTGTATATGTGCTTGTGGAGCACAGGTTTTTAACTCATTTGAAATACCATAGAACAATTACTGATTCACATGGTAAAAATATATTTAGTTTTGTAAGAACTATCAAATTGCCTTCCAAAGTGGCATATACTTTTGCATTGCCACAAGCAATGAAAATGAAAATTATTGTTCTTTACATATTTGTCAGCATTTGGTATTAGTAACATTTTGGATTTGGGCCATTATAATTGGCATTAGGATATCTAATTGTTTTAATTCACAATCCCATAGCCTATAATGTTAAGCTTTTAGTTTCTGCTATCTGTAAATCTTCTCTATTGATGTGTATATTAAATATTTGGCCCACTTTCTAAATTGTGCCTTCATTGGAGTAAATAAAAGATAAGTTCATTTTACATGCCATAGTTCTTTATAAGGGAGTCTGTAGATAAGAACTTTTTATACTCTGCAATTAAATGGACAAGCTTACCATGGGAAATGGTCACGAATCAGTGTACGAAAAGTATTTCAACAGCACAATGGATTGATATTTGTTGTAGTGGCACAAAACACATATCTTGGGCCCAGCAGCGTGGCCTAGCGGCTAAAGTCCTCGCCTTGAACGCACCGGGATCCCAAATGGGTGCCGGTTCTAATCCCGACAGCTCCACTTCCCATCCAGCTCCCTGCTTGTGGCCTGGGAAAGCAGTTGAGGACGGCCCAAAGCCTTGCGACACTGCACCCGTGTGGGAGACCTGGAAGAAGTTCCTGGATCCTGGCTTTGGATCGGTGTAGCACTGGTCTTTGTGCACACTTGGGGAGTAAATCATCGGATGGAAGGTCTTCCTCTGTCTCTCCTCCTCTCTGTATATCTGCCTTTCCAATAAAAATAAATAAATCTTAAAAAAAAAACACATATCTTCTCTCAATCAAATTTTAAATGTTATTGGTGACAGTCAATGCCTGGCAGTTAAGAAGTTAAACACCCAGTAGCTCAAGGAAATGCACATAGGGAATGATCATCAATTATAATGCTGTGTTAAATGTAAAAAGACATTTGAAATTTTTTTCTTGACAATTATGTTTCGTAAGTGGCAACATATCAGCAAAGACTGAGACTCAGCCAGTCAATTAGAGAACTTTGATCTACCTGATCAGCTTTGTCACGCAGTGATGTTCCAGTGTCTTTCAGGTAACTCTGTTAGGCAACATCATTTCTGCACCATTTGACATACTGGCTATGAAGGTGTCCTTGATAGGCTGTGTATGAGTAGTCTCATAGAATGCTTTATTATTTGTATTAAACACACATATATTTAGAATTCCAGAAATTTCTTTGTACTCCAAATGCGTTTCATCATTGACTTTGAAGGAAAGACACATTTTAATATAGTATCCACTGCTGGGGAAAGGAGAAATATTTGAGGAGAGATCAGAGTGGTGGCATGGCCAAATGTGACTTTTTAGCTGCTGACTCAGGTTCAACAGATGCAATCCAATAATGAGATTCAAAAGGAAGCCAGATAGAAAGACAATGAGTATTATCTGGGTCAGAATTGCAAGGGATGTCAAGAAAGATGATATGATTGAATCAGTATTAATATTCATGAGTTGATGAGTGATTGGAAGTAGCTTCTAAGCTAGGAGAAAGAGTGAAAAATGATTTCTGTTTCCTGTCTAAAGTAAAAGTATTTTATTTTTAGAACAAAGAAGGGCTCTTACATGCTTTACGACTTCTGGTTGCTTTGTCAGGAAAAAGCAAAAAGTCAGCTGGTATGGATTATTCTCTCCAGATACGACCAGATTTGTCTCAGTGCTACCACTTATACCACAGACATCCCCTTTTACTCTGGTTCTATCAAAGATACTCATTCTTTCCCACTACCATGTAAAGTTAGTCTCAGTGAAACACTCCCTACTTATGCTGTTCCTACATTTTAAAGTGAACAACCACTTTGCCGTAAGATTAAAAATTCTACTTGCACTTCATGATGACTGTTGTATGGGTATGTGGGTTTGCTGCACTGCGCAGACTGTTTGGTTCATTGCCACTGCATGTCTTGCCTTTAGCTGGGATGACAGCAGTTCAGTGAGCAGTGGCCTCAGTGACACCCTCGATAACATCAGCACCGATGACCTGAACACCACATCCTCAGTCAGCTCATACTCCAACATCACTGTCCCTTCGAGGAAGAACACTCAGGTGAGTCACCGGTAGTTGCATAAACCGAAGAAGATGGAGTTTAATAAGGAGTCACTCTGGCATTCATGGTGCTAAAATGTCTCCATTTTAGTCATTCTTGGAGCTGCCAGCCTCTCGGTGTGAACAGTGTTCGCCTCAGCATACTTTGAATATTGAGAAAAAGTCAACATCTATTCCTATGTGTTTTATTTTGATTATATTCTACCCCAGAAACTTGTATGATATGTTGCCACATCTCTACACACACACACACACACACACACACACACACACACATGCATATATATTTGAATATATATAATCTAATTTGCTTAAAAGAGCTAATTCTGTACAGCTCTTAATGAATTTATTCATCTCTCAATTACATTGCTAGATCTCATGTGAATAGTAAATCACAAATGGACATAAAATAATTAAGTTGTACCTTGCCTTACTTTTTTCTTGTTACATTTGAAAGATAAAACATTCCTCTCTGGAGTGTTGAATTGAGGTTTTCTGCCCATATTTATTCTGACACTCATTAATGTATGCCAGTAAGAATCGTGTGACTTAAGAATAAGGGAACTTAAGTGAAGACATAGATAAAAATAGTCTTTAGAATTCTTTTGGAACACAAATTACTGCTTCCTTTAATAACCAATTATTTGAAAGCACATTACAATGCCTTATTTCAAACTTGACAGATTTTTCTATGTGATTTTTTTTTTCTGAAATTTTGTTCTTTCCAGTTGAAGACAGATGCAGAAAAACGCTCTACCACAGATGAGACTTGGGATGGTACAGAGGAGTTGAAGAAAACAGAGGAGGACCCTGACAGTCATGCAGATGGTGCTGGCAAATGGAAGAGTGGCTCCTCGGGGCCTCCTGAAGACACTGAAAAGACAGGACAGAAAGCTTCCCTGCCAGTGTCCCAGACAGGGTCCTGGAGAAGAGGCACGTCTGCTCAAGGGGCGGCCTCCTCTAGACAGAAAGCTGGAACAAGTGCACTCAAGACTTCTGGTAGGACTCTCATTTAGCAGCTGCTATGCATAAGTGCATTAATTTGTCTTGTCCCAAGGAATGCTTGTTTTCATTACCAATAGCTTTATTTTTTCTAATTAGATTCTTCTCCATATAATCAGCTTTCTGTCTAAATTTAGTATGATTTGTTATATACGGGCACATGAATACAATAGTCTATGATTCTCTCATGAGCACCCTCATAATTAGGTGCTGCTGAATGCCCTACTGTGTGGTGGTGGTGGAGGTAATTTCTGATCATGTGGAAACAAAATATGGCCACTACATAAATAATATTTTTCTTGTTCTGACTTCCTTCAGTAAGTTTGGACTTTGATGTTAAGTACCTATTGAGTTACAGCAACCAAAAGCTGTCATATATGTCGAATGGATTGAAATGCTGGGAGTTTCATCTAGAGTCTAGGAATTACGTATAATGAAAAAGAGAGGGAAAGAATCCTGAAAATTTTAAAGATTAATTTTAAAGATTTATTTTTTTATGGGAAAGGCAGAAATACAGAAAGGAGAGGAAACAGAGAGGCAGATCTTCTGTCTGATGGTACATTCCCCAAGCAGCTGCAATGACCGGAGCCAAGCCAATCCAAAGCCAGGAGCCACGAGCTTTTTCTGGGTCTCCCATGCAGGTGCAGGGTCCCAAGGCACTGGGCCGTCCTCGACTGCTTTCCCAGGCCACAAGCAGGGAACTAGATGGAAAGCAGGTCTGCCAGGATTAGAACAGGTGCCCATATGGAATCCTAGCATGTTCAAAGTAAGGACTTCAGCCACTAGGCTATTGTGCCGGGCCCTTGCCATCCCTTTTGAAAGAAAGATTTATTGATTTGCTTGAAAGGCAGAGTGATTAGGGGAGACACACACACACAGAGAGATATCTCCTCTCTACGGATCAACTCCCTCAATTGTTGCAACATCCAGCACTGGGATCTTTATACTAATTTCCCATGTGAGAGTCAGGGGCCCAAGTATTTGGGCCATCTTCTGCTGCCTTCCCAATTACATTAGCAGGAAGATGGATTAGAAGCAAAATAGCCAGGACTCAGATGCTTCACTGTGGAAAGCCTGTATCACAAGCAATGAGTAAAAACACTGTGCCATGTTATTGCCTGGTATTTTTTTTCAAGATTCATGCCCGGAGCAATAGCCTTCCAAGCAAATCCTTGCCTTGGATGCACCAGGATCCCATATGGGCACCGATTTGTGTCCAGGCTGTTTTACTTCCTATCTAACTCCCTGCTTGTGTCCTGGGAGAGCAGTAGAGGATGGCTCAAAGTCTTGGTACCCTGCACCCCTGTGGGAAACCTGCAAGAGGCTCTCCTGGCTCCTGGCTTCGGAGTGGCTCAGCTCCAGCCATTGTGGCCACTTGGAGGGGTAAACCAGCAGACGATTATTTTTCTATATATCTTCTCTCTGTGTATCTGCCTTTCCAATTAAAAAAAAGATCTTAAAAAAAAGGTTCATGTCATAATCATTTTTAGTAAAAGGCAAAAGATTTACATGCTCTGAATGTTCTGTAACCAATTTTTAAAACAATGCCCAATTTTAAATAGTGGCACCTGTAGTACTGATGTAACAAAACACTCCCAACATAATTATTCCACAGAGATTCAAGTGAATTCTTTTTTCTACATCTTAGCTTCAAAGGATGAAGTACTGTGCTTATAAACGAAGAGATTGGTAAGATATAAAATAATAACAAATAGCAGAAAGATCATTAAATTGATCTTTCATTGAATTTCATCTAACAGGCAAATTTCTGTAGCCATACACTAAATTTTCTCAAAACATCATAGTGTATCCCCATTGAGGTTTAAAGCAGTCATTACTTAGGAGCTGAAGTCATTTGGAGAGGAATTTACATTTAAGACATTGTTTCAGAAGTGGTATTATGATATCAAAATGGCTAGGCACACACCCTTGTGTATTTCTCATTGATTAGGAAAAACCGATGATGCCAAGGCTTCTGAGAAAGGGAAAACTCCCCTGAAAGGGTCATCTCTACAGAGGTCTCCTTCTGATGCAGGAAAAAGCAGTGGCGATGAGGGGAAAAAGCCCCCCTCGGGCATCGGGAGATCATCTGCCACCAGCTCTTTCGGATTTAAGAAGCCAAGCGGAGTAGGCTCATCGACTATGATCACTAGCAGCGGAGCCACCATAACCAGTGGCTCAGCAACACTGGGCAAAATTCCCAAATCAGCTGCCATTGGTGGGAAGTCAAATGCGGGAAGAAAAACCAGTCTGGATGGCTCACAGAATCAGGATGACGTGGTGCTACATGTGAACTCAAAGACCACACTCCAATACCGCAGCCTGCCTCGCCCTTCCAAGTCCAGCAGCAGTGGCATTCCCGGCCGAGGTGGCCACAGATCCAGCACCAGCAGTATTGATTCCAACGTCAGCAGCAAATCTGCTGGGGCCACCACCTCCAAACTGAGGGAGCCAACTAAGATTGGGTCAGGGCGCTCCAGTCCTGTCAGTGTTAACCAGACAGACAAGGAGAAGGAAAAGATAGCAGTTTCAGATTCAGAGAGTGTTTCTTTGTCAGGTTCCCCTAAATCCAGTCCCACCTCTGCCAACGCCTGTGGTGCACAGGGGCTCAGGCAGCCAGGATCAAAGTATCCTGACATTGCCTCACCTACATTTCGAAGGTAAGGATATCTAAAGTGATGTTAGGAAAAAATATATATGTCTGAATAAAAATATATATGTTTGTATAAGCTGATTTATATGTATCTCACCTGTACATATTCTAAGGTAGACATTTCTTAATTTCTTAATATCTTAATTTCTAAGAAGCTGAACATGTAAGTAGCTAATAAAAACCAAACAGTGCTCAGTTGAAATAGTCAGATGTTGTTTTCCACCATTCACATGATAGCAGCACTAGCAGCATCAATAGGAAATTTAAAGCAGATGGCAATATCTAGCTAGGGGGCTGTAATAAAAGAAAGTAACAGCTTGTAATTCTATCTGCATAGGTTTTCATCCATCTTTTCTATAATTAAGAAAACTAGTAGGTCCTACAAGTATCAACATTCATTTTCAGTATTCATTATCCGACTGATTTTTAATGAGTTGATAATCATGAAGGTGGAAGATTACATTGCATTGCTTTATATAGTACTATGGCTTGACATTTTAAAATAAGTCAAGGTTATCCGACAGAATTTGAGAACATTTGGGTGTTTTGTTCAGGATTGCAGGAGTAGACCATTTTCTAACTTTTAGTCAGCTTTCTTTGGCGTGACTCTAGTAAGTCATATGATGTAGTTTCTCTTCTGGCGCTCTATTTGGTATTAAATATGTAAATTTCTACTCTCAGAATATCACTGTTTCTAAGTACCAGTATGCTTCTAAATAGCAGGAAAATACAGTTAGAGATTTGGGACAAATAGCTAAATAGCTCTGCACTTGTTTTATCATCTGTGAAATGATTATGACTAATGGCTTATTATATGTTACATTTTTATTATTATGCTACTGACTAAATCAAGAAATTGAATGTCTCAGACATTAGAGTTCTTGAAATATTTTCTTTTACACTAAAGCAACCCCAGATAACATGATTTTGGGGAAAATCTAGTTGTTTTAATACTTGGTAGATAAACTGGCTTTTTGAAAGGTTGATTGTCTAAGAAGAATTAACTATGGCTTGTAAGGAGAGTCAATGTTTCTTTGGCTTAAGTAAAAGTCAATAGTGCCCTCCTGTGGCCCATTACCTATGAAACAATTTCTCATATTTTTCATATATTTAACTGTAGGAAATATGTATCTCATTGTGACTTGATTAGAAATCATTATGCCATTACTTCATACCACTTTATTTCTACATTTGCATAAATTCTATTATATCATCTGTTTCATTTACAAAACTAAAATGTTTTCTGATCTAAACTCCAACATCTATCTTAGCACCAACTGTGTTTCCAAGCACTACTAAAAATGTGTTTGAAAAGCAGTGGCAAGTGATATAAAACCTATTGATTTTGAAAGGAAAATGCAGAATAAAGTGACACATTGCCAATGTTGTCAATGTCCAATACTGTGCCCAACCATCTACCCCCTAATAGTGACCCAGGCAACCACATATCCAACCTAAGTTTTGCCTTAAGCATTCTATTCAGATTCTGAGTAAATTGCTCGAAACCAAAGGCAAAAGATCTATTTACGTTTATGAGCCTAATGTGTAGAAGTTGTTTCATTATAATGGTTCTATAAATAGGGAATATCAAGTTCATTAAAATTATTTGAGTGGGAGTTTATCATGATCACTTATGTTGTTAAAGTCAGGAGATTTCGCGACTGGCTTCCTTTATTTTGTTTATTTTTCTCTAACCCTGGGTAGCAGCAGCCCAAGACTGACTTACCACTGAGATGGGGTTTTCAGCATTTAGTTAAGAAGTTCAGCCTTAGAAGGTTCATTAACATAGATATAGCAAGTGCTTGGTAACTCAGTAAACCAAAGCACTCTTGACTCTGTATACTGTAACCCTAAGTATTAAATGAAAATAATAGTTTCTTGGAACAACTGAAGTTGTTATTTGTTTTTCTTTTAGGTTGTTTGGTGCCAAGGCAGGTGGCAAATCTGCCTCTGCACCTAATACTGAGGGTGTGAAATCCTCCTCAGTACTGCCCAGCCCTAGTACCACATTAGCGCGGCAAGGCAGTCTGGATTCACCATCATCTGGTACGGGCAGCATGGGCAGTGCTGGTGGGCTAAGTGGCAGCAGCAGCCCGCTCTTCAATAAACCCTCAGACTTAACAACAGATGTTATAAGCCTAAGTCACTCCTTGGCTTCCAGCCCAGCGTCGGTTCACTCATTCACATCTGGTGGTCTCGTGTGGGCTGCCAATATGAGCAGTTCCTCTGCTGGCAGCAAGGACACTCCAAGTTACCAGTCCATGACTAGTCTCCATACGAGTTCTGAGTCCATTGACCTGCCCCTCAGCCATCATGGCTCCCTGTCGGGACTGACCACTGGCACTCACGAGGTCCAGAGCCTGCTCATGAGAACGGGTAGTGTGAGATCTACTCTGTCAGAAAGGTGAGCTTTTCTGGAGCCATTTATGAAGTCCTCAACCCTTCCTCCCTGCCCTGTGCCTCAACCCCCACCCCATTAAATTCCCTTGATTTCAGTGTGAGTGCCTTGTAAGACTGAAAGGACCTAAGACTGATGGCACTGGGTCTTTTATTTGCTCTTAGTACCAAATTTACCAAGTGATTTAACTGTTGAGAGTAGGGTGATTAGGTAATTATGTTTCTAAATATGAATACATACATTTATGTCCAGTAGGCAAACTGTGTAAAATTCAGAACTTGTATTTGTATATTTTCTGATGTCTTCTAAACATATTTTAATGAAATGGCGTAAGTCCAAAGCCATCACAAGCTCTTTATGATTATTTAAACATATTAAAAGAGCAAATTTAAATTAATTCTACAATTATATTCTGAGTAATAGGTTAAACTTGTTTTATTTTCAATCACACCAAAATGACAAATGGATCACTGGCTAAATTGAAAAAATAAAATCAGTTGTCATCCGTAAATTCTTGGAAAAAAGTGTAACACCAGTGCTATTTTTAATAGGTCCCTTTAAAATTAATCATATTACAACTTGTTTCCCTATGGGTGTAGATACATAGATGATAGATAGATAAGTAGATAGATAAATATAAAATATATAATAAAGCATTTCTGAAACAATATTAGCAGAAATCATTACTATTTTAACAAAATGGCTCTAGATTTTCTGCTATAAAACTCTTTTCAGACCTTTTGGTAATCAAGAGACTATTTAAATAAACTTTTCCCTCATAAATTAAATGATAGTTCTGCCTTGACATGCTTAAAGTTTTTGAACAAAATCTTGGCCACATGACTTGTTATTTGCAGAAAATATCACTCTCTGTGAAAATGTCTGATATCTTTTCCTAAGATGTTATCTTTCACTCTGATGCAGATGCTGGCATATCTTTTTCAGACCCTGAACCTTAATCCCAGATAATTTTTGCAAAAATCAATAAAAGGCCTTAAACACTCTACAGTATATTAATGGTCCCTGAAGATTTTCCACTCTGCACTTCCCTGTTTCTTACTATTTTGAGAAAAGAACCCGAGTAAAATTGTGTTTCTGAACCACTTTGCTACCTCAACAATGAGAAAGGACATTCATGTATGTGGAACTTAATGAAGAGTTTTATAAGCGATTGAATTTTAGGTAGTTAATATTTAGTATACTGTCTTCTATTTCAAAATACACATTTTTTATAAACCAAAGGACTAGACAAAAACAAGCAAGATAGCCAGAAGTATTCTATTTAGTTTTACTAGCATGAAACTAGCAGTTGATTTTTCATCGTAAGAAGTCAGGCTTCCCATTATATCTTAAATTTCGATTTCATCACTTTTAACAGAAGTAGGCATCTTTATATTACATTTATAAAGCTTCTAAAAGTAAATCAGATTATACTAAAGTATATTAATAACCTGAATAAGTAGATGCTAGATTGTATCCTCATTTGTGAGGAATTCAAACATCAGTTGATAACAAAATCATACTTGCTGAGATTAGGTCAGCATCTGTTAACATGAAACACTCTACAAAACATTATTTTTTAATTGTAAAGCTGTTTGTAGCAACTTAACTGTTTATACATCAAACCATTACTTAACCACCTAGACATGAAGACACAAGTCATTATTTTTATCAAAGTAAATCTCAAATCAAATCTAGAAAACAACATAAATGAGTTTTATAGCTGTAACTGAAATCTAATTTTGCTTCACTCTGATCTATATGTTTATTGAAGTTTATATTTTCACAGCAGATGCATACTAAACAATTATAGTTAATTTTACTTTTTCTAAAATGTTGTTTTGTTCACTTGAAAGGTAAAGAGACTAAGAGAAGGACAGACTCAGATAAACAGAGATCTGTTACCTGCTCACTCATTCCCTAAGTACCCACAGGAGCCAGGGCTATTACAGGCCAAAATCAAGAGCCAGGAAGTCAACCTGAGTCTTACATGCATAGCAGGAACCCAATGATTTGAGCCATTATGCACCACCTTTCCAGGTAAATATTACCCTGAAGCTGGGAACAAGAACTTGACTTTTAGCACTCTGACATGGTGTACAGGTAGCCCAAGTGTTCTTTTTACTCCTGGGGAAAATGCCATATCCAACAAAATAAATGTTAATATCTGAATAGTTATAGATTCACTGATATATTTTATAAAGAACCAAAGGCAAAACATCCTCATTTATTCAAAATTATGGTAAAGTTTATTTTAGAAAATTCATTTATTCAAAACTACTTTAATGTTTATTTTAGAAAGTCCACAACTATTTTAATACTAGAATATTTTCATTTATAAAATTGGCCTATTTTAAAGATTGGGCAATTTATGTTACAATTGTCCAGTAAATTATGTTTAAAAAGCATAAGTTGGATGGACATTTGGCCCAGTTCAGTTTCTTTCTTTTTTAAAAAGATTTATTTATTTTTATTGGAAAGTCATATTTACAGAGAGAAGCAGCGATATAAAGATTATCCATCTGCCAGTTCACTCCCAGTGGCCACAATGGCTGGAGCTGAGCCAATCTGAAGCCAGGAGCCAGGAGCCAGGAGCTTCTTCCAGGTCTCCCATGCCAGTGCAGGGTAACCTCAGGTCACAAGCAGGGAGCTAGATGGGAAGTAGATCAAACAGGACATGACCTGGCACCCATATGCAATCCTGGTGCCTGCAAGGTGAGGTCTTCAGCCACTAGGCTACCACGCTGAGCCCCCAGTTCAGTTTCTTAAAGTACATTGAAGAATGTTTAACATATGTGTAAGAGAAAATCTAATCAGGTCTCTTATGTTAATTATAGTTAATTATGTAGTGGAATGTTGAGAATGCTAGGAAACCAGAGAGCCTTGCCACAAAGAAATTTTATTAAAGTGCAAATCCTAAAGGTAAATTGATTGGATAAATATATCTAATGGAGATATACATTAAGTTGGCAATTTACCCACTTATCACTTTAGAATACTTTATTCTAGTACTATTTAAAATCAGTCATTTTTATAAAGATTATTTTGTTTCTATTCCTCTATATTAAAATGAATGAATGACAGCACATTCTTTTATGATGTTCCCTGTAAATTGACTCCAGCGCACTGATAATATTGCAGCTGTAATTAACCCACGTTTATTTTGTTTTGCTGTCACCTAAGAAAAAATTTCAGATATTTTAAAGTAGTAACCAACTATATGAATTGCTGCTCTGTATTTAAATATCAGATCTTGTAAGCCACTTTCAAATATCTGCGCAGCAGATCCATTATTGATATTCCCACTTTATTCAATTCCATTGCCCACCTGGCTCTTGCTGCCCTGAAAGCTTGCATTCCTTAAGAACTTGCCAGTGGAGTCTACTTTATTAAATCACTGATGCCTGAACTCAAGAAGATATTTCTATTTAAGACTGTGGATTATGTTGGTAAAATAATTTTCCATTAATTGCCCCTTTATATAACATAAGATTTTTCTGCTTTAAAAATCTTTCTATTTTGTATTTGGAAGCTAGATTGTTTACAAAAAGAAACAAAGAAAGATCTTCCATCCACTGGTTCACTCATCAAATGGCTACAATGGCCAGACCTGAGCTGATCAGAAACTGTGAGCTTCTGGGTCACCCACACGGGTACATGGGTACATGGGTGCAGGGGTCTAAGGACTTAAGCCATCTTCCGCTGCCTTCCCAGGCCATAAGCAGAGAGCTGGAGTTGCAGGCAGAAGATTCACTTATTAGACCACAACATGGCCCTTAATGTATTTTTTATATTACACAATGTCGACGAAACAGTTGTCTATTTTCATTGTAACGTTAAACTTTAATTTGCACATATGAAAGATAGAAGCCTTAAAATGGTCAACATATGACCATATAAACTCTTTAGCACAATGCAGGTTTTATTTGGAGCCTTCTCATATTCATTTAGTGTAATTCCTTCTTTTTGTTTAATTATGCCACTAAGAAACTTCTATAGAAGTTAGTTATACCCTGAAATAAGGCCCATTAAATGGTAATTTCTTTATATGGACATTCCCAATAAATGATGATGAAGTTGAATAAAGCTTTTGGATGCTTTCCAATACACTGCTAAATAATGGAGTGCACATAGAAGAAAACATTTTAGCTTTGATTTCAAGTAGATTTTAAGTCAATGTGTTTGAATACATGTTATATCATTCCCATTATGCATATATTATGTATATACTTTTGATCATTTGATTTTTTTAAAGGAAGAGAGCTTTAATTTTTAAAATTCCAGTAAATTTTACTCTTTTGTTATACATATGCCAGAGAAAACAGAAATATGTACACTTTTCCCATTTAGTCTTGACACCTTGTTCTATACCTAGAGAGACCATTTTTCATTTTCTATACACGTCTTTTCATCTCTTCCTATGTCCCTTTTAAATACATGATTTTTATTTCTAAAGAGATTTACCTTAATATCAACATATTTAAATAATTAATGCCAAAAACTCATCGTTTTGAGTAAATATTATATATTTTAGTAAAACTGCCTGTAATTTGTGAGAAAATTAGGCATGAAGTATGAAATGGTATTTTACATCTCTGTTTATCAGAGCTTGCCACTTTAACTTAGAGTGGACCTGTTTCGCTGCTACTCTTCTGAGTTTTCAGCGTATGAAATTATAGCAGAAGTCAAATCAGTAGCATAAGGAAGGGACATCTATAGCATTCGGTGATTAGGATACACAGGGGAATTATGCTGGCATATAATTAAATTAGTCATCTCACACATCTGTCACTAAATTATTGATTGGTGTAGGGTTAGAAAGGAACTGAGCATGCATTTCAGCAGTAGACATTTTATCACACTTAGTTGGCCTTTTCCAGTGAATTGAGCATTGCCACAAATATTTTGTGTTCTTCAAACAAGTATTTTGTTGGATACGTGATGTGAAAGTTTTGTTTACATTATGTCCTTAGGGGTTTTCTTTGTTTTAACAGCATGCAGCTTGACAGAAATACACTACCCAAAAAGGGACTAAGGTATATATTTCTCTCAGCGTATTTGCTGTTTTCTCGTCGTTGCATAATCTTTGTGTGCTGTCTCTCTTTCTCTTTGTTTGTTTGCAGTGTAATCACTGACACCCAGGCTGAAATCACCTTATCACCTTAATCTTGACGCTTTCTCTAACCCAAACTTAGTGAGGTAGCCCTTCCTACTACAGGCTGAGAGCAAAATATGAATGTCATTACCTTTGAGTGATAAGTCTATCATGCAACTTGTCCCAAGGCACTGCTTTATAGGGATGTACAGCTAGCTTACACACATTAAAATAAAATGAACTTCCCTAAATTTTGCATGTTGGAAACATATGCTGGCAAAACCTCAAAACTCATATAGAAAACTCATGTGGCCAACTGATGTTGAAAGGTTAACAGATCCTGTAATTTGAATCAAAGAACTTATTTTCATCATCACCTGGCAAATACCATAATTAAGGTACATTTTTATAAAATTTATTTGAAAGGAACTCAAAATAGTTCTAATTTCTATTTTTAGGGGTACTTTTATCTATCAGATTAATTAAAGTATGAATCAATATAATAGCAATTAATAATCCAATACAATTTTCAGTCCACCATAGAAAGTAAAATTAATATTTAATTTATGACCATACTTTACTACACTGTCATCTAAGGCAAGATATGGAATAAATTGCAGAGAAATGTAACACCATGTGAACAAGGTAACTTTACTGCTTTTTGATATGCTAGTTACATTGGCAAACAGTGAGGACTAGACAAATAAGACTATTTCCCCATTTATTTCTCTCTAATTTGTTAGCCAAAACAAGCCATTGATAAATACTGTGTGTCAATATTTTGTTTCAGAAATTTATCTTCCAATAAATTGAGAATAGTTTCCCTTTCATTTTTTTAAAACTCCAAAACTGAAGTGACGTTTTAACCAAAAAACCAGTTTTCCTTGCTAGAAAAATAGCAGTTAGTGTGTGTTCCCTTTCCTGTCCTTTTCTGTGACGCTTGCTTCATTTCCATTGGCTTCTAACCTCCCGCTCTAGACCACTTTTAATCTGTGTTTTCGCCCTTTTCACAGCCTTACAACCATTATGCTGTTGCATCCTTCTCAATCTACTTGGCTGTTTGCTCATTGTTTATGATTGTCAACTTCATTATTTCACAGAAGCATAATTTTCTTCTCAAATCTCCACTGCCCCCCCCCCCTATTTTTCTTGTGAGACTCAAACAGATGGTGTCAAATCATCTGGAAGAACTGAGCAGTTATAATTAGATTCAATCTGTTTGCAATTGTTGTTGAGTCTGAATAGTAAGCTTCTCTCACTGTGTTCCTGTCCTAGTATTACCTTGTCCTTGCGAACATGCTGAAGTGTCTTAGCTGTGCTGTTTTGCAGATATACCCCATCATCTCGGCAGGCCAACCAGGAGGATGGTAAAGAGTGGTTGCGGTCACACTCTACTGGAGGGCTGCAGGATACAGGCAATCAGTCACCCCTGGTCTCTCCTTCTGCCATGTCCTCTTCTGCAACAGGAAAATATCACTTTTCCAACTTGGGTAAAACATTCTGAAACACTGATTCCATTTTGTTCTTTTTAGCATCTATCCGCATAAGAACTGTGGTTATCTTTCCATATGAAAATCTCAATTTGCAGAGGAGATAAAGGTTCATTAAAAGCACTTTTTTGTGTGAGTGTTTATTGTTTATAGAAGAATTTCCAGGTGGAAGGGGAATCCACTGAAAATGTATGCTGTTAAAAAGAAAAGGCACAGATTTCAAACTTGCTTTTGCAACCAGAGTGAACTTAACGTTTTAATGCTATCTTCCCATGAGCTTTCTGACATGCCTTCATCTAATTCAATTCATTGCTCATGATAAATGCTTAGCAGAAGTAATATTGTTATGTTAAAATCTAACCTATAAGAGATTCAGGAAGGTCCAATGACTTTAAAACAGTTTCATCACTCATAAGCAGACACAGTCATTCATCCTAGGACATCTGGCTGTGAGCCATAGATCTTCAGGTAAAATCTGGTGAAACATTTCCTTGTGTTTGGTATAAAATGTTAAAAAAAATTTTCTAACTAAGTTAATGATCTTTCATAGAAATACAGAAAATGAAGATAGAAAAAAATACCCACCTTCAGTATTGCTGAAGTCAAGACTCTCCTTAAAATGTGTATATAAATATCTGTTATGAAGATACTCCATGATCCTTTGTGGATTTTTTTTTTGAAAAAAAATTCCTACTCTCTGAGCCTTGTATTACTTTTAGCTTAGCATCATTTATAGAAATATTAAATCATTTGCATAAATGCCACAGAAAATGCAGGGAAGGGTGATGAAATAATTAAGGAAGTCTAAACATGCCAATTATCATCTAATGGATCCAGAGAATTTAAAAATAGATTTTTCTATAAAGTCACATATAAACTGGTGTCTTTTTTTTTCTTTTCTCTTTGAAAAAAATCTGGTTTTGATAATGCAGCCACAAGAAGTCCACAATCTTTTATAATTCTCAGCTCAGTTAGGACTTACAGATATTCATTTATTTTTTTTTTAATTATTTATTATTTAACTTCAGTAATTACATTGTATTATGTGACACAGTTACATAGATACTTGGGTTCTCCCCACCCCTCCCCAAACCCTCCCACCATGGTGGATTCCTCCACCTTGTTGCATAACCACAGCTCAAGTTCAGTTGAGATTTCCCCATTGCAAGCGTATACCAAACATAGAGTCCAGCTTATTGTGACTCTTCCCGTTTAGCCTGGGTGGGGAATTTGGTGTTCCAAAACAACTAATATGGTCCTCATTCCCTATAAGATAATGAGTTCAATATTAAGCACCAACTTTTTGTTGCAGCACCTGAACAGTGATAAGTCCTCTTATCACAGTGATAATTCCCTTATTCTAGTACCCATATGCTTGATTTATTTTGTGTTGTAATTATAACTCACAATGAAGAGCCTTTTAAAAATGAATAAAAATGTTTTTGTGAGGCATAGGGTCCTAAAAATGAAACAGTCAAATTCTGTGCAATAGCTGAAACCAAACCAGTTGAAATTCTCCAAAGTTTACTTCCCGGATACCTCATGCCCCCTGTCAGTTTCTACATCAACATTATGCTTAGTTGGCTCTTCACTCCATTTTTCTCACTCATGATTCTTATTCAATCTATCTGTTCCATTATTCATTGAGATAAATACACCACATACTATATCCTACCTTGCTAAAGTCTTTTAACCTTCATTTTCTCATCTGTAGAACAGATACGGGATTCTTGAGTCATGTTGTGAAGAATGACTGATGGATTGTGTGCAAAGACTGATGATGAGTGTATAAGATCTGAGAGCCTTGTTAAACCCTCACTTTCCTGGAAAAGCATATCTTAGCACTACCAGAGAGCAGCACTCATTACATATGCCTGAACCTTTTCTGCATTCAGTTGGACGTAATTCACACAGTAACTACACAAAGTTATGAAAAGAAGATACACAGCTAGATTTCTGCAAGGCTGTTATTAAATTAGGACAGTCAAAAATCAAGACCTCATTTAGAAGAATATTAACTAATCATGTAGAAATAACCTTATGACCAGGTTTGTATAAATGGAAAATGCATAACTACAAATACATTTTTATAAACTTAGTATATAGTCCACTTAAAAAAATTTTTTACATAGATTAAAAATGGGGAAAGATTATAAAGGAGTGAAATGTAGATCATGGTCTTACTGTAATAAACTATTTCGCTAGAATTTCTATGTTCTCATGGCTTTTAAAACTACCAGTCAAATATATCTCTTCTGTTTTGCTGCTATAGAAACCTAGTCTAAAAGATAGAGTTTCCCTCCCTAGGCTGTAAGTCTTCCCGTTAAGCTGCTCTGCTTTTCATCAAGAATCCCTCAGCAGCATTCCCACCATGCTGCCATTGCAAGCATTGTCCCCATGCAAGCACATTAGGGTTTGCCTTTAGTAATACCACCCTCTTGATACTCCTAAAAAATGTTTCCACTTATACTTCTTTTTCCTGGGTCACTGGTTTTAACAAAGCTTTGCCATGTAATATTCAGACAGGATCACTGTGGAAAGTGAAATAGACTCTTTTATAATTGTTCCAGGCATTACATAAAGGCTAGGCCAAGAAATTCCTCTCTCATTTGCTGCTCATATTTATGCACATATAAAACATTTTTCCCCTCCTTTGGACTTTTCCTCCTCCTGAACACAGCTTCTGTATTCTCAGTCACAACTCTAATCCATGCCTCTCAAATATGCTGTCATTCCAAGATTTCTTTGTGTTCTAAAATTAAAGCACGTCAGTGTGCTAAACATCATAGCCGTGTAAACGGAAGTTTATTCTTTAAACGCTTTTCTTCTATTTCCAGTATCATTTTATGTGCCACCTTTTGTCAACCACTGTAACATAAAATGTCAGTATAATCAACAGTCTTACTTGAAACTACACAAACCGTTCTTTCATATTTTACATTTTCAATCAGGTGAAATCTGATTTGGATATATCGCATCCTCTCTATTTGATGTGGCATTGACCTCGTTACATTTTTAACTCTAGATAACTATAGTACGTTTCAGATAGATCTGACTGTGCTAGTTCTCAAATCTTTCAGCATTGAGAAATGTGGAGGAAACTTTCTTATCTGCATCAATACCTTCTGTTATGCCTGAAAGACTTTATAAACTTAGACAGTTTGAGATTTCTGTTTTATTTTACTTTACAAAAGGAATAAAATCACTACTTCTAACAACAAAAATGATTTTTTAAACGATTTTGCATACCACCAAAGCTTCACTTAGGAAAGAGACTGTGAACTTACTAAAATTCAATCATAAAATAACCACATTTTAAAATTATATGAAGTCCAACTACCTATGAGTACACGTAGCAGTGTTTCAGTCTTTCTGCGTATCACCTGTTTCTCAGCTTGATCCTTGAGTTGTTTGAATGATCAATAACATGCATGATTATTACTAACGTTGAAGAATCGAGTTATCAATACTTTATTCTTTCTTTCTGCCTGCTAGAATACGATATGTTAAATATAATTTTTTATTCTAAAAGCCACATACATAATCAATATTTGAAAATTAAGACCACATAAATTATTTCACTGAATAGACTACTGTGAGCTGTTGCCAAAGCAAGGCACAGGAGTTTCTGTAAGGTTAGCTAACTTCTGTGAATAAAAGAAAGTCTCAGATGAAACTTTACTCTTGGTTACATTTCCTATGAGGCCTCTACTACTCTGGTGAGACTGATGAGATTAAGATGTCTCCTTCCTGGAAGAATTACCACATAGAAGCACTAATATCAACCTCTCACCTCCAGCTTCTAGTTATTGAGTGAATTATTTGTTTACATACAGGATGTTTGTGATCATTTTGGTATGTGAATTTTCCATACTTTTTGTGCATAAGCGTTCCTCCAGTTTGAATGCCCTTTTGCTCACCTCTATAAGCTCATGCCTGAGCCTATTCATGATAAACTTCTTTCCTCTACTGTTAGAGAAGCATATTTTACAGATGGAAGACAGAGATCTCATTCAGTCACTCACCTATAAATTATGCAGATTTTTAACATTTTTACCTTCTGTTCTAAACCCAGCAATGATAAAAGTTAAGTCCAGAAATAATGTACTGTTGAAGTGTCCTTTAAAACAGTAAAGGAAATTTTCCTATCGTTGTTCCTACTTATTTAAATCACATTTCATAAAATAAGTAAAAACTGCATTCTAGCTGAAAAGCTTCACATCTAAAACATGACAAACTCATAAGTTAACATCTAGCTATAGAAGTAAAAGTTAGAGTGAGGTGGAGGTGTTTAACATTGCAGCCCACGTCTCTACCAGTTGTCTTTCAGGTAACTGTGAGTAAACATATAATCATATGTAACAAACAAATAAACAGTGGCTTTAACAAAATAAATAATTTTTTTCTCCCCTAATACATCGCCACATCTGTTTCCAATTTAGAAAGTCCTAGATGTGTTCTGGCTTGAGGTACATCTTGGAAGTCATCCACTGTCTCATTCTTTTTTAATTAGTGAAACAAACCGATGTGTTGGATTGAAGTTAAAAGCAGATGGAAAACAAAACCACCACCAGAATTCCTTTACCAATTAGTGTTCCATGGCAGAGATGCTGTGTGTTATCCTTGTTACCTCTGATGCAGCTTCTCTTGGTGCTTTTCACATACTATCTTTTCTAGTTTTCAGATACCTTCCTTAGTGGGCACTCTTGAAGTCTATGACCATGTTGTGTCTATCTTTCTGTGTAACTAAAACACCACATAAAGCAGAACAGTCATAGACATTAACAAACTGAAGTTCTTAAATAGCGTAAGTGTACATGCAATGGAGAAACTGTTCAACACATATGCAAGTTCAAATTCATTCCTTTAAAACCTACCTTACCCCTCATTAATCTTTCACTTTGAACATGTTAAATTTATGTTTTCAAATTATGCAAGGAAGAAGGACATTCACTTGAATATCTTTGCATTCATTTTGGCAAGAATTATGCAAACCATACAGTGAATGAAATGTCCTCCTACATAGTGAGTGTGTCATTCACTTTGACAAGTCCAAGTCAGGGACCAGAATAGGATAATTTACCTTAATCTAGGTGCCAAGTACTTAAAACACACATATTCAAGACTTGAATGTCCTGCAGTCGGCCTTCTGTCTGTTTTCAGGAAGCAAGTTGAGTAGGAACTTCAGTAGTGTCACTACTGAAAAAAAAATGTGCTTGCAAAATAAATTCATTCATTTATTCTCTTTCTTAACCTCCATTTTCTTTTGAACATGCTGTCATCCTTTTTCATTTCCTTCAAATGAATTATGTGCTTCTTGTATTTCTTCAGTATACTTCTCATATGAACAGATATTTATGCTTCCTGGGCCTGTGGTTGGTTTTATTCCATTCCATAACTAGTGCTGTGTTTGGATTGTTCAGTGTATTATTTCAGTGAATACCTGTAAAATATCGACCAGTGTTCTGCCAACAGGACAATCTCTGCTTGAGTTACCTCAGGATACAACCTTCCTGTACCTTCTTGTTTGGAGAGCATATTATCTTCCTATGCTATCTTAATTATGCTAATGGGGTATAGAAGCCATGTGAAATAAAAAAGAACATAGCAAAACTTGAAACGACATAATACCAATTAGAAGTCAATATAACATACTTTTCTCAAGATTTTGAAAATACAGCTGAGTTCCTTTGTGTCTGAAGAGGTTGACCTGGGATTTTATCCTCCAGTAATTCACTTGCTTTTTAAAAACACAAGAATGATTTTTAATACTAAATATAGCTCTCAATCTCTGCTTTCCTTTCTTTCCAAATTCCGAAGCTATATTTTTTCCAATGACATTTCTCCTTTTATCACCATATTTTTCTTTAAATTCATTTTTATTGATTGATCCAAAAAGCTGGATGCCATTAGAACTATTTGGCAATAGACAATAGACAACATTCATATCAAATTTCATGTGTGATCTAATTATAGTAGCCTCTTCTTACACAGCAGAAAAGAGCTTTATTTTATTAATCTACAGAAATACCTGCTGCAGATACCATGTGTATTGCATTTTATTTCATTTAAAGAGAAGGTATGTTTTTGTTTTCCTCCTCATAATCTCACTCTTCCAATGCTATACCTATTTGTGGACTTATATGAATTTAGGCCTCAAAGTGACAAAGTCGTTAATATTTATTTTATTAGAAGTTTAGTTTTTAGTTTTAAAATTCAGCAATTGTAAACATTTTTCATGCTCACTGTTCACTTCATATGTAGGCCTTACCTACACACACACAGATACTATTTCTGCATGAAAACACAGACTTCGCTTGAAAGCCTCTAAAGGCTCTTTGGAAGTTCATTCATTTGGTAGTTTACATTTTTGTTCATTTTACTTTACCTATTAAAGTGATGATGACTTAAAAAAAAAACTCTGAACTATAGAAAGACAATCTTTTCTCCAGAACAGACAACCCTATTTACAAAATTATTTCACCTCTAGCATCGAAGTTAAATGACTTGGTGGTTTTGATTAGTATTGCTTTGCAACTGATATATTGTTTACTGTGTAGATGCTAGAGGAAATGAAGAAGTGTACAATTTTGTTATTAAACCTTTGAGAGGGAGACGCTTGTCCTCCCTTAATGATTAATACCCTATAAATTTATGTTTCCGTAAGAACTGGTGTCACAATCTCACTGTTTGTAAACCTACTATATATATTTAACCGTGCAGTAACAGGCTGTGTGTCCTTTGTTTTCCAGTGAGTCCAACCAATCTGTCTCAGTTTAACCTTCCTGGGCCCAGCATGATGCGCTCCAACAGCATCCCAGCCCAGGACTCTTCCTTCGATCTCTATGAAGACTCCCAGCTTCGCGGAAGCGCCACTTCTCTGGAGGAGCGGCCACGCGCCATCAGCCATTCAGGCTCATTTAGAGACAGCATGGAAGAAGGTAGGGGAGGAGATGAAGATGAATTTACTTCAGAAACTAAATGAATAAGTCCAATTCTCATCTGAGAAATCTTTACGCTGAAAGAAAATTATTTGACCCCACTGTCTTTTTCTCAGCACGTGGAAATATGTCAGTATTTGTTTGGATTGATAGTTTGCTATAGAGCAGTTTAAAATAAATCCAGTGTTCTCATATAGCAATGTGCATCATTAAAAAGCCTCTGGTCTGGTCCAGGTATGTGAAGTTATCAGAACAAATGTTTTGTTAGACACATGTGCTAAAGCAGCAAAAGCATTTTAAGATACCCTTATATCTTGATGACTTTTATCCACTGAAACACTCTGGTATCAGTTTCTTATCAGATCGTTTTAAAATTAATATTGTACCTGCTTTTTCCTTTTTGACTTTTCTTTGATCCATTGCAAGTTTTTCAGCTGACCTAATAAATGTCTTTAGAGTTGTTCTGATTTTGTGTGAATTCACATTGTACCTACTTGTGCTTTATCTGTGACTTTTCTAACTCAGCAAGCTGAATTTAGCTCAAATGTTCAAATTTCTCTTAACTGTATAGGTTCAAGTGTTTTTTTTATTTCTAATTATTTTATGTGCTTAAAAGGCAGACAAATAAAAAAAGAGAGAGAAACTGAGAAAGAGAGAATTTCATCTGCTGTTTCAGTTCCCATTTGCCCACGTTGTTGAAGATCAAAACCAGGAACATGAATTCAATCCAGCTATCCCATGTTGCCATTCATGAGCCAGACACATGAACTGTCACCTGCTATATCCAAACTGTGCATTAGTGGGAGGCTACGATCTGAAGCAGAATTGGGATTTGAACCTAGGAACCTTGATACGGAATACAGGCATCACACCAGTCATCTTAACCTCTGCACTCAGTGACCACACTTGAATTCTGAAATTTCCGAATAATACTTAGAGAGACTTTTTTTTCTTAGATTCTGTTATCTTTTCAAGTGTGCTTGAAGGAAATTGTGGTGTAAAGAATACAAAATCTGTCATCTACAAATAAAATAGAACTAAGTGTATAAATTAAATTTTACAAGAAAAAAAACTAAGTATGTTGTAAATCATACTGGGCTTAATAATTATGTGTAGAAAAGGAATTCCAGATTTGAAAGATGCTAGAGGTTAAGCCTGTAGCCATCCATTTATTCACGGTACGAACTTGGGAGTTTTCTTAATTCTTTCTAGCTGTAGTTTCTACATTTGTCACTCCTTAGATTTATCACAAAGGTTGAATGGGAATAGGGAATAATCCCATTTCCTTCTCAATCCAATTTCTACCTTCTTATTTAAAATGCAATCTGATTGAAAAGTTAGCCAGTTGTGAAAATTGACTGCTGTTTTTTAGGTCACTACTGTGCATTTAATCTTCTCGTACTTAATGTGTTAATTGAAGTCACACTTCTTTTTCAGATTTTAACCAAAACCTCAGTTCACCATGACAGAGAGTGAATTATACTCAATGAATTTGCTGATTGTCATGGGGTAATCAGATAAAACCACTAATCTGTCAGGAAAGAGCATTGTTTTTTTGAAATGCATCTGTTGCTCTCAGAGTTCTAATACTTTCTAATTCAACTGCTAATCATATGGATGGATTTCTGGAGTGCCTCATTTACAAATAGGATGATGTTTAGAGGCTGAGGACTTCTGGTTTTTCATGTGCTATTAAATAATAAAAATTGTGAAAAGCCAGGGAAGATGAGATGACTGATACCTGAGCATTGACTCCTGAACTGCCATAATGCTAAAATTGTGTTATGGAGTTAAGGCATAATTGAAGTAGTTTGATTAAACTTTATTGATGTACTGCCAGATGAAAGAAGCATCCACATGTTCTAAAGACATAGACCTGTAAAAGCACAAGAGAAAAATGTGTTCTCCTAGGGTCAGGGTCAGTGTATGGCTCAGCACATTAAGCAACTGTTGTACATTTAAAAGGCATCCCATTTTGGTACCTCTGGTTCAGCTATGGGACCTGGAAAAGCTGCAGAAGGTTGCCCGGGTGTTTGGATTCCTTCACCTATATGGGAGTCCTTCACCTGGATAAACTTCTAAACTTTAGTTTTTCTTGGCAAATCCCTAATCATTGCTGTCATATGGGGAGTGAATCAGTGGATGGAAGTTTTCTCTGTCTCTCCCTCCCTCCCTCTTTAACTCTTTCAAGTAATTTTTTTTAAAGAAGAGTTTATCTTTGCACAAAAATTTTAAAATCCACACATGGCGCTTTTTTTTCTTAGTGCACATTTTCCATTAACTTTTTGAAGATCTCATGTAAAAATTTACTCAAAATGTTTGTTTCCCTCTAAGAATACACATAAAATTTTGAAAAACAAAATCTTTGTTGAGTAAAAGTTAAATGAAACCTATACTTTTAAAAATGCATCGCAGCCTGAGTTATGGTTTTTTGTTTGTTTTATGGGAGTTTACTGTAGCTTTCAACATGTACAAAGCATACCTGCCTGACTCACACTTGTTAAGTTCTGTCTATAATCTGCTGAATGAGGTACTTGAGCAAATCCTTACGATGCTGTCCCATATCTCAAATCTTAATCTCCAAAGCATTATACAGGACCTGTTGTCACAGTCTCCTAGCCAGGTGTTAGTATTTTATTTCCTTAGCCTCTTATTCTGTATTTTTGGTTTTTAGTGCGGACATTATTTAGTACAGACAGTTCACTAACGTAACTGTCGCTACTGTTTTTCTTTCCAGTTCACGGCTCTTCCTTATCATTGGTCTCCAGCACATCTTCTGTTTACTCTACAGTAAGTATTAGCTGCAAAGAAAATGCTTCTTCCTTTTCCATGCACCAGATGATTCAATAGATTGGCATTACACTAGAGTTGCTTGACTTTTGGATACTAATTGCAGCTGATGAATGGTGGAAAACAGACTTACGTAAAACCCCACAGAGTTATAACTTGGAAAACCCCACAGAGTTATAACTTGGAATCCATGGAATTTATAATGATAACTAGTTTTCTTGTTTTACTCTCTAACAAAATTACCAATTGATATGTTGTATTTTAGATATTTGTCTTCCAAAATCTGAAGAAATTAGAGATTTTTAAGGTTCATTTTAGAATAATTACTTTAATAATTTTATTTCAAATGTGATACCCAATTTTAAATTATTTTCCCAGTGTATGAAGTTGTAGTTAACTTTCCAAATGTGTTTCTCTGTCACCTAATAATTTCATCTTAAAAAAAATTATAGCCTATAAGAAGATAAGTTTTATAAGAGAATACCCTCATTACTGGGTAGCAATTGGAAAGGTTTGAAAGCAGCTTAATGAATCTCAATATTGAGAACTAGGAATGATGCCTAATCCTGTATTGAAAGGTTCTCGGAAAGTTCGCAGTCTCTGCTCTCACTAAGTAATTAAGCGTTAAGGCACATTAATCTCTCACTGATTTCATTAAGTTGAAATGCTATCAGCTTTTGTCTTTAAATAATTGCATATACTCATGGCTTTAGATAAGTTCAGATCAGATTATCATTGGCAGATGCAAGTTTTCAATTTATCATTTTAAAAAGGTTTCATAAATAACAAAATCACTCTCAGTGTTTTGGTAAACCTGTTGTATAGGTTAATTTATAAAGAAGTGAGGAGTATGAACATGTATAAGAAGAGCATGTATAACAATGTTGAGATTTATTGTTCCTTCGATTGTGTCAATAATATATTGTGGAGATATTTTCTGATACACTATTAACATTAAATCTGTACATGACATCAAACATTGAGGCATCAGTATAATTATATATATATGAAACTGTGAATTCTGGAAACACAGAAGTAAAGAATATGGATTTGAGGAAGGCCAATTAATCTATGTCAGTGCCTAATGGCCTTTCCTGTAATAATGAAATTGTTCTGTATCTGCACTGTCTACTGCTGTAACCAGTAGCCACACATTGCTATTGGCTATTTGAGATTCGTCTGATGTAAAATGAATTGAAATTTTTACAATAGTCAAGTAAACTTTAAATGGATGTGTTAGATGGCTATCGGATCAGATAATCCAGTTGTATGGAGAGCACAGGGATTATATTCAAATATTGCAGGTGGACATGAATGTCAACAATTAGGGTAGTTAGAAAGCATGGATAAGGGTCCAACGTGGGAGCCGAGTGAATCAACAGACAGAAGATTTTCCTCTCTGTCTTTCGTTCTCAGTATATCAGGATTTCCAATTAAAAAATAAATCTTAATAAGAAAGTATGAACAAGGAATAGTGACAATATGTGCTAAAATGGGAATCAAAGTATAAATAATGAGAGCATATGTAGAGAGATACAGATATACACACTTTTATAGAACGTTTGGATATGCAACTTTCGTTTAAATAAGAAGAATGGATTAAGTAAAAAGAATGAGAAGGTGATATTATTAAGAAATACAGTTTTCACTAAAAGTAATGGAAATTATGTACTTGACCAAAAAAAAAGCTGAAGTAAAATAATTCAAATTCAAGTAAATGGATATTCAGAAGACCATCAAAAAATCACAGGTGAACTATAAACATTTTATTCTCAGTTCCACATGAACATACACTGTAGCTTAGAGTCAATAAGAAAACAGCTGTGAAAGAAAGTGCCTTTGAGGTTATGTTGTGAAAAGTCAGTTCATTATCATTAGTGTTATTATCCTGCCCACTTAAGGATCCCATGTAATGAAGCAATGGATGTGTGTTCTTGCCTAGTTCAAAACAGAATTATGATGTGACATTGGGAAAGTTGCCACATTTCTTGCCCCTTCACCTATAAACTAAAATTTGATAGCATCAATCAAAGTTCCCCATGTGTCTCATGGGATTCCTCCAAGCTGGGTGGAAACCACAGGCCCTATGCAATCCGCCAGTTTATAACTTCTGGAAAGTTTAGAATTTGTGTTTTTGTTTTAAATTCAATCCAACACTGTGACATCTGGAGCATTACCTAAGAACTTCGGTTTACATATTCCTTAATAGTATAATTGCAGTGTTAGCACTGAGATGACCCTTTTTCGTGTGGTCCTGTGCTTTCGGATGGTCCACAGTGTGTGGCTCCTGTTTTTCTTTTTCCTGAACTTGAAGTTAAGTTTGGGTTGTTGGATGACACTGTGCTGTTCCATTTCTAATAAGGGAGAGAACTTCTCCCTATCCTGTCTCTTTTTAAAGGGGAACAGTAAAAGCATAAGAAAGCAAAAACAAATTTTGCCTTTCTGTTTCTTTTTAATACTCGGAGGAATTTTGTTCTTCAGACATTTAATGTTTTTTTAGAAAGATATATTTATTTTTCTTGGGAAGTCAGATTTACAGAGAAAAGGAGAGACAGATAGATCTCCATCCACAGGGTTCATTCCCCAAATGGCTGCAATGGTTAGAGTTAATCCAATCTGAAACCAGGAACCAGGAGCCCCCTCTGGATCACCCACATGGCTGCAGAGACCCAAGGCTTTGGACCGGCCCCCACTGCTTTCCTAGGCAACAAACAGGGAGCTGGATAAGAAGTGGAGCAACAGGGACATGAACGGACTCGTAAATGGAATGTCTGCTGTTACAGGAGGAGGATTAGTCAATTGAGCCATTGTGCTGGCCTCGATATTTTAATGTTTTAATCTTCGTAATAAATGCTGAAATACTTGGGCCCTGCAACCAGGAAAGAGACTCTTATGAAGTTCCAGCCTGGCTCAGGGCTGGATGTTGTGGCCAATCAGGAAGTGAATCAGCAGATGGAAGATATCCCTCACTCCTTCTCTTTCCCTCTGACTCTACCTCTCCTTCTGTTACTCTGATTGCAAAGCATATATATCACCTGTATAATATATATAACTTCTCTGTAACCAAGTTTAAACAACCTGCTGATTCCTACAGAAGACCTCATTTCCATGAATGTATGGCCAGAGAGCTTTTCCCAGTCACATTTATTAGCACATTAACAATGGGTGTTCTAATATTTTGCCCACTTGTACTCTAATAAGCTTAATTAATAATCATTAGGGATGTTAAAATAAAAACCAGTATATTTGATTTCCTGTGGTTATACAGAGAGACCATTGTTTTCCTCAAGGTTTTTTTTTTAAATTATGATGTGTTAATTAAAAGTAAATTTCACCCCCCTACATATTAGCTAAATATCTTTTATTGTATGGGTTTCATATTCTGTAGTCTTTTTAAAATGCATGTTTTTATGGACTGATATATTTAAACTGCAATTTACAGCTAATTTTTATTGTAGTTTAGATTGTAGAATTTTTAATTATATTACTTGCTCTTAAGGTATATTATGTATCGATAGATCAAATTATCTGTAATTTTAAAATAACTTTGGGACCCGGTGCAGTAGCCTAGTAGCTAAAATCCTTGCCTTACACGCACCAGGATCCCATATGGGCACTGGTTCTAATCCCGGCAGCCCCACTTCTCATCCAGCTCCCTGCTTGTGGCCTGGAAAAGTAGTACAGGATGGCCCAAAAGCTTGGGACCCTGCACCTGCGTTGGAGACCCAGAAGAGGCTCCAGGCTCCTGTCTTCGGATTGGCACAGCTCCACCGGTTGTGGCCACCCGGGGAGTGAACCATCAGATCAAGTATCTTCCTCTCTGTCTCTCTTCCTCTCCGTATATCAGACTTTCCAATAAAAATAAAATAAATCTTTAAAAAAATAACATCGTCTGTATGCAGCAGAATATTCATTTCGAATATGATCCTGTTTTAGTTATTTTATTTAAAAAATTTTTTAAAAAAATATTTTTTTCTGAAAGCTGTTTTTACTTATTTATTTTATTTTTTGAGAAGCACAGAGGATAACAATTCCCATTGTTGCTGAACTTCCCCAGTACCCACAACACCCAGAATTGGAACAAGCCGAGGATAAGAGCCAGTAACTTCACTTAAGTCTTCACCAGGAAGACAAGGACTAACTGCTTGAGCTGTTACATTTTCCTTATGTTTGGTCATAAAAAAAAAATAATAATTAATTTTAAAAATTAGCATTTTAAATAAACTATCATTATTGTCTTCATATGTGTATACTGAGTTGGCATTAGTTTTTATAATTAAGTCATTTCCTTTAATGTCTTACAGGCTGAAGAAAAGGCTCATTCAGAGGTAAGCAAAACCATTTTAACCCTGTTCCTGTTCGGTTTTGGTGATATGAATGTTGGTACCACTAGAGGGCTCTCTGACACAATGGCATAGCTACCAGACAGCTTAAAGAAGTTACTTAGCTAGTTGATAAATGATCTTACAGAGTGTCTTTTAAAAGAAAATAAAAGGTAATATTAAAAAATTATTTTTCTTTCTGCATTCAAGATGGAGTCTTAGCTCACACCTAAGAAGTTGTTTAAAGTTGTGTATACTCATTACAATCATCGATATCACGTATATGAGAGTGAATGTCCTGACCTTCCGCATGAGATAGATCAGTTCTTAGGCATGGTAGCCTCACACACAAGACGCCAGCCCAGCTATTTTGTGTGGTGACCTTGCTATTTCGAATCCCTGTTTATGTTCAATGTGGTATGTGGTTCTCATCAGACTCGTTTCAGAAATACACACTCAGTTGCAGACCTTGTATACATCAACCTGCAACCTGCAGAGAATATTGTTTTTCTTTCCTTTCAAAAAGTCATCCTGGTCAAAGATAGCAGGACTTTAATTAGATCTTTAGTCAAAGTGAGATAAGAACTCTACTGGGTTTATGTAGGGGCCATCAGCCCACATGAAGGACACAAAGCTTTGGCAACTTGACCTGTTAAAGAGAAGTATATTCAATGTGTAGAAATATTCAAATTATATCAATTGCATCATCTCTTTATAGGCTGATATTGTTGTTTGAGCAAAGATTGAATATGATTTTAGAAATCCTATAAACATCACATGGATATGATACACATGTAATATTGATCATCCAGTTGCCTTGTTATGAATTATCCAATGCTGCTTTTATCATTCATGACTTTTGATGGGTCATAGTTTATGAAAAAAAATTAACTTCCTAGATTACATTTTAAAGAAACTGTAATCATGTAGCAAAAAGTATTCATTTGAGAAGAGCTTTTTGGATACATGTTCCTATTTTAACAAATAGGTGTTGCACTTTGTGGAGGGGCTCATGCTCATCATTGTTTAGGCAAATGTTATTTTTGAATGGGGTGTTCTCTTTAAGAAACAAAAAAGAAGTGGAATCACAGTTGGTGAGTAAAAGTCCACTGTCTCAGCTTCCCTTAATATTGACACCATTTCTTCAGTAAAACATCTAATGTGCAGGGGATACAAAGATAGTTAGTGATCTATGCCAAGAATGTTCCTTTTCACCAGGACAACATTCCAAAAGAACAAGCATGACAATGGAAGATTTGTTTTTGAAAAAAGGAGGGCCATCAGAGTAAAATGTTTGGCATTCAATAAATAAAATCCCCTGAGACCAGAAATTCATTTGTAATCCTAATCTTGGATGTCTGTAAATGGTTTATTCTTTGCAATCACTTTTTAAATTTACCAGCAACATTAGACTTGCATGTGAAGTTGCAGTATGTGCTTAAATTGATATTTTAGATATGCTACCATGTAATTTCCTTTTTCTTATTCCAGTTTTGTTGAGGTATGAACTTAACTCAAAATGGAAGCATTTTAGATATGTTTATTGTTTATTTAGTTAGCTGCACAGTATTACTGATTTTTTATGTGTATTTGTGAATAGACTATGTGCCACCCATAAAGCATTGCCACACAGAGCTAATGGTGACTCATTCAGTACAATACATTATAACAAAGATTTGGAAAGACTTCTCCATTAATCTATATGATTATTTCAATGGGCTTATTTAATGTTGAATTAAGCCTAACTTTCTATGGCTTCAAAATTGTCTATTAAGAAGTTGCTAAAAAATATACATCCATATTTCATTGTTAAAAAAAATAAATCTTCCATGTGAATTTTACTACAAGATTTCTAGGATAGAATTCATAGAGAAAGGCAGTTGCCTCCCAGGTCACTCCAGGACAGCTCCTGTAGCAAATGGGCATCACTGGACTGGCAGATTTGTGCTCTACTTATTAGTGTCATTATAAGCTACTTATTATATTGTCACATCAATCATAAGTTAATGTGCAGCTTGTGTTCACCTCTTTTTTCATTTTTAGCAACTTGTAGCGATACAGCAGAGATGGAATAAGCTAAATATAGTTGCCTTACTGCCTTGAATTCTTAGTTTTTAGTAAAAACTCGCTAGTGCTCTAAGTTGATTATTTTTCATTGCATTTAGCAAATTCATAAACTGCGAAGAGAGCTTGTTGCATCACAAGAAAAAGTTGCTACCCTCACCTCTCAGCTTTCAGCAAATGTAAGTTAAGTTTGTATTTTAAGCATATTACAAGATTTTATCTAGTGCAATGCATTACTTTTAATAAACTGTAGGGATGTTGCAAAACAACATCCTATACTGGTTGCAGGCATTGTCGTAGAACCCCAAAACTGGGTTCAAATGCACAATTAGGAGAACCAGTCACTCACATGGTTGGTGGAAGAACGTAATTATGTATTGGAAAATGCAATGCAAAGAGCCAATCAGCTATTGCTTAACCTCTGAGCTCCTGAGGTGTTAGGATGAAGGTTCTTACAGACAGAAATTGGGGCTGAGAGAAGCCCATGTGGCAAGGTTTCTGCTTGGTCTGGTCAGTGAAGCTTGTAACCTTTTGATTGGTCAGCAGCGTCCTGATCTTTAGGGAATGTGTGATGGTCGGATGGGCTCCAGCCATGTAAGTGCTACAGGACTTACTTCTCCAGGACTTACCCCAGATGAAACCCTCTAGACAGTATTAGCCATTAAGGTTCTTATCTACAGAGAGGCAGATGACTCTTTGTGATTAGAATCTTGTAGGATCAGTTTGTCCCTCCCTCAGTTTAGTGAATTTATTTGTCTTGGAGGAAAGGCAAGCATACCTGGGGCTAAGGAAAGGGCCCAGATCTGAGCAGTGCTTTTACGTTATAGGGGTTCAATTTCAGAGGTACAAAATTATTGCATGTTTATTTCACGACTAGGGAGACTAAAAGTTAAACTCATCTACATACTCAACAATAAAGAGTTAACAGAAATTGAAGGGGATTCACAGGATCAATGAATTTCATTTCCTCATAAAATTATAAGAGATGATTCTTTGTTTATTTTGGTCACTACCATATATCCAACTCTCTGAAATCAGAATGTGGAAGAGTGCTAATGTTTGACTTTAGAAGATAAAAGATTCATGTGCTCTGGTTTCTTGAACTCATTTAGTAAACAATTAGTTAAACATTCAATAAATTTGAGAAATGTAATTTATATGTAAACATAAGCAACTTAGCTACATTTTAAAGAAAGTGAAGCTCTATTAAAAAAAAGAAAGAAAGAACTTGGGAGTTTTCCTAACAGGGTAAAAAGATGATTCACATAATGGTTTCAAAGTAACCAAGAATACAAAAGACGATGCCAGTGAAGACCATCAATTCTATGAGCATTTATTGAGTATCTGTAAGCTTGCCAGGGAATACTCAGAATTGTTGCAGAATAATGAAAAGGAACATGTGGCATTGTGCCCAGTTCCAAGGAACAACAGTGTTAGAATCACCAGTGAGGGGTAAGGAAACGCCTGCTATTTTGCCATATGTCCAACTGCCCTGACTCAGCATGAGTTCTGCTCAGCTCTGTTCTAGAAGTGAGCCCACTTCCTGCCTCACTGCTCCTCCTCTCTGCTCCTCTGTGGAGCTTCATGTCTCTGAGATAAAACTTATGGTAAGAGTAAGCAGATGCAGGCTCACATGGTATAACTTAAACAAGGGACATTTTTCATAATAAAAGTAATGTGTAATATAATTACACAATGAGTCTATGTCATTTTATCCACTATACATACGTTTTAGTATAATGTTATAATTGATTTCATTTTAAAAATTAATTTAGTGTTGACTATTTTACTACAAATATTAGTAGCAGATTGCTAAAAATATTGGGAATGTTTTGAGAATTATGTTACTAGGTAACAGTGTTATTTAACCCATATTAAAGATAACAGTGTTATTTAACCCATATTAAAGATAACAGTTTTATTTAACCTATGTTTTGTTTGTCAGAATAAGTCTTAAAGAGATAGTTCAGTGGCAACTGAAAACTTTGTGATATAGATTCCATGTGTTGTAGAATGAAGTATTCCTAGCTAAGTTTCTGAGTTTGAACTGTGTGGAGATGAAGTAATGTAAATGCTAGAAACACTCAGGGTTGTGTTTATCTGCACTGAGATGATTGTCAATATGTCTGCATATATCTTGAGCAATTACTTGGAGTTTTATTTTCTTAAGTTTCCCAGCTGACCTTGTCATATAACTCAAATGTTGCCAAGAATAAATTGCTTTAAAACCTAACAGGATATGGGCTGATACAAAGGAACTTTTACGAATCATTTCCATTTAAATTGTAATACATGAACTTTGTATTTTAAAAAATGCTGAAGGATGAAAAAGCATAGAGGAAATGTATGTTTCTCCCTCTGAGGTTCGTGCTCTCACTCAGGATTATTATTCTGTGTGTATCTTTTCAATCTTTTTCCTATTATATGTCCATGTATACATACACACGGTACAAGTGCAAAGGCTTGCATGTATACATGCAGGAGGATACAAATCCTGGCCTAAGGGAAGAGTCACCAGTGTAAACTCTATACATTGCTTGTAAGTCAGGCAGATACTTCAGAGAGTTATCAGCCATTGCTCCCTGCCTTTCCTACTCTAATCTTACATGTCACGTGTCACATTATTTTCATTCATGTTTTCATATCCTTGGAGCATGACTTCTCAGGTGGATGCTGACATGACATCCAAAATAAAAATGTATCCTTGTGGTTAAAAAATGCTTTATCCTTTTTACATATAAACACAGATATACATAAAGTACATAAATAATTTTGGCAAATACATAGTAGTAAAATGTCAGTACAAGGTGGATGATTAGGAAAAATATCTGCGGATTTTTTTCTTGGGGGATTATATCTTAACAAATGAAAGTAAGAAGCAAAATTTTAGAAAAAAAGTTTAAATTGATGATTTTGTATTAGTCTTGAAGAAAATGCATGTGTTTCTTCAACTTCCTCCGCCTGTATCTTAGTTATCATTGGTAGCAAGGCACACAGGTAGGAGTTAATACATATTTTACTTTGTGGTCTTATTTTACTTTGTAATATTTTTATAAATATTATCAAATTATAGAATCATTTAAAGACATATGCAACATTGTAGCCATATAACAGACAAAACAGTAGGAACAAAATGAAAGGCAAGAGAAAGCCAAATTAAGGTCAGTAGATAACCAAAATGCTAATTGTATACCGTGGAATACTGCTGGATGATAACAAACATGTAAACTCTTGGTATAGGCAACAACCTGGGTAGATCTCAAGGGCATTGTGTTAAGTAGAAAAAAAAATCCATTTCCAAGATGTTTATAATGTATCATATTTTAAAATAAAGGCCAAGAAAAAAGAATCTGAAAGTTTTCACTTTAAAGGAATGATAAATGTTTTAAGAATTAGATATTCTTTTTGTTATTTGACATTACAAAGTGTGTATGCGGATCAAAGCAACTTAGGCACTTGTTTCAAAATATGCATTTTCTATGAACTTTTTGGAAACTCCACATAATTATTAATGTGTGTTTTTGAGGGAATAATTTGATTTATAGATTCAGGAATTCGAATTAGTTATAAATAATCTAATACCTACTACCAACATTCTTGAGTTGATTCGTTCTCTCAGTGTTTAGTTTGTGATGTCACTTTAGATTTCACAGACCATAATGAAATGTTAGGTCATACTAATATTTCATATTTGCACATTTCTAAGGAATATTTTTGAAATCTAATTCAAAATATATTTCATTTCATCTTACTCTAAGCATACAAAAATACATGAATTAATCATAGGGACTCAATAAAATTATTTCTGTAAAGGATTTATTCCAAGTAATAATTTTCATATACAATTAATGTTGGAGTAGATACAAATTTTTATGTTAGTTTACTTAGACTTTAAATAAATCTACATTTTGATCAAATGTGTGATCTCCATGAGGATGATTTCCTAGAAATCTCTTACTATAATTTATAAAGATGAATTTCGATGAATTTAATTTTGGTAAAATTGTTAATATTTTTTACAGGTATTAATCATTTAAGGTAACTAACTTCAGTTTTCCTCATTTATGAATAAGTCAATGAGGACTTATTGGGTTTTTTTTCATAATTTTGGCTTAATTTTTGTAGTTGACATAGCACAAATTTGGAATGACCACACAATAACCCTTTTTCATTTTTAAAATTTGAAATGCATCCACTTTTTTCTAAATGTACTTTTCCCATTTGTTAGAAGCAGCAGCATCAAGGCAGTAAAGATGCTTTGTCAGCCCGCCTCTCATCTGACTCATACAGTAGGGTCTCCATTCAGTAGATTGTGTGCCAAGACTTCCCTCCTCATCATGAAGTTTCTCTGAATAGAACAGTATAAAACCATGAGGGGACTATAAAGTTAATTCTACCTCATGTCTTTAGAAAAAAAGAGAAGATATATTGGCATAAGGTACTGCCTGGCCTTTTCTGAATCAATACTTGACTAACAGCAAATAAGCAGAGATGCACAGAGAAAGGCAATTGCAGGTGCATGGGCACATCATACTGTAAGCCAAGTACCCCCTGACCTTTCCCTCATGCTTTCATGCTGCCAAGTCAGCTGGTTTGTGTTTGGCTTTTAGTTCCTTTCACCACAAACAGCATCCCTTAGATAATTTGGAAATGAGCATTAGGGCTATTTATTGCTAACATTTTTTTTTGAAGATACAAATGAAAGAATATGTAAGAAAATAATACTCTTTTTGACTTTCAGCAGAGAAGTTTTTTAATCAAAAGTCCTTTGAGTATTATTTCATTGGAAATCATGCCCTATTTTTTTGCTCTGTTTAATATTTAACATTTATATATATGACTTGGCTGGTAAATAAATATTCACTATGTGATATTTTAAATCAGTGAGCTTAGTCATTTTATATGTCTTATTTTTTTCACAATTAGAAAAAGTTAAACAGAAATGGTATGTGGCCTTGTATTAATTCTTGAGAAGGGTACTGAGCTTCATGGAATGATATCGCTGTATGGAAACTATTTTAAATTAAAATTTATTTAAATTCCTTTTTAGTGTGTTATTTACTCAATTAAATCTGATAAAAATTTGATATATAAATTTTTAAGACAGTGTGTTTGTGAGACAAGGATTGCGGGAGATGGGGAAAAGAAAGAGGGGGTATGACTGAAGGGAATGGGAGTAAAAAAATAAAGAATTCTGATGGATTAAGGAGTATAAAATAGTCTTTGCATGTATTTCCTGCATATTCCAGTGTTAGATAAAGTCCTTGTAAAAGTCAGAGCTTGGACCAGATATCTTTGCTCAAGATGTGAATGGTTGACACTCATGCATTCCAGCTATTACTAATAATGGATTTAACTTCCCAATCAATAATTCTTTGAAATCTGTGGTTCCATTTATAGTCAGCAGCTCTACATTTCTGCTCTACTATAGTCAGAAGGTGGTGCATTTTATTTTAGTCCTTTCCCTTCTCTTAAAAGAAATGTCAGTGGTTTGACAAAGATTACCAAACGTTGCCCTTGGCATAATTTATGATAGATTTCAGTTGTGAAATGTGTCCAATTATTATATTCTTTCAGGGGCACAAAAACGATATCAATTTGAGATAATGTACCTGCAGTTCTACTTATGGCCCTGGTGAAAGATTGAAGTACTTCTTCAAACTTAATATTCTGGGTTCCAGCTGTTGCGTAATAGCCTGTCAATAGAAAATGGCCTATTTTAGAGCTGTAATAAGATTGTCAAATACTTCTTAATCATAAGAGTTGTAGTTATGTGCTGCCATATATATAGTTCTATGGAATTTAAGATAAAACTGCAAAGCTGCAAAAGCTTAATGCTAAATAAAATAAGACTGAATGATGTTTCTTGCTGATCTGCCTGTACTTCTATCATTTTGGGGAATAAAAACTAGAAATAGAAGTCCTTTTTTAAAAAAAGAGCTTCGAAAGTGAAGACTTTTTTTCTTTTTAATTTCATCATGAGTAGAAAAAGAAGAAGCGTAATATTATATAAGCTGTTGGTAGGTGGCTCACGCTAGAAGGAGAATATAGTTAAAAAGAAGGAACGATATCTTCAAAATTCATCATAGAAGGTCTGAGAAATGAGGCTCATTTGCCCACTGAATATTTTAGTTTCCTCCTTTTGGGACTTTAAAATCTTAGCAGCTCAGAACTTTATTCAGTGTTTTTGAGTGTCACATACCTCGAAGATAGGCAGAGCTGTTATTGTTTGCCACATACTATCCCCTTCCAGAAACTGAACTTGCATTAAATGTCAGGCTACTGAAACAGGGATTTTAGGAAGCACTAGTAATGAAAAATGAACGTGTGTGTTAAAGGCAAGTCACCAGTGAGGGCTGGCCATGACAGTCCTAGAATTTAAACAGTAAGAATACCTGAAACAAAGCTTCTGTAAAATGAAGGGTTTTAATCTGTCCAAATAAAATTCTGACGTTTCTACTGTGTTCCATCTATTCTGTTCACAGGCTCATCTTGTAGCAGCTTTTGAGAAGAGTTTAGGGAATATGACAGGCCGGCTGCAAAGCCTGACAATGACAGCAGAACAAAAGGTATGTCCAGAAATTCACTGCAATTTGAAAAAAAGCTTAAGTTTAAATAATACAAGATATGAAACTCTATAAAAAAATGTATACTACTATAGAGTATCCATTCTGCAGTAGCCTCAAATATGTACAAAATAATGCCTTTTCTCTTCAGATTTTCACATGCCGGTATTAGTCCACATTGGAAAGGACTATTGTTTTTCTTTCCAGTAGAACTATTAAAAGAATACCAACTGTTAAGAAAGAGAAGTAATTGCGTAAGAGAGAGAATATTCTTGGCATCAGCTGTTTTGTAGTTTCAGGAATTGAATTGCCTTCTGCCCAGAATATTCACAAACCCGTTGTCAATTAACCCGGTCATGGACGGTGGCTGTAGGCTGACATGCCCAGGAAGGTTTCCAAGAGCAGATGTTAGGATACTGGAAAGCAAGAGACTTCTGATTGCAGCCACCGTGAGGCGAGAGAAACTCCTGTGTGATTGGTGAGCCATAAACAGAAGCTGGCATCTGGAGATGTTGCCTTGGAAGTTATTTACGTTCTTCAAACACTTTAAAATAAACTTGAATGATCTTATGGCATGGTACAAGGAATACTAAAAAGAAAGGGAAAAAGTTCACAGAGGCAATTGCATTCAGGTTTATGCTGCCTAGGCAGAGTCTGGGCATTTGCATTGTGATGAACAGTTAATTTATGTTCTTTTTTCTCTTTTTTTTTTAAGATGTATTTATTTAGTTTAAAGAGTTACAAAGAAAGAGTGAGAAACACAGAGAGACCTTCTATCTGCCAGTTCATTCTCAGATGACTGCCATGCTCAGGGCTGATTCAAGCCAATATTGGGAGCCAGGAGCTTGATTCAGGTTTCCCCAGTGGAAGGAGAGACCCAAACACTGGGCTTCCTTGCGGCTTTTCCCAAACCGTTAACATAGAGCTGGACTGGGGGGCCGAGCAGCTGGGCAATGAATGGTATCCATATTGGATGCCAGTGTTACTGCTGGCAGTGTAACCTCCTTCACGACGATGGCACCCCGCTTGATTTGTTTTAGTTTAGTGGTCTTAACCTCCTGTGTGGGATGAAACCTTTGAAAATATGTAGGATTTTTCTTTGCAAAAGCTATATAATATGGGCAAATGTCCACAGACTTCATGTAATTCTGAACAAAATCCAATATGTATAAAGTTTCAGATGTTTTTGGAAACTTTCTATGTTGGTAAGAATGACTTTAATTTTGTCCTTAATTTCTGTAAAAGTATATGTTATTTGCATTACAATTTTTGTCAACTTGTGCTTTTTATTTTTCTTTTAAAGAACTGAATATAAGGTCAAACATTTGACTCATTGATTAAAATCATTGCTTGGGACACCATCACAATGTATCAAGGTGTAGGGGTTTGATTCTCTGATCCTTGACTAACCTGACAATCCAGCTTTATGCAAATGCACGCACTAGGAGTCGGTGGTGATGGCTTAACTACTTGGATCCCTGCTATCAATGGAAAGACTCCAATTGAGGTCTGGACTCATAGCTTCACCTGACCAAATTATGGTTATAGCAGACATTTATGTGAACCAGCCAATAAGTCATTTAGTCTCAGTCTTTCTCTCTTTTAAATAAATATAATCCTAATTTAAAAATAGAACTGAATGTTAACAATCCAATTAACTCCAAAGAGAAAAGTGAACATACTATGCTTTGCTGGTATAGCTAGCAAACTGGGCTATAATTATTCTGTTTCAAATAGTTTCATTACTAATGGACTAGATTATCCAACTCTGCCAAACCACTTCTAAAAGGCAAGTTAAAAAACTGTTTTTGCATTTACATATTTTTTGTGCTTGTACAATTTCAAGAAGTAGCATTATGAGATCTTTTAGGACATGCACAGAAGAGGGAATATGAACATCAGAGTCCAATAATCTGAATGTGAGTCATGACTGTATTTCTGAAGATCTGTATGATCTCGAGCATGTTCTTCTGAACTTTTCACTGTTCAGGATTTCTTCATTTCATTTGAAAGGGACAGAGACAGGGACAGAGGAAAGGAGATTTACCTGCTACTGGATCACTCCCCAAATTCCCTAAACAGCAAGGGCATACAAGGTGAAAGTTTATGTCCTGGATATTCATCTTGGAATTCTCTGATGTATGTTAGAAACACAAGTGTTTGGCCAGTCATGCTCTGCCTTCTAGGAACATTTGCAGAAAGCTGGATTGAAATGGGGTAGCCAAGACTGCAACATTGCCCTCTGATGTGGGAGGGGCACATCCCAAGCAGATATTTAACTTGCCACTCCACAACTTGCCCCATCTATCTTGCCTAAGCTTCAAATTCATCCCTTTGAAAAGTAGAGACAAGTACCTTGCAGAATCACCATGAGAGGTATATGAGATTCAGTATTATGTCAATGGGCAGATATACATGTATTTTTGTGTTTGTGTGTATGCATGTGTATCATCATTGTACATGCCAGGAATATGCTAAATTGATAATTAATATTTAAGTGACAGTAGCTTTACAAAGTCAAAATAATAGAAAGTTTGTGTCCTCCTGAAATTTCCTGCAACTATTTAACTTCTGTAAAGTTTCTTATAGAACCTTGAAAATATATAGAGATGTTAATCTATAACATATATGAATATTACCTGGCCAATTGAAAATATATCTCTCATAGACATGTAGTATACCATTGTGTGTGCACTATCCTTAACTGAAATTATTAAAATGTGAAATTGTAGCCAAAGAAGTGATAGCATCTAAAATCATCCTTGCCATTTTTAACGTAAATGTACTTATAATTAAAAACTACAAAAGTATCAATGTTGATAGGTAACTTATTTATTAATAACTTGTATAAGTCCAGAGTTCTTTTGGAAAGTCTGTAACGTTAGTTACAATATTATATAATAAAATTTAGTAGCAGAACTTAAATGAAAACCAATAGAGTAACATGTATAGTGAGATTTCTGAGCCTGGGTAATTTCTATTGCAAAGTTCTGAACAGAATTGAATGTCAAGGGAGCTAAGGCACAAAGGGAGATTGCTTGGTGTGTTTCATGCTGATTTTCTCACCCAAAGAACATAATTTAGATTGAAGAGACAAACTTTTTGGCCCTGAATTCAATGACAAATTCATTGCAAAGGTTGTTAAATTGGGGTCATGAAATAACAAAAGACAAAATCACTGTTCAAATAGCCATTTCTCTAAAAGCTGAGGGCATAACATTTAATCATATTTCAGCAAAGGCATTTCTTTAGGGAGCTAAGATAAAAGGTTATATTGCTCCCTAGTGATCCAACAATCTTGAGAAAGAGGTTCAGGAAATAGACAGCAGGGGTTTTGAAAGTCTGTTCCAGGAGTTCCAAGGTTCTTTTATCCATTTAGTCAGTCATCAAATTTATATTGAATTTCAACTATGTTTAAAACACACACACATGGAGTATATGGAGCCAGTGCAATGACTCATTTGGCTAATCCTCCACTTTCAAGTTACAAGATTACATATGGGTGCTGATTCGTGCCCCAGCTGTTCTACTTCTGATTCAGCTCCCTGCTTGTGGCCTGGGAAAGCAGCAGAAGATGGCCAAAGCCTTGGGACCCTGTGCCCACATGTGACACCTAGAAGGAACTCCTGGCTCTTGGCTTTGGATCAGTTCAGCTTTTGCTGTTGCAGGCATTTGGGGACTAAAATGGCAGATAAAAGATCTTTTTTTTTTTTCTTTAATATTCATTTATTCATTAATTACATTGCATTACATGACACAATTTCATAGGTACTGGGATTTCCCCCCCCTTCACCCCAAACCCTTCCCCCATCATGAATTCCTTCACCTTGATGCATAACCACAGCTCAAGTTCCGTTGAGATTCCCTAATTAAAAGTTTACACCATGCAGAGTCCAGCATCCCACTTGTCCAGTTCAAGTTCAACGGCCTCTTAGGGAGGCCCTCTCAGGTTTGTAGGCAGAGCCAGCAGAGCATCACCTCGATCAATTAGAAGCTCCAACATATCATCAGCAATAGTCCAGGTATGATGAGGCTGGGGCAGAGTCCACTGATTGACATAGTCCGTCTTAGGGTTTCCCCTTGTCCAGTTTTCCGCTGCAAGCACAAAGCTGAGGTGGTTGATTCATCTACTCCATTTTCCATCTTTTTTTGATTAATGCTTTGATTTCTGTCTGTATTTTTCTCTGTAAATTTGCCTTTCCAACAAAAATAAATAAATCTTTTAAAAAACCAGTTAAAAAGTCGGTATAGATAGATGATAGATGGATTACAATCTACAACTGTAAATATAAGTAGCTATTAGAATATGTGTACTATGAAGATCATAACATATAAGGTATTCCTCATATAGGATATTTATTCATGTATATTCTTCATGGTGTTCATATTCCTCATATAGATAAAATATATAAGTGCATATATATATACACGCACATATATGTCCTATTCCACTTAGAATTGATATTTGTATGTTTTTACGTAGTAGGCTTTCTCAAATGTAAGAAATTTATGTCATTTAAAACTAATAGGACTTTAAACATTGTTCACCCAATTAATAAATTTTGAACATGTATTTCAGATATTTGAAAGGCAGAGTCACAAAGAAAGGATGAGAAATAGAAACAAAAAGAGACCATCCATCCGCTGGTTAGTTCCTCAAATGCCTGAAAAGATCAGGGCCGAGTGAAGCCAGGGTTAGAAGCCTGGAATTCCATCCACATCTCAGTTGAGTGGAAGCTGCACAGTACTTGGACCATAAATTGACTGCTTTCCCAGGTGTATTGACAGGTAGCTGGGTTAGAAGTATACTACCAGGGCTAAACCAGCACTCTGATAAGGAATACCAGCATCACTTTCAATGGCTTAACTCACTGCACCGCAATGTTTGGCCCGGAAGAGGCACCTTTTAATTCTGTTTTCCCACAAATGTTTTGAAATGCCCTGGAATACATTCCATATAGAATTTATATGCTACTAGGTGACATGATAATTAAAAACATAATTTAAAGATAGGATATTATATGATAATAATAAGCACTATTAGAAAAATGAAGCATATCTGAGGAGGATATTGGGAAGCAGCCTTGGAAGCTAACCCATGAATAAAGGCCAATGTGACGCTATGTCCTGGTTATATACTTGTGAGTAGATAAACTAAACTAATGCTAGTCTCTCTTCATTGTGTAATTTTCAACAATCGTATGGTATTAAATGTCTGAAACTACATTCAAATTTTAGTGTCCGTTGTATACTAAAATCACAGCCTGGATTAGCGTTCTAACAATTTTCCTTGTTTCTAGATGCCAAATAACGCAGAGTCCCTTGCCAAATTAAATGGTAGCACATTGCCTTTATACACTTCCAGTCTAGTAAGAGAAGAAAGACAAGCATAAACAACTTAAAAGGCAGAAAATTGTTGTGTCATTGGAAATGTAATGGTTCAATGTCATGAGGATTCTGAGATCACTTTTGTGGCAGGTTGGAGATGGCAGAAAAGAACTACCCAGGCTGAGATACCAGGATGGGGAAAGGTCTGGAAGTGAGTCATAGAGGAAGAAACTACAAAAATACCACAGAGGAAAATGATGGGAAATTTCACTCAAATCTTTGTGCCAAGATTAATTTCCTGGATGAAATACCACTGAAAAAGACTGATACAAATCACTGAAGTGGCAAGAATTCTACAATTTTTTGTTTTCTTTTTTAATGAATGAAAGATTACAAAACTGCTGAATCTTCCATTTCAAATTTACCTAAGCTGCCCTCCGTGTTATGTAGGAATTTAGAATTCAGGAGACATTCAGTTAGTTCCTTATGGCTGCCCAAACTGGGCAATTAGGACATATCTTAGTATGAAAGTATTGTGGGTTAAACTTCTTTGTAGTTCAGAGTGATACAGAAGAATATCTGCTTATTAGTGATGGAACTCCAAAATCGAACCCATTGTTAGTCTCATGCTTCCTCATTCTTCTGTGAAACTATTTCGGGGTGACTAAATGAACAAAAACTTAAACTTTAGAAATGAAGTCAAATCCTTGAGGATAGAAGCTAAAAATTTAGTTGCCTTGAGTCTTTACATTAACGCCTTCTTTTTTACATTAAGATGCACATAATCTAGATGTGATTTAAAAATTGTGTCACTAGAATCAGACAATGCATTCATTAAGCTTTTAGGGGAAAAAAATCATATGAATTCACAAATTTCAAATAACTTTCATTACTGGAACATGGTGAATTTAATTCATCTGAATTAAATACAGTAGTAATGGCCTGGCTGTTTCAGCATAAAAATTAGCAAAATTTCAAGGCAAATGCAAAGGCAGGTGGGAGTGGAATGTGTTCAAAGAAAGAACAGCTGACCAGTGTGTAATTAACTGAGTGTCAGTGTGAGGAAGCCAAAGACAGATTCAGTGGAAAATTTTAACAGTCTGGCCTAAAAGATCAAATATTTCATTAGATTTGTAGTCAAGCCTGTAGACTTCTTTTTTTTATTAATTATTATGCATTATGTGACAGTTTCATAGGCTCTGGGAATCCCCCCACCCTTCCCCACGCCCCTCCCCCCTGGTGGATTCCTCCACCTTGGTGCAGTATTACAGTTCAAATTCAATCAAGATTCTTTCCTTGCAAACATATACCAAACATAGAGTCCAGCTACTTATTGTCCAGATGGGTTGAACAGTTTCTTGGGGAGACCATTTCTGGTCCAAAGTTAGAGCTGGTAGAATATCATCCCAGTCAATTAAGAGTCCCAATATAACATTAACAGCAATTTGTAACATTATGGAATTGACATGGTTTTGCGTAACCAGTATGTTAAAAAAAAAAAACAAAAAACAAGTTCTTAACCACAACCTATGATTTGCTCATTGACATTTCAATTTTAGTTTATATACAGGACCGGCTGCTATATACCTTAAAATGGCTCTAAGGTACCATTCAGCTGTCTCGTGTCTATTTCATTTTAGTATTTAGCCATTTGTTGTGTTGAAGTATAATTTTACTGATCTTGGCAGATTTTAGGATAATCTAGACTGGCTTGTAACTCTAACAAGACATTTGTCAACAATTAAGGTGCAGAACATTTTTTTGGGGGGGTGTGCAGAAAAGTCCCCAATACCACGGTGAAGAGTGACTAATCTTCGTGTCCTACCCAGCGAGGCATGAGCAAATCCATGCCAGCTCTTTCCTGTCAGATTCCAAGCTCTACTTTTTGTTGTTTGTCTATTTATTTTAGGTTTTTTTAGTTTGTATGATTGTTTGCTATGAGGGGTTTTCGGAGCGATCCTGATGGTCATTGCAAGGGAGGGTGGGGGTCCAGAGGTGGAGCCAGGCTCGGACCAGAGAAAGCTCTCCTCCCTGTCCCGAAGGACGTTTATTGTTCTTCTGTTTCTGTGGACCGCTCAGCGCTTCTGGTTGTCTTTCCGATGACGTTGGTTTCTGTACGGTAGTGTTTGGACTTCTTCCATCCCCAGCGGAAGCTCCGGTTGCGGGTGGGTGACCTCAGAGCACTCGGCCTCCGAGGGCATCCAATTCCCTGTGGCCTCCTTAAGCCTGTAGACTTCTTAACAAAGCTTATATAGTGAGAAACAGGGAGAGCACTCAGAAATAGTTAGGAAATTTGATTGGAATGAACATCAAGCAAGGCTAGTATTATGACACAAAATTGTTTTGAAGCATTTCAAGTATGACCTTGATCATTTCTTTTGCGATACAAAAACATGAAAAAAGAAACATGGCATTGATTGCTCAGAGGTAGAATTCTCACTTCTCAAAACAATGGAAAGACATATGGATGGTATCTAACTTCTTATATGGAAGAAACTTATATTGAAAACTAAAATATCGTGGTCAGCATATATCAGAGGCATCATTATCTAAATTGATCATCAAAGGAAAGTGAAATTTTACTTTGACTCGCAGGTTTTAAAATAGTCACTACTTTGTTGGAAAATAGCAATAAAAATATGATAGTGACAATCTTCTTTCCAAGATATTTTGCAAAAATACCAGTCTTCTATCTTTTCTTTGCTAATAGGAGAGTCATAAACTGGAAGCTACTGAATTAAGAAATTAGAATTTTTTCACTTTTTTATTGCTGTTATTATTTTCCATAGTATAGTTTTGTAGGTATAGGGATTCCTCTCTTTCATTCCCTTTCTTCCCTCCCCATCCCCACAACACCCTTTTCATCCATGTTATTACAGTAATGTAGTCCTTCAGCTACAATAACAAGTCCAACATTCTGTTATTTAAGTATAACATAACATTGTAGATATAGACAATGTCAGTAAGTCAAGATGTGTTTGAGCAGTTTCCCTGAGAGTCCCTTCTTTTAATTGGGAGTAGAGATGCATAATGCAATGTATCTTCAGTTGCTACATATATATTGTATTTTGCATGCAAGTTGCCTTATATCAGAGAAAACATATTTGCCATTTTGGGAAAGGTATCCTACTCCATAGTTGGTGGGAATATATGCTAGTGCAGCCACTGTGGAAGTTAGTATGGAGGGTACTAAGACAACTGAAAATTGACCTATCATACATATGACCCAGCTATTCTACTCCGAGGAATATATCCAAAGGGAGTGAAATAAATAAATAAATTATATATCTATATCTATATGTAGATATAGATATAGATATAGATATAGATATAGATATAGATATAGTCTAAGATTTCTCTAACTGAAAGATTGAGTAATGGGGGTTGGGGAGAAGTGTGGAGAAACAGCAAGAGAGAGAGAGAGAGAGATCCGTTACATGTGCCATCCACCAGTTCAATTGTCACATGAACAACACCTGGAGCCTGTAACTCCATCAGGGTCTCTCAGTGCTTAGCTCATCTTCTGCTGCTTCGAAGCACATTAGCAGGAAGCAACATCAGAAGTAGAATAGCTGGCACTCAGTCCAGTGCTCATATGAGACAACAATATCAAAATGTGTGGTTTAACTTGCTGTGCTACAAAGCAGATTTTTGACAAATTGTTTATTTGAAAGGCAGAATGTCAAAAAGAAAGCGCGGGGGGATAGAAAATTATGGAAACAATAGACTGTAGCTTTTTAAGTGTGGAAGGAACTTCAACATAAAGGGAAAAGTCATCTGTAAAAGCTAAAAAAAAAGATGGTTGTAACTTTGAGCAACAAGGTGAGAGTATTATCTCATTAATGGAAATTTTAAAAATGGAATTTGTAGTCCTGGTGAGATAACTAGTGTGGCTTTGAGCCACTTATATCAAACAGGGTAGAATTTAGTTATCTTTAATCAAACACTATGGCATGTCTCAGGGGCACTTGCTTATGCTTAATGAAGTTCTCCTAAAACATGACTAGTATGAATTTGGCTGCAGTAAGTTTCTCATATATGTGATTTTCCCAAGTTGTGTTATACATACATTTCTGACCTATTAAGTCTCCCTTTGGATTAATTTTGCTACATGGAGTAACAACACTGATGCTAGGATCTGTTGTTTTAAAGAGATGCCTAATTCTAGAAAGTAATCATTTTTGTATGTCATACTGAGCAATGCCAAGTTAAGGTAAAATACCTAAATATTCTGCTTCAGTGTTTTAAAAACAGCTTCAATAATCAGTAACTCTAGAAAAGGTTACAGTTTTGACACTGAAAATGTCTGATAGCTCACTTGTTTAGGCATTTATATAAGAACACACTTCTGTTTCTATATTAAAACTACAGCCAAATACTTTAACCAATTTTCATCCACTGTCCATTTTAGTTACATGTATAGATACCATGCATTTTACATAAAAATTCATCTGAGTTTGTTAAAATTTAGTCAGTACCTAACAGTCTCATACTTATGCTTTATGACTAATATTTGAATAATATATGTTAAGTGTATATAATAGTTATTTTTATATTAAATATCTGGTGAAAGCATAACTTATTTCCAGTAAATTCTATCCCGCATTCTCTTGGAATATCTATTTTTAATAGAAAATATACTAAGTTCTAATACACATGTATGTTAGTATTTGGGCAAGAGACAAAATATAGAAGTGGAAGAGACAGAAATTGTGATGACTTGTGTTTGACTTTTGTGTCATGACATTGGAAATTTTCAACCAATATATTTCTCTGTATTTCCTTTATGTTAAATTCAAATAAATTACAATCAAGTTTTTTTTTAAGATTTGGACTCTGTATGGTGTAAACTTTTAATTAGGGAATCTCAACGGAACTTGAGCTGTGGTTATGCATCAAGGTGAAGGAATTCATGATGGGGGAAGGGTTTGGGGTGAATCCCAGTATCTATGAAATTGTGTCATGTAATGCAATGTAATTAATGAATAAATGAATATTAAAAAAAAAAAAGATTTGTTTATTTGGAAACCAATAGTTACACAGAGAGGCCTTCCATCTGATGGTTCATTTCCCATATGGCCTCACTGGTAGGGCCCAGTGCAGCCCAAATTCAGGAGTGAGGAGCCATGAATGGTAGGAGCCCAAGTACTTGATCCGTCTGTAGCTGCTGTTTCCAAGCTACTAAGAGGGAACTGGGTAGGAAATGGGGCAACCAGGACACAAATCAGCAGATATGTGGGTTTGTTGGCACTGCTGGGGTTTGAATTACTTGCACACCACTGGATCAAGTTTCTGAAGATCCATCTAAAAACCTAAGACATTGCTGCTGAATTTTCATTATGAGAACCTTTGAATTACAATATACTTAATGTTTGTGAGAATTTATTTTTAAATATAGCTATCATTTGTTGAAAGTACGTCAAATAACCAATGAAAACAAATCTAAGGGACCAGGCGTCTATCCCATATGTTTTTTTTTTTTCTTTTGGGTTAACATTATATGTTTTAAGAAATGTCTTCAGTTAGAATAAATACACCTCTTTTTTTCTTTTATTTGGGGACACATTGAGGTGGAAAAACTGCTTTTCATGAAGAATCCAGGTTTGACTGTTGGGCTTTCTGTCAAAGATATTAGAGAAAATGATAAATGACAAATCCATTACCAAGTCATTCTCCCTCTGAGTGTCTGACAAGGATCTAATTTTTAGGATGACATCACCAACAAACAACACAGTCCTCATTATTGAGTTTGTGTTGAAAAGTATTTCCTATCTGTATCTTCGTTCAGTTCCTTTTTAATTGCTTTGAGCATTTTATCGTCTACATAATGAATCATTTCTGATCAAGTAACTGACTTCATAAGTAACTGTAAAGGAGTAAATTAATACAATTATTTTCTTTAGGATGTATGTTTAATCACTACAAAGTTAATGAGAAAATGTGTCTTTTATAAACATTTGACTTTTAAACTCTTACACAGCTTCTATTAAAGAACTTCATTTTCTATTGTTTTTTTTTTAATTTTTAACATGTTTTAGTGTTTTTTTTCAATAATTTTTAAATTATTGTGTTGCTTTGTGAAACTTGATCATACCAGGAATTATATTAGATGACATATATCAGAAATAAAGATGACCTTGATTTCCAGGAGAATTTTAAGATGACATTTTGAAGAGCGAATTTGAGATGAGTTCCAGGTCTCAAATCCGAATACAAACAAAAAATATCCAGTGTAAAATGCTTTAAAAAAATATGAAGTGCCTTATTTGGCAAAAAATCCAATGCTTCCAGTTGACATGTACTTCTGTATAAAATCCCTATAAGGATGATACTCTGCTGGCTCTGTCATCAGACCAGAGAGGGTATACCTAAGAAACCGTTGAACTTGACGGGACAATAAGATGCTGGACTCTATGTTTGGTATACGCTTGCAATGGGGGAATCTCAACTGAACTTGAGCTGTGGTTATGCAACAAGGTGGAGGAATCCACCATGGTGGGAGGGTTTGGGGAGGGGTGGGGAGAACCCAAGTATCTATGTAACTGTGTCACATAATACAATGTAATTACTGAAGTTAAATAATAAATAATTAAAAAAAAAAATCCCTATAAGATAACACTTTTGGATAGTATCATTATGCAAAAGTGTTAAATGTTTAAAAACATATCTATTACATAATGTACACACATAGCAAGCATGATACAGCTTCCTACAAATGTTTACTATTTTATAATTGCTACTTTTTAAGGAAAACAGTTTGTTTTTCTTTTAAAAAAACTGTTAATGCAATTTTGATAACTAACTGTCTAAAGGAACCCTAAGAAGTCTGTTAGAATTAGTTACACCTTGCTCAAGTTAGTGCTACTTGACTTTGCCACCCTGTGAAGTCATTAAGGTTATTCACATAACTTTTTAAAATAACTAAGAAAAATTCTTGTTTTTAATTCTGTAGCTAGAAAAGTGATGGATTGACAGATCAGTGAAGCATCCATAGCCCTCAGGAGATTTGCACTGCAAAAGCCCAAATTCATTTGTTAGTGGAATGTGGACAAGGTCCTGTTATTTTTATCTCTAGGAATTAAAATTTCTGTACTCTGCTTATTCCTCAGGAATCTGAACTGATAGAACTGAGAGAAACCATTGAAATGCTGAAAGCCCAGAACTCTGCTGCCCAGGCAGCCATTCAGGGAGCACTGAATGGTCCAGATCACCCTCCTAAAGGTATATTTTTAAAATATTGCCATTTTCACCTAATATCATACTTTAGTAATTGAGTAGAGCTTATAAAAAAAGCAGTGATACTGCCTTTTATAATGTGTCGGTGTCAGTGTGTTCAGAATCCTAGAATTTGACAATAGGGTTTTGTTTGCTGTCTGGACCCGAGTTTATTCACAGCATCAGGCTGTTATAGACTAATGGTCACATAGGATAAGGGAGGAGGTTTTGAGAAGTTTGCATATCAACAGTAAGGTGTTGACTTGAGATCCTGGGAGTTCCCATCAGTCTGTCTATAGATCCCATCCATTGTTCCCATACTCTTGCCTAGAAGAATCTCTCTTTGTCTTGTTTATCCAATCAGTTGTCTTCCTACAGGGTTTGTTATTAAGGAACTTTTAAATTGTCATGAAAGAATATCCTTCTATAACAATATGCACACGTTTCTGCACTGAACTTGATACAATGAGAATGCATATCTAATGTCATAGAGAGAGAAGCAGCCCAGGAGTGAGGAACCAGAAATTTGTATATAAAAATGAAATCATCACTATTGTAACACATTAGAAACTTTGGGAGTGCTCCTCTTAGAGACAATAAAATGATACATTTTCTGTAGAAGATTTTAAAGCAATAAGAAAGCAGACTACAAGTTAATCTGTCTCCTATTGTTACCATGTTTTCATCATTTTAAAAAAGGAATAATTTTTTTATTCTCTCACCATTGGCTTACCAATGAAAGAATGCTTATAATTAATGCCATTTTCTTATTTTTTTAAATTTGCTTAAGTTCTGTTTTATCGTGGCCTACCTCTTTTTAGCACACTCATTATGTATTGTCAACTCTTTCACATCGTAAAAGTACTTTGATAAATCCAGAAAGTCCTGTTCTTTCCATTTCCAGAGAAATTCTGGAGAAATTTTTATACAAGATTCCATTGTCTTCAGTTACATTAGCTCTTTGGCCTAGTGGAGTGCAGTTTCATTTTCTCCAACTCCACCACTTACTTCCTGCACAGCACCAGTAGTGACTTATATGACACTAAATCTAGTGACAATTTTGAAATCTTACTTAGAGATGGAAGTATTATTTGATACTGATGCCCATCTGTATCAATCCTGTGTACCTGAAAGATTTCCTTTTTACAATATCCATAATGTCAGACATTCTGTTTTCCTTCAGATCCTTTGAAATCCTGTTCAAACTTTGTTTTTGTGTATTCACTCTCTTATATCCATTTGCTAATGGTTGAAATCCTAAGCTCTCCTCCATTATGATTCTGACGATTATGAATCTGTAATCCTATCTGAAATTCTATACAATTTCATCTAGTATGCCAGCTGTAACTGTTATTCATGTGCTCACAATTCAAATCTGTATCTGCAGGCCAGGCTCATCTGCTGAAGATTAACTTCACATAGAGCTCCTTTGAGATATATTGTGATGTCTGCCTAACAGACTCAACATTGCTGAATTTGAATTTATCATGTTTCCTTTAAAACTGGCTTCTTTTTCAGTGCTCGTTGGCTTACTAAGTAACATCACCATATTTCCAAACAGCCAGGAATCTAGGTGCCATTCATAATTCTTCCTCTTCTAATTTAATGAAACTCTCTGCTGATTTCTGCCCCTTGGATATCTCTTATATCTATTTTCTGAGTGTGCTACCTTCTCCATCATCTATCCATTGAATAGTGGCTACAATAAGCTCGCTTATAGCTTTGTTTTTACTCTTACCCCAGTTCATACCATTCTTCATACTGAAGCCAAGGCAGTTATCCAAAAAGACATATCAACTGGTATCCCATTGATTTTAGCATGACATATAAATTTGTTAGCATGATGTAACACTTCTTAGCTAGCTACATTCATTCAACAAATTGATTACCCATCACATACCAAACTCATTCAGATTTTGCTCTTTTGTTGAATTATGTATTTCACATTTAAGTTCTAGTACATTTCTTTTAGTTCTTTGTAATTTACTTATCTGTATATTTTATTTTTTTTCAGTTGGAACATTTTACATGGTGTGTTCAACAGTTGGAACATTTTACATGGTGTGTTTAGATACTGCAAAATATGGACTAAATATGCCTTCTGCTTCCCACCACCACTCAAAACATGGATGAGGTTCCCTGTGATATGTTTCTGGAAATAGCTGTACTTGCCTAGTTTAAAATTTTAGTATACTTTGGTGTCTTTGTTTAAGGTTTGTCAGACTTTTCTGATCTGCAGTAGAAGGGTTTATTTTTTTCACCCTAGTGGCCATAATGACTTGCCCATAAAAGGGATTTTATTACAATTTTCTAGAAAAGAAAAATATAATTTTAAATATACTTTAAATTTTAGGAAAACAGTTAACTGAAGTGAAATGTACTTAAATTGAAGTACAAACTAGTTCTCTGTGGGCTACTTCTGTTAAGAACTTAGCAACTTTCCATGTGGGAGAGTTGATTTATATGCTGCATGGAAAATTACTGCATATTTAAAGCTTATCTTAGAGCTATAATAAAGCAGCTTATGTTCCAAATCTTCATGTCGTAAATAGGTCCAGAAGGGATTTAAAAAGGTTTAATCCTTTCTTTAATACAGCACAAGTCACTGAAGTGAAACTTTGTGGAAGGATTCCTTTTATCTTAAGCAACAGGTAGCTTCATATACCTTTTGGAATTTAAAAAATGGAATTCCTTTTCTTAGAAATGTGGGAGGGTGATGACTATGATGGAAAAGCTAGTAAGTTAGTATTGAAATGTGTCAAGATTGTTAAAAATTGATTTTCCCAAGTTTTTTTTTAAAGGATTTTTTTTTATTTTTTAAAGATTTGTTCATTTTATTACAGCCAGATATACAGAGAGGAGGAGAGACAGAGGGGAAGATCTTCCGTCCGATGATTCACTCCCCAAGTGAGCCGCAATGGCCGGTGCTGCGCTGATCCAAAGCCGGGAACCAGGAACCTCTTCCAGGTCTCCCACGCGGGTGCAGTGTCCCAGTGCATTGGGCCATCCTCAACTGCCTTCCCAGGCCACAAGCAGGGAGCTGGATGGCAAGTGGAGCTGCTGGAATTAGAACCGGCGCCCATATGGGATCCCGGGGCTTTGAAGGCGAGGACTTTAGCCGCTAGACCATGCCGCCGGGCCCGATTTTCCCAAGTTTTAAAATAATGTTGAGTTGCAAATCATTAGACATACAAATTTAGTCGAGTTATTCTTATCACATTGACTAACATAACATGGAGAGAAACAGTTGTACAGTCCATAAATTTGTATTCTGAAATCATATCGAAATTCAGTTTTCGAGACCTTTAAAGTACTTTTGTGATGTAAATTTTAGCATTCAGAGTAAGGAAATACATTTTCATTTGAGAAACAGACAGGCTGTCATGTGCTGATTTACTCCAGGTGCCACCATAGCCACAGCCAGGTACTAGGAACTCGAACTTGATCAAACAAACCCACCTATTTGAGCTATTACCTCTGCCTCCCAGGGTGTATATTAGAAGAAAGCTGCAATCAGGAACAGACCAGAACTTGAGCCTAGGCACTCCATTATAGGATTCATACATCTCACCTGGCCGCTTAGCTGCTAAGCTAAATACTTACCTTGGAATGAGGCAATATTTTGTAGGCAAACTGGTGGAAAAATCATATGCCAAATTATTAATATACCTTTCTATTTTCTGTAAATCTATGTATCATATTTATTAGCAAATAATAAATCTATAATACAGTATAGATTCTTTATAAGCACATTGAAGCACCTGCTGTATATTCTATATTCTATTAAATGTTTAAAATAAAAATTAAAAAATAATGACTTTGTACTCAGGGGTACACATCCACTGCAGTGGATGGGAAATTTTATGCCCCACACATAGAGAAACACTCAGAAACAGAAAAGTTGTGTAAAAATAATTGTAATGATGCTGACAGTAAAAATGTTATAAATGTTATAAAAATGTTGCTTTTATAAACACAAGAAATGCACTATCGATTTTTAAGTCACTACTTCTGGATAAACATGGAAGCATTTTTCCTTAACATATAGGAAATACAGTTAAATACCATATGTATTGTATTGCTCTCAAGACTAAATTTGAATTAGAAATAATGATAGGCAAACAGTTGCTTTGAATGAATAATTAGAATACATATACATAATGCATAGATTTACATACACATAAAACAGCTCCATATTGATTTTCTTCTACATGGTTTACTCTGTACAGGTCATAGTTTATAATGGTGAAGAAAGTAGACATAGCTATTACTCCATTGATTTTTTTGGTCCGGTGGAAGAGTAGAAAGTAAAAGAATGTGTATAATCATTGATGTAGCATTTTGTACATCCCAAGATAGTGATAAACTTTCAAAGAATGAGAATAGGTACCACAGACAGGGCAAGGACAGAGGACTCTATTAGTGCTTACTTAGTCAGGAAAGGCTTTTCCTAGAAAGCAGGTTTTTTTTGGGGGGGGGGGGGTTGTGTGTTTTTTGTTTTTGTTTATTTGTTTTAAGTTTAATTTTATTTATATAAGGTAAACAAATGTCACCTTCTGTAATATACAGATATAAAACAAATATACAGACTTAAGAGCACAATGATACTTTCCACTCTACCCTGCCTCCTGCTCAGATGAAAGCAGTTTTTAAGGGGAAATTCAAAGAATGATTACAAATTCTTATTGTCAGTATTGAAGGAAGAGGAGTCCAGGAAACTCCTATGTAAAAAAGAGTTTAGTGCCTTTATAGAAGCAATGCAGGGAAGATAATGTTTGAAAGTAAAGAGCATTATTATAGAACTAATTCACATTGTTTTGGTATTTGGGGCCATATTTAATAGCTAAATCATTTCTCCTTTTATTAAAATGAGAATACATTGAAAGATCTCAAAGAGTAATGGTACAGTTTTTTTAAGGACTTCTGCAGTTATTGTTTGTAAATGGTTTGAAGGTCGCTACACAGGCTAGCTATTTCTACTGTAGATGAGGTAAGTGATTCTGGTTGCTTGAATTGAAACAGGGATCATTCAGAGGGTGGAAAGTAGAAAATGAATGAGTCAAGAAGCATATAATTTCTACTTTAAAAGAGTTCTACATTTGTTCAGATTTTTAAAGATTTATGTATTGGTTAGCCATTCTGTTCGAGTCATGAGGTCTCCATGTACAGAATCAAATTCCTATAAGCACTAGGAAGAAAATATTAAAGAAAACAAAAATGCATTGCTTCGGTTCATGTTACTGGTGCTGTGCTGTACCAAGCCTTTGTTGGTAAATGCACTCTTTTTTTTTTTATTCATTGATTACATTGTATTATGTGATACAGTTTCATTGGCACTGGGAATCACCCTACCCCTCCCCCTCCCTCCCCCCATGTGGAATATTCCACCTTGTTGCATATCCACTGATCAAGTACAGTTGAGATTCCCCCTTTGCAAGCATAAACTAAACATAGAGTCCAACATCTTATAGTCCAATCTAGTTCCTCAGCTTCCTGGGGAGACCCTGTCCTTTCTGAGGGCAGAACCATCAGTTTATCAACCCGATCAATTAAAGGCTCCAACATACCCTCAGCAACAATTAACTTCGATACTATAACTATTACACAATGAGGTAAATGCACCCTTATATGAGGACAACTACTATCTCAAAGGGGTACTGTTTTTTCATCACTAAATGTGTCTCAATGTTGAGAAATAATCAAGTAAGTATTATTTATTAATTCTGAATATAGTAAGAATTTTGAATATTTTAATAGTTTATATTGGTGCTGTATTTGTTAATGTTATTAGGAAAAAGCTATGTCTTTTTCAGAGGAGCTCAGAGTTAACTACAGCAAAAATCAAGTTCCATGTTAGTTGATTAAAAGATACTGTGTTTCTCTGTTGTTGAATCAAAAGAAGACACATGAATGTCTTAATTTGGGTTTGGCAATTGGAATTGCAGTTTACATTCAAAAGCAGAAAACATTCTCACCGTGTTTTTTAAACATTGGTTTATTTGAAAGACACATTTTTAGAGAGACAAAAAAAAAAAAGATCTTTCATTTACTGATTCACTCCCCAATTGGCTACAATGGCTAGGGCTGGGTCAGGAGCTTCTTCTGGGTCTTCCGTGTGGATGTGTGGACACAAGTATTCTGAAATACATGCTTAGGAGAGCTTCAGGGAGTTTATAAAAAATGCATGTTCTGAGGAAATTGCATGAATCTGAATTCTTTCCACTAAAATTAAGCCACATTTTAATTCCATTTCCATGAGCTTGTTGAAATAATCTCATATACACATATAAGTACGTAGGGGTGTGTGTGTGTGTGTGTATATATATGTGTGTGTGTGTGTGTATAACAGGCCCACATATATGCTCATTTAGTATATGTTTTGAAAGTAATCAATTATAGGATTATTTCCCTAAGTAGTTTTTAATATTTAAAAACTTAGTCTTTTGGAAGGTTTAAATTTCTACTGTACTTTTCATGGAAATTTTTTGAAAGCTCGATAACAATTGGTTCCACTGAAGTATATGTATGTATATATACACACATTTTTTTGCTTGGTTCATTTGTATTGATGCCAATTACATATGAGTGTGAGACTATAGCTCCCCTGTTTTTCAGAAAGGTGATAAAGATTAGATTACTAAACCCATTTTGGTCATATGGTTTAAGAATAAAATTAGATATCCCAAAGGCACACTAAAAATGTACTAAAATCAAGTTTATCATCACTTGTTGTTATTAGAGTTACTCTTAACTATGGTAAGTCACAGATAGGGACTAGAAGTATGTTAGGAAAAGTGTACCATATTAAATACATTCTTTGTTTTATTTATAAACCCAGTTAACATTGTTACAGTCTTGAGGAGTTTTACCTTAGTGAATCTTTGACCTTGATCGAATTATTTACCTTCTTTGTACTTTAGTTTCTTTATCTGAGATATGTTGTACCTCTGTGACTTTCACTTTATTTCGACTCTAAAATGACTTTATTCTGTAAAATGGAAACTTATTGTATTTAACTTTGGTAATTTTATTCAAGGCACAAACTTTTACAAAGACACAAATGAGTTTCCATTTACTCCACAGAACTACTCATTTGAAGTACATTCATTCAAGAGTGCTGTTTGGTCAAGGTATTAAATAGAAATCCACAACATATCATTTCATTTTTTGGACACAACTCATAACTGATTAAACCATCAATATTTCTGACATACATGAGATTCCTCATTGACTCTTAAAGTAGATAACTTAGCTAACAAGAGCAAGTAAGATTGTATTTTATTAAAGTTATAAAACCAAGACAATATCAAAATGATATGTACAATGCCCTGTTGGAGAGAACTTTCCCTGAGAAAGCCTGCAAGACCTACATGCCCAGTTGAGGTTGTATGACAAGATGTGATATTCTCTGTCTTTTGGTAGATCTCCGCATCCGAAGGCAGCACTCCTCCGAAAGTGTTTCTAGTATTAACAGTGCTACAAGTCATTCAAGCATTGGCAGTGGTAATGATGCTGACTCCAAGAAAAAGAAAAAGAAAAACTGGGTAAGCTGTCATCACATGCTGTTCAACAGCTTTTTATCGGAAAATGAGTTGGGCTTTTTCTCCTAGGCCATTAAAGTTTTAGAAGAGAGCTACAGCACTTTACTAGGAGAACTGTTTAAATGACTGGCAGCTTTAATGGGGGCGCTTACCAGGATGACATGGTTCTGCAGAGTACCCAGTTTGGAGTTGGAACTAAACATGGGTTTGAATCTCCACTGCCCCTTAGGCAGATTTGTTCATCTTTGGAAGGAACTAAAATTTCTAATTTGAAGAACTATGAGAGTAAACAGTGGCTTTAAACAGCTTTCATAAATAAAAATAAGCTAAAACCTGTAAAGAAGTGGGTTGGACCAGGTGCTTATTTTAAGAGTGGAGAAGAAGAAAATGATGTGTTTCTGGTAGTGGTGATGGAGGTAATGACAGTAAGGTTAGAGAAAACTGGAGTCTTGAAAGGTTCCCTTCATTGCCAGAATCATAAAATTTCACCTCATATGATGGTGAATACATCCATTAGTGTGTACTTGATTATTTTTTAAACCAAGGAAAGATAGCAGAAATATAGAAAGTAGCATAACTGTGCCACAATTTGCTTGAAATATAATTGGTAATACTAAGGAATTATCAAAAAAAATAAAGCTATCATCATTGTGAAAACAGTGAAATAAAGGATTCCTTATAATACATGAAATGTAGATAGGTTTTATCACAATTCTTGATAAAACATAATTGTCAGAGTGTTTCACTGGCATGCTTTCTATAAATAATAAAAGAAGTATCTTTTTTGTTCAAGAAAATGTTTATGCAGGTAATATTTTTAAAAACCCTGATCAACCGTCATTCTCTTGATTTGTAATTCCACTCTTTCGTGTTTCTGCAAGGTGAACTCTAGAGGAAGTGAGGTGAATATAAACTGGACAATTTGGCATGCATCCCTTTTAAAAAAAAAAACCTATTTTGGCATGAATGCTATTCATTTTGGCAGTAGGCTTTTATACCTTTTAAAAACAGATTACCTTGTATGTCTTTTTCTTTGTGTCTTTTCATTTTAATCTCAAATTTCAAAGAGAAGTAAAGCCACTTTCTGAATAGAGCTGTGGGGGACACCATTTCTGGATTTGAATGGTCCTGGAGTTGAAAATTTGAATGGACAATCACAATTAATGAAGTGTTAGGTGAATTTGATTTCATTTTGCTTTTTAAGTTTGTACTGCCAGCAGGATATGACTTGACTGTAGTGCTAAAGTGGCCATTTAAAACAAATTGCCTTGAAGAGAAAATCATTGGGAATGGAGATCCCTTCAAGGTACTTAGTTTTAAATGAGTGCTCTGGCAGCGGTGCCCTTGACCTTGCACTATTTCAAAACCTTCTTGTTTGCGCTGTGCTGGATTAATATATAAGTATAAAATGTAAATACAAAAACATGGTGTCATTTACTTTAGAGATACTGTGCTGCAACTGTTAATGCTGTGCTTATACCTATTGACCCCAGGCAGCGTTTAGGGTGGCTCCTGCAAACACTGCCCCAAAGTCAAAGCTTTCCCAGTGCACATAGACAAGATGAGTAATTTCTGTCCTCATTGCAGCTGAGGAGTTCTTTCAAACAAGCCTTTGGAAAGAAAAAATCCACCAAACCTCCTTCCTCACATTCAGACATCGAAGAGCTTACTGATTCATCCCTTCCAGCTTCCCCCAAGCTGCCCCATAATTCCAGTGACTGCGGTTCTGGAGCCATGAAGCCCTCACAGTCGGCCTCAGCGTAAGTCACATCCTTCACAGACTGCTGACCGTGTTCTTATGAAACCAGTTCAGGCCCAGCTTATGTCTATGTCTTCAATGCAGTCAACTGTGTTCTCAAAAGGACAATGTCCTCTCCACCCTGATGGAGATCTTTCTGAGAATGGTAGACAGCCCGTGACTTCCTTATCTCTTGATAGATATTAGAGTTTCACTGTGTCTTGATCTCGCTCTCCCCTTTTCCGAATCATTGTTCTCACTTCTTTTCACTTGCATTAGTTCTCGTATCTAACTGTGCATCCATACAGGTCACCCCTTGTCTGGCCACCAAAGAAACGGCAAAATGGCCCTGTGATCTACAAGCATAGATCCCGGTAAAAATGGAGTGTGGTGCATGAAAACTACAAAGACCCAAGTTCTAACCCAAGCTGTGCTCTCTTTTCTTTTTCTAGAGTCACATGATTGCATCTTAGCCACTACATACTCTGTTTCTGTGCTTTTGACTAACATTTGCTTTCCTAAAAGCTATCTGCAATGCTGTTTTCTAATAGGGCATTATAGTAGCAGCACTTTTTTTTAGTACCGGAAAGAAGACCACAATTACAGTATAGCAATGTATCCAACAGAGTATGTTCATAATACTGAATAGCGCAGAACAGCCATATAAAACATCCGTGTTGTGTGTAAAATTTTAGAAAGAATATATCATACCATTTGGTGATCAGCAACCTTGATCTCAAATTATGAATGGAAAATGTATTTTTAATATAAAATACATTCTTTTTCACAAATTGTTTTATATAACTGTCCACAAAACAACAAAATAAAATAATGATATACTCTGAGAATAGTGTCCTGAAATGTCCTAAATAGCTACTATTCTCCATAGATAGTCACACCTTTCTTGGACATAGAAAAAACTCACAATGATTTGAAAATTTAATGTTCAGATACTGTAAATTATTTAATATTACCCAAATCCAGTGAAATGGATGTATTACTTCCCTAATGTCTATGGCCACACCCCCAGTCAAGAGGAACTGGAGCATCAGATGGAGTGACATCCACCACAGTTCTGATAATAATGTCACTGCCCTGAGCTCACTCCTCTGTACTTCAGAAACTCGTGAGCAGATGTTTATGGGGAGTCTACTATGTGACAAGCACTATTAGGCACCATGATAGGAGCACGGTATAAAATCAACAAGGTCCCTGTTCTTACCACTTTTCTATAATTATGTGTTCCTTTCATAAGATGAAAGAAATCAACAGGATTAATAAATACTAACTTTATGCATATTAGGAAATCCTTTGGGTAGATTGGTCATATTTTGAAGTTATTACAGTTTTCCAAATAGTGTTGCTTTAAAAAGGACAACATAATTAAAATTTTTACCTGTGTGTGTCTTTAAAAACAAAAAAGAATATGATCTAAATGACCTTCGCACAGCCCCCCAGCTGGCCTGCTCTTGGGTTGAAACCTGTGATTTAGCTTCATTAACCATGATCTTCTAAATCAGCTGAGCCTAACAGGAAGATTATATAGCACACATCCATTATTTAAATGTCCAAAACAAGTCTCTCTAATTTATTTTCCCACATAATTTATATTGGATTTTCATGGTAACTGGAAATCATTGCTGAAGAAAATAAGGTTATCCTTTGTACAGTTTTGCAAAGGAAAAAAAAATTTGAGAATATAATCACTTTGCTTTTAAACAAAAATATTTCACAGGTTACAAAAAGAGGTTTAAGTCCCTTGAGAAATGATAGAATGTAATGACATAATGGCATGAGTCTTCTGCAACCATGAAACTTTGAAGATAACTTTATTAACAAGAGACTGCTTGGGAATCTGTGAAAATAGGATATATTTTTAAAGCATACCTATTTTCAGCTTCAAACTTGCAGATGCATTACTGTTTTAAAACTCCTTATGCTTTCTCTAGGTTTTACCAGCAGCAAACACTACCTGTACCTGCTGGATAATTTTGCAGTTCAGCCTTTATAAAAGGCATGCTCTTCCTAATTTTCTGCCTTCCACAAGACCACCAATTTCGGTTTGTTTCCTTCCTCAGGATCTGTGAATGCACAGAGGCTGAGGCAGAGATAATTCTGCAGCTGAAGAGCGAGCTCAGAGAAAAGGAATTAAAGCTGACGGATATCCGGCTGGAAGCTCTCAGCTCTGCTCATCATCTGGACCAGATCCGGGAAGCCATGAACCGGATGCAGGTTGGCACTGACGTACCTTTGAGAAAGAAAATAAACAGATAAAAACCTTGCATTTTCCCCTTTTCTGGGTTGTTACAGAGCAGCTACAGCATTTCAAACCCACTATGGAAATATACTCTGTTTACACAATTTTTCTGTTTATTCTCTAACACCCCATTGTGCCTGCCATATGTAGAATTGGAAATGAGTGTGCCAAGTCATCAGTTGGACCCAGACACTTGTCTACCCCCTCCAGATTCAGCTTGACAGCCAGGTCTTCAGGAAACCTTCTGCAATGCATGGGTCTTAATTTTCCCAGGGTTTGGCCCTTTCTTCCTGTTCCTTTTAAATCTGATTTTCAAATGCCTTCACTTATAATCCATTGGAAAACAAAAGTAATGGGGAAGCTAAGGAAATGTAACACAAGCTTTCTTCACGAAGGAAAAATGATTTAGAATGCCATCTGTAAAAGTTAAAGTTTTATATTTTTTGGAAGCATCTAAATTCAGGCTAAATTCAGCACCAGTCTGTGCTCAGACTAAGTTTTCATTTTGTTATTGTCAACCAGTAATCACTTGGTTCCACAGATGACTGAAATAAGAAAAGCTCCTTACTGAGTGGATTCATCTGCAATGTATATATTTATCCAAAGATTTTTACTATTTTTATGAGCTTATGCCCTCTTTTAAAAGAGGAAGAATTTTTTTCAGGGATTTACTGGGATTCTCAATTGATTTTAAGCCATCGGATTAATATTATTTTTTATTTTGCTCTTTTTCAGCTTTTTGTGAGTTCATAGTATTAACAGTGGCATTGTTTCTCTGAAACTTAACATTATTTTTAAAAGGAGAAGTTTTATGAGCCATTCAATTATATTATCCATAGTTCAGATATGGTAGAGTCCTGGAAAATTTGTCAAAAATATATATGCAAAAAATTATAAGAACTGACTAATGGTTGGTGTGGTCATATGAGTGAGAGATAAAGGAAAGATTAACATTACTTCTCTGGAAGGAAATGTTTCAAATATCTCTTTTTTATATATACAGCATATTCATGCTGTTGTATTTAAGAGATGAACTAACTCTGATAAAAGCCTTGGCACTATTTTCCCAGTGAAACTCACTAAATGCTTCCCATGTTTTCTCTTTACATAACAGAATGAAATTGAAATACTGAAGGCTGAAAATGATCGGCTGAAGGCAGAGACTGGTAATACAGCTAAGCATGCCCGGCCACCATCAGAATCGTCAAGCAGTACCTCCTCCTCATCTTCACGGCAGTCCTTGGGACTTTCTCTGAACAATTTGAACATCACCGAGTCTGTTACCTCAGGTAACTTAGTGTGCACGCCTGCCTAAATCACACCATGCTTAGGGCTCAACAGGGATGTGGGACAGCCTTAAATGTGGAGTGTAGTACCCTTTAAAAATAGATGTGACTGGTAGCAGACTTTTAGCACAGTACCCTGATGCCCAATTGATCCCCTGAAGTGCCTGGGTTTGATTTTCAACTCTGACACCTGGCTTCAGTTTCTAGCCTATACCAATCTCAGACAGTAGCAGTGATGGCTCAAGTCATAGAATTTCACCCTCAGTCCCCCTGGGACAAGTCTTGAATTGCATTCTCCAGTTCAGTCCCTGCCTAGACCTGGCTTTTAGGGAGTGAGCTAGCAAAGAATTCTGTCGGCAACTTTCTTTCTATTGCTTACTCTCTGCCTGCCTACCTCCTAAATAAATGAATAAATTTTTTTTAAAGTAGAAAAGCTATAACTAAGCTGTTATGGAGTTATAAAAATAAATGCATATAGGTTACTATTTAATAGGGAGATATTTATAGAATATACATATAATATGATATTTTTGAGAAATAAGGCTGTTGTTATCTTCTAAATTATTCTACTTGCAATTTTTTTCTTCTTTTTTTTTAATATTCATTTATTCATTAATTACATTGCATTACATGACACAATTTCATAGGTACTGGGATTCCCCCCCCTTCACCCCAAACCCTTCCCCCATCATGAATTCCTTCACCTTGATGCATAACCACAGCTCAAGTTCCGTTGAGATTCCCTAATTAAAAGTTTACACCATGCAGAGTCCAGCATCCCACTTGTCCAGTTCAAGTTCAACGGCCTCTTAGGGAGGCCCTCTCAGGTTTGTAGGCAGAGCCAGCAGAGCGTCACCTCGATCAATTAGAAGCTCCAACATATCATCAGCAACAGTCCAGGTATGATGAGGCTGGTGCCGAGTCCACTGATTGACATAGTCCATCTTAGGGTTTCCCCTTGTCCAGTTTTCCGCTGCAAGCATAAAGCTGAGGTGGTTGATTCATCTACTCCATTTTCCATCTTTTTTTGATTAATGCTTTGATTCCTCCATTTTGTTCACTTGCAATTTTTAATTAAAATTTGCCGGAGTCCAGCTCCAGCCAAGTTCGGAACTTGAGAAGGGTGTGTGGATGAGGCGCAAAGAGGAACGAAATGGACCACTATGATTCCAGGATCATAACGGACAATGCGAGAAAGCTGTCCCCTTCACTTTTACAGAAGCAGTCAAACTCTGGCTCAGACTTTTTATGTCATGGTCAAGTGGGTGTTTCCAGGGATAATTCTGCCGTTTGTTTCACCTTAAAGCAGGATGTTATCCATCCTGACCCTGTGGTTAGGAAGTTCTCAATAGATGGTGCATATCAATCAGTTAACACATTCCTATTATAATTCCTATTACAATCCTCATTCTACTTCCTCTTGAATCAGTTAAGGAAGGAAATGCATCACAGAAGGAGGGAGTTAAAGATCAAGAAAAGAGGGAAGACTAGATTCCCACTTTACCTGGGGACTTAACACTCTTGATTAGCATATGGTCAGTGTGGGCAGCCACAATAATAAAAGGCCCTTTTGCTAAAAACGGTATCAGCAACACATCAACTTCCAAGCTCACATTGGTAGTAAACACCAACTCCGCAGTGGCAGACAATGCCTAAATAGATTACAGAAATCTCAGCGGGGTTGTCCTATGTCCATGCAAAGGGAGGTGGAGCTGCATTCAGGTGGTTGTAGAGACATCCCCCGGGGCCCTGCGGTGCAGCGGGAAATTCCTTGCGGCCCTGTCTGCAATGGAACAATACTCGTCACACATTCGTGTCTTCCACACCCACCGCACGGAACCCAGCAAAAATTATTTGAAAGAGTAAATCTTGGGGGTGGTGTAATGACTCAGTTTGCTAATCATTCCCCTGCAAGCACTGATATCTCACGAGGACATTGGTTCATTTCCTGCTTGTGGCTTGGGAAAGCAGCCAGATGGTCCAAAGCCTTGGGACTCCACACTCACTTGGGAGACCCTGTGGGGGCTTCTGGCTGTGTTTCTAGATCAACTCAGCTCTTTCTGTTGTGACAATTTGGGGAAAGAACCAATGGATGGAAGATCTTTTGCTCTGTCTCTCCTTCTCTCTGTAAATCTGTCTTTCCAATAAAAATAAATATATGTTTTTCTAAAAGAAAGTGATTTGAAAGACACTGTTTCCATATTTTTAAAGATTTATTTATTTTTATTGGAAAGTCAGAAATATAGAGAGAGGAGAGACAGAGAGGAAGATCTTCCATCCAATGATTCACTTCCCAAGTGACTACAATGGCTAGTGCTCCGCCAATCCGAAGCCAGGAGCCAGGAACCTCCTCCAGGTCTCCCACGCGGGTGCAGGGTCCCAAGGCTTTGGGCCATCCTCGACTGCTTTCTCAGGCCACAGGTAGGGAGCTGGATGGGAAGTGGAGCAGCTGGGATTAGAACTAGCGCCCATATGGAATCCCGGCACGTTCAAGGAGAGGACTTTAGCCACTAGACCACCGCGCCTGGCCCTGTTTTCATATTTTTAAAAAAACGTACATCACTTGTGCCTAGGTAGTTTGAGAAATTTCTCCCTGATTATGGGATGAAGAAATAATGCATATTCTCAATGATAATTACTACAGTTTATCAATATAGTACTGACGTTCTTCAGGCGATTTTATAATGTTTTAAGTATGACCAGAACACTGAAAAGCGTGTTGCAATCCATTTCTAAATTTCACTGAGTAATCCTGCATGAAGCTGCCTCCGGAGAACATGCTACTGCATCGCCCAGTCTGCAGCTCTATTAAATTTTCCAGAAACAGAAAGAACACACTGCCTTCTGTTATTGTCTTCAACGATACTACTGATGGAACAAGAGTCCAGATTTGATTCAATTGCAAGTAAAATCGCACGACATAATGTCATCTTAACATCCGATGAACTGCTCAATTACAAAGTGTAACTGCTTCTATGGCCATAAATCATTTGATGGGTATAGGACCCAGTTTAGATGTTTATGTGGGGAGCAGTGGTAATTGCAAAGTATTACCACCAGATGACGCTGGGAAACCAAAATTATACATGTTCCTGGGTAACTGTTGATTCTATTGCAAAACTGAAGTTCTTCTCTGCTTGCCATATACATGTGAATATATTATAATATGTATAGTTATATATGATATATAATTCATAAAGTGATGAGGATGTGGGAGACGATGACACAGCATGGTGATGTTGTTTACATTTCTAATGAATCATACATACCACGTTAAAAAAATAAGAAGTTTTACAAATTCTGATTAGAGCTACTTTTTTATAATGTAAATATAATGATGGCACCAGAATTACATGACTTCATAGTATTTCTAAAAGGCAAAAAAGAAATGCCTGTAATTCAGGAAAACAATAGGTATAAAAATTTGGCACTGTAACTTACTTCCCACAAGATGAATTGCAGTGGATCTCACACTTTTTCTAGGAGTTCTTTCTTCTGCTGATCGTTTGATAAGTATGAACAGGAAAGATCCAGATTGACTTGTGCTGAAACCGTGCCACTGTCAATGAAAAGAGTTAAAGTAAGCACACAGAGAAAAGGAATAAAGGAATAACCGCAAAATTTACTATAAATATTATGTGCCTTAAAAGTGATCTCTAATAGTCTCGATAACTGTACAAAGTAGGTTCTGTTTCAACTCCATTTTGCAGAAGAACAATGTGAGACTTAAGAGAGTAACTACTTATTTCATGATCATGCACCTGGTCAGTGGGAGAGCTAATGATTAAACCCAGCTCTAGATGAATCACGTGTCTGGTTTTTAATCTTTATATTAATTTTGTCTGAAGAAGTCACATACACGAAAACTGGAGGCAGTCATGATCTCCTAGGTCGGTTAGTATTTACCCCCATTACTATCAGTACAAACTTAAACCCTGAGCAGAAGATCAGCTTGTCACAGTGATGATACCAGCAATCCATATCAGAGTTCCAGGGTTCAAGTCCCAGCTGTATTCCTGATTCCAACTTCCCGGGGTGCAACAGATGTTGCTTCATGGCCATGGACCCCTGCCATCCATAAAGACCAAGTGCTGCCATCCTGGCTTCAGGCATTGGGTTTCAAGTACCTTTAGCTGTTAAGAACGTTTGAGGAATGAACCAGCATGCGGAGGACACTTTGTCTCTCTCCCTGTGTCTCTCTGTTCTGTTTCCCTCTTTCTTTCTCTCTCTCTCCATCCATCCTCGCCTCTCTCCATTCTTCTCAAATAAATAAAATGTAAATCATTTCTTAAAAATCTGAGTGTATTTGTAAATTGATGTGTTAAAACACCTTTCTATGGATTCCCTGGCAGTGGCTGTGACACACTGAAGCATCTTTCCATACCACTGCCACTTCTGGCACTGCCATTGGTCTCTGCATTCCCCTGACCCAAAACATTTGCTCTTTGAACACACCCAGCTCTTTTTTTTTAAAGATTTTTTTTTTATTACAAAGTCAGATACACAGAGAGGAGAAGAGACAGAGAGGAAAATCTTCTGTCCGATGATTCACTCCCCAAGTGAGCCGCAACGGGCCGGTGCGCGCTGATCCGAAGCTGGGAACCTGGAACCTTTTCCGGGTCTCCCACGCGGGTGCAGGGTCCCAATGCATTGGGCCGTCCTCGACTGCTTTCCCAGGCCACAAGCAGGGAGCTGGATGGGATGTGGAGCTGCCGGGATTAGAACCGGCGCCCATATGAGATCCCGGGGTGTTCAAGGCGAGGACTTTAGCTGCTAGGCCACGCCACCCGGCCCAACACCCAGCTCTTAAATAATGGCTTTTTGCACCTGTTTGCTGAACCTCTTTCTCTGGCTCCTTTACCTAGCACTTTGCAAACTTCTGCTCTTATCTTAATAGCTTATTTCTTCTAGGAAGCCTTCGAGTGTTACTAATCTTGCCAGAATAATTTCTCTTCAGTTACTGTCTGCTTTATGTCTTTTTGTGTGTGTGTCTCAGCATGTTATACATTCTTAAATTACTTTCTTGAGAATGTGTCTTCCAAAAAGGACAGTTTATTTACCATCTTACCATGGTATTCATTCCAAATGATCAAAATAATTTTGGTATCTTTTATACATAGTAAGTTTGCACTGATAATTAAGAACAATAGTAAAAACCTAAGCAAGTACTATAGAGATAATTTGGACGTGGTCTACAAGAAGTTGAGAAGGAAGCATCCATTTGTAAGCCACTTTAAACTTCTGAGAAAAGGAGCAAGAGAACTTAGAGATGAAGTAACAGAGTTTTATTTTTACTGAGATAAGTGAAAAGGCGATAATGTTATACATTATGCAGGTGTTGTAGAAAATAATTAAATTCCAATGCAGAAGATTAGCTTTGATAATTCAGAATTTCTAGGGAAATTTTACCTGTTCCTCAAGCTCTAAAATTTGTTTTAATTTTAGTTTTAAATGTCTTGAAATGTATTTTTTTAAACTGCTTTCTTTGCGAAATTATGTGTTTTTCACTGTGAGAATTATAGAAGTATTCCATCTTTGGGAGCTATCTTACTATACTTCTGTTTCTGTGGTGTGACGTTGGAAGCCCTTGTCTTTATATTTACAGAGTGATTAATCCTCTTGCCACTAAACACATGTTTTCTTACTACATGAAATAGTTTCCTTTATATGAAAGATACTATATTCATATTAACTGACTGACAGGATCATTGTCAAAGGAAATCATTCGTTGAAAGTTTACCTTAGTAATGCTCCAGACTGAATATTAGTCTGCATTATATTTTGAAAATCTTTACTCAGATTTAGAGCCTAATATTTTAAAAGTGAGCTGGATTTATCTTGCTTTTGTAATGCTTCAATAGTTACTAGTAATGCTGTTTTGGTTCTTAAAGCTATTAGCATAGACAATACCAAAGATAAATCATGAATATATTTCTATTGGGAAGTATAAAACCATAATTGAAATTCAATAATACCTACTGATGAAAGATACAAATAAAGATACAACACAGATATATATGTACAAAATGTTTAAAGTTGATCTTAGATGACAACCAATCTCAGTATTTCTGCAGGAATTAATTAATTTTACTGGTATTGAGTTTGGATAATTTTGGTTGTGTAGAAAAATAATATTGCCTTATAGTTTTTCATAATTATATTGATGACTGAATGCTACTCAAGTATTACATAGAGCTATGTATTAGAAAAAGCTTTGTATAAAAAAAAAAAGGAGTCCCTTATATCCTCATCTGGAGTCAATGGTCAATGCTTGGAGTGGAAACAACTTGTTCCATTGAAACTCTGGTTCAAGCACAGTAAATAATCCCAAAAGAGGAGCTGTTGTTGTTATTTTCCATCTATTAAAGATGTAAAGCTCTAAGCATCTCTCAGTTCTCTTCATCCTCTTCCCTCCCCCCACCAAACACACAATGGTTAATTCTCTGCCTGCTAGCACTGGCATCCCGTATGGCTGCCAGTTTGTGCACCAACGGCTTCACTTCTGATACAGCCTCCTGCTTACGAACCAGGAAAGCAGCAGATAGCCCAGGTTCTTGGGATCCTGCTCCTGCCTGGGAGACCAGAAAACAGCTCCTGTCTCCTGACTTTGGATCAGCTCATCTTCGATGTTGTGGTCATTTGGGCAGTGAGCCAGCAGATGAAAGATCTTTCTTTGTGTCTCTCCTCTCTGTAAATTTGCCTTTCCAACAAAAATAAATAAATCTTAAAAATAAATAAAAACTGTAAGGGGGGGGTAACTGACAAAGTAGACACATATGAGCTAAGTTACTTAGTTGTATATTTCCTTTGAAACTTCATAGATATTTTGCTAGATGATGCTGGTGATGCGACGGGACACAAAGATGGACGCAGTGTGAAAATTATAGTCTCCATAAGCAAGGGCTATGGTCGAGCAAAGGTACATCTTATATTTCAATGTTTATGTAACTAAAGAATGAAAATTACTGTGTTTAAAATGTATTTTGTATTTGGATATCTGTTCCGGTGAATGTCCTATCGAAGATGTTTGCCCTAGCTTAAGTTTCACATGTTATGTAAATGTGCAAGTTAGGAACCTTAAAGAAATATCAGGAAGGGGTGCTCAGTGGTTCAAATGTCACTTAAATACCAATGTCCCATAGTTGAGTATCTGGGTTCAATGTCTGGCTCTGGCTCCTGTGCCTGCTGCCAATACAGACCGGCAGTGTTGGCTCAGATAACTGGACCCCAGCCACACACTTGAGAGACCTGGATTAAGTTCTCAGCACCCAGCTTCAGCCCAGTCCTATTGTAGCAACTAACCTTGTCTCTAAGATCAATAAAACTAAAACCTGTATTTTTTGTAATATAGAGAATATTGACAGGTGCCCTCAGCTCTGAAACTTCAAAATACTTGCTTTGGACTAAGTATATTAGGTAACATATTCTTTCAGTGTCACCTACAGAATATAGGTAATGATTATGATGCAAATTTGACTAGAAATGTCAGCATATTATTTGCACAAAGAGAAGACTGTATAATAAGTGAATATTCTGGACTTTGGAAAGACTTTCTACTGAACTTAGTAGAAGAAATTCTATGAGTACTACTTATACCATTTTTAAGTAATCCTACATAGATCAAGCAAAACGCTTCAACTTTCAGAATTAAATACTACCTTCAGATTAGATTTATTCAAGGTATTCAGATTCTTGCCGCTTGTTTAAAAGTGGTGGTGGGGAGGTTGGAGCAAGGAGAGGCCTGGAAAAGAAGAGGCCAATACCAAAACTACAAATTTTAAGTTTCCCAATTTTTTTTTCTCTCAAACACAAATCCTTTGGAATTTTGAAATAATCAAAGAAGTGGGTTTGAAGAGAAGTGGTTGCTTTTTTATGTTACAATAAAGGAATGTTGGAAGCAGTCCCATGGTGGTATATCTCTGAGTGAGTTTCACTTGGGGCCTGCTTCTCCCAGGCAGGTCTTTATGTGAGAGACTATAATAGTCTTAATGAAACCTAAATAAACTCTCATTTAGCAGAAGATGCTTATAAAACATTATAGATGTATCCACACTGATTAGGTTCTAGGCATGCTGGAAAACAAGGTTTCCTTTTCAGAATAATTCTGAACAATGCCTTTGAATATTTTTTTTCTAATAAAACTTTCAAGAGCTTATTTGTCCTGGTCTGTGTGGGTTACTACAAAATAATATGGAAGATCATAGTTTCAATAACAGAAATTTGTTTTCTGCTAATTCTGCAGTCTGGCAAGTCCAAGATCACGTGCTTGCCCATTTGATTTCTGGAGGAAACTCCTGCCTTGTATTACATATGGTCACCTTCACCATCTGTCCTGGCTAACCGTTAGCTGGAGTCTGTGGGCAGGGAGGAGCAGAGGCCACTAATCTCATCACACAGGTCCCGCACTTGTGATTTTGTCTAACCCAAATTACTTCCCAAAGGCCCCATACCCAAGTCTCTCCAATCTTTAATATTAGAAAAAAAAGTGGGAATGGGAGTGGTGGTGAAAGAAAAGAGAAATCAGAAACCGTTCAACTTTGGAATTCTCTCAGGTTTTTGGTTTTGTGTTTTTTGTCAGAAAGACTTCTGTCGCAGGTGTAGTTCAGTAACAGTCCCAACCTCTTAGCCTCCCAGGATTAAATATTATATATGAAAAAATTGAACTGAGGCCATCTAAGTGACTTAGCTCCGGTCACGTGTGGCAGATACAGTACACTGTAGAATCCACGTGCTCTTACGATTGACTCAGGGATGACTCAGTTGCCCTTTCAGAAGACAGACTTGAGTAGAACCAAGTTTGTAGCACATCAGTTAAATATTCTGAATATATATGTGTGTGTGTGTATACATTCTTCAAATTCACATTTTGCCTTTTAAAAAGATAGATTTATTCTATCATTTGTAGCAAAGCATTTTTTGATACAATGAGTCTTGTTAATTCATTGAATTTTGTAACAAAATCTATGCAAGCATCGTTCTGCTGTGGATTTAACTATTTTTTATGGCTGTGTTGATGTTTAGATTGAAATTAACAAATGAAGGATCTGAGTTTGGGACATATCATAGGTAAAATCAAAATAGATCAAGACAGAATCCCAGAATTCTTACACTACAGCTTCATCCTTCCCCTCATCATTTGCTTCATACCTTACTACTTTTCCTGAACAATATACTCATTACAATGAAACCTAACATTGTGCTGTACCTATCCTTTCCCTTTCCTTTCTGCTGAACATATTATGGATCTGTTTTCCTTGACACGCCACTTTAATCTCTTGCTTGCTTTTTGTTACTGTTGTTTTACTTTATCGTTTTGGTTGGTTGATTTGCTGCAGTGTTTTGTTTTTGCATAACCCACTGTAGAACCCACAGGCTTAGTGAGTATTGTAGTCTTCATCGCCAACTATGGTAATACATTTTACTATAAAATGTAGTCATAAAATGATATACATGTTAGTATTTTGTTTCACTTTGTATTTTTCTTATTTAGGATCAGAAGTCTCAGGCATATTTGATAGGTTCCATTGGAGTCAGTGGGAAAACCAAATGGGATGTTTTAGATGGTGTTATAAGACGTCTCTTTAAGGTAAGTTGGGTAAGGTTAGCTGATTTTTCACATGCATTTCTTTTTAGATATTTTCTGCAGTAATATAGACATACCAGCTTTTCTGTCTGTTCTCAAATGCAAAAAGCTTTTTCTCCTCATGCAGCTCAGTATAACTTAATTTTTATTTCCTGAATCTAACATTCTTGACAACCAATTTGATATCCCCATGGGTCTTGTGTTTGTTATAGATGAATTGAGACTCTGTCTTTGACTACTGTTCTGCATGCCATTTTAGGAATACGTGTTGCGCATTGACACATCCACTAGTCTTGGCTTGAGTTCTGACTGCATTGCTAGCTACTCTATCGGAGACTTAATTAGATCCCAAAGTCTAGAAGTGCCTGAACTGTTGCCTTGTGGGTATCTTGTTGGAGATAACAACATCATCACTGTGAACCTGAAAGGTAAAAATCAAAACAGAAAGGGCAGCAAGTTTGTAAATTTTTTCTTTTGCCATTTTTCCTCTCCTTCTCTCTTGTTTGTAATTTCCCTTCAAACTGTCTTATTCCTAAACTCTACTCAGCAGTTTGATAGACTTGATGTGAAGTGACTGTTGATTTTGAAAATACTAAGACCTAAAGAAGGTAATTTTTTCAGTTCTTGAATGTGAAACTCAGAATAAAATTGTGAAGCTTTACCCTCACATACTTAATGTGAATTGCAGAATTCCAAATTTGTAGATTTTTTCTATTATCATCTCTTACAATAGGAAGGTTAAAAAAAGGTATTGCTTATTCCAAAGTAGTACATTTGTTGATATGCATATTGGTTAAAATTATATGGACTCAATAAATAAACATTTACTGAAATGGAGAACAAAAGTTAAGAATCTGGGATTAGAAATTATTTCTTTACTTTGGATAATGTGATCAATTACAGGCTAATCAAAATGCACTTGTTTCCATAATTCCTTTTTTGTGTATGTTAATGATTCAGAATACATCTCTATATGCTATGTTCTAGTAGAGTAAATTGTCAATATTGCAGTTTATAATAGGATAGTTGAGATGATAAAAGTAGATACTTTGTTTCCTTTCTTAATTCCTGACCATACTTCACAATTTGTGTTCTTCAAAAGCAAAAGTGGTTTGAACAACCAGGATAGGTAATGAGACACAGATGGGAAAAGAATAAGAAAAAGGACAAGCACACACACAAGGGATTTACACATATATGACTGTATATGTATAGGAATACATCACATGGTTATTATCATACAACCCACCTTCAAGAGGAAAGAGGCTTTTCTGATGAAATTTAAAATGCAGCCATCGCTCTGAAAACCTAAGAGTGTGATACCGGCATTGAGGGAAATCTGGGGAAAAAGCAAAAAACAAAAAACAGCTGGCTTCGTTAGGAAGCCATTCTGTCATATTACTGCTAGATTTGCAGTCTTAAAATGGTGATGTTTGTGGGGTAGAAATATTCAGGAAGTTATTTTGCAAAGACTGCGTTACTGTGGCTAACGAAGCTCTGTGGTTGGTTGATACCATATTTTTATTTCTTCCATATGTAGAGTAATAAGGCATGCTGTTCCCTTTGTTCATCCCTTCAGGAGTAGAAGAAAACAGTTTGGACAGTTTCGTTTTCGATACTCTGATTCCGAAACCAATTACCCAAAGGTATTTTAACTTGTTGATGGAGCATCACCGAATTATACTCTCAGGACCCAGTGGTACTGGGAAGACCTATTTAGCAAACAAACTTGCTGAATATGTAATAGCAAAATCTGGAAGGAAAAAAACAGAGGATGCAATAGCCACTTTCAATGTAGACCACAAGTCAAGCAAGGTAAGTAACAGAATCTGAAAGATAATAGCCATGGTTTGCCTCAAGCTATCTTAATCAAATTTTAACTTATGTGAGGCTTCCACTGTGTATGCAGAGAAACAGCTGTGTCTTTGGCTGAAATGATGATGTGGTGGCTGAGTAAAATTCTTTTCATAAATTTAAATACAGCTGGTATTTTCAGTGACAATTACAGGTATTCCACAAGGTAAAGGGGTTTGCAAAACAAAACAAAAAGGGCTTGGCAGCGTGGCCTAGTGGCTAAGGTCCTCGCCTTGATCCCATATGGCTGCTGGTTCTCATCCTGGCAGCTCCACTTCCTCTCTATCTCTCCTCCTCTCAGTATATCTGACTTTGTAATAAAAATAAAATAAATCTTTAAAAAAAAAAACTATTGTATGATTTACATTAGGCATACGTTCAGGAGGTTAGAGTAGAAAGATGTCTGTACACAGTGCTACGGCAACAACAACAACAACAAAAAACAGAAAGGAAATATATCTCTACCTGGAGAAACCAAAGATTTATTAAAAAAAAAAAAAAACTTAGGTCTTGGGCCCGGCGGCGTGGCCTAGCGGCTAAAGTCTTTGCCTTGACCGTCCCTGGGATCCCATATGGGCACCGGTTCTAATCCCGGCAGCTCCACTTCCCATCCAGCTCTGCCTGTGGCCTGGGAAAGCAGTCGAGGACGGCCCAATGCATTGGGACACTGCACCCCGGAAGAGGTTCCAGGTTCCCGGCTTGGGATCGGCGCGCACCGGCCCGTAGCGGCTCTTCCAGGTCTCCTATGTGGATGCAGGGTCCCAAGGCTTTGGGCTGTCCTTGACTGCTTTCCCAGGCCACAAGCAGGGAACTGGATGGGAAGTGAGGCTACATTTTTAAGGTCTTAACACTAACCAGGTACAGGATTTTGAGAGAAATACTCAATTTTCTTGTGTCTTTGTTTTCTCATCTAGAAAAAGAGGTGACTTTTAGGATTGTGGCTTCGACTCCATGAAGGAGAAAGAAGTGGTGATGGGATGAAAAGGACTGTCTAAGTAGCCAGCACAGAATGAGGACTGCTTGTAATTATTAATCATGGCCATTGTCTCTCTGAATATTTCTTGCACACACATGCACACACATCCATCCATGTTCAAAAAGATTTATATGTATTCTTCAAAGGAAACAATTATATATGTAAAGCATAAAGGATCTCTTAAAATGTAAATACAATTTGCATATGAATTCTAAGTATTTTCTCGGAATTCAGTACTGTAATTAATTGCAGTGAACTGTGAGTGAGTCACTCCTTATCATCCCAAATAAAGAGAAATAATAAAGAATCTGTGGTAAAACCCGTGACTTCCTTAAGCAGAAATAGGAAGAGCTCCCTGATTAGTGTCAGCCCACAGAGAATGGCTCCCCTCAACTGTGGCTGGTCTTGTCTTTTGCAAAAGCCTTTTGATGTACGTTCTTCCTTTTCAGCAAAGAAAATGACGAAAGGATGAGTTGTCTGTTGTCTTTTGTGTTTGGTGTTCCCTCAATGTTGCTATAAGAGAACTCTTACACGGAGCTTCTTTTTGAGAAAGTGGGAAGAAAATGGGTTTATTAGAAGGGCCAAAAGAATTGTTATGAAGTTGGAGATGATTTAAGTTGAGTTTCAAACTAGACATATTATCCTTGAGCTTCTTAGGGGATAACAAAGTATATTTTTTCATAAATCATAAAATATTTCCCCTAAAATCTTTTTTACATGTGTTCCTTTTAATTTAGTTTAAGAAAGTATGCTGGCTGCTTCAAGATGTTCATGAAAATGTTACCTGAAAGTCTGTTTCAATGTGTTTAACAAATATTTCCAATTTTCCTTGTCCCGTTTTTTCAGAAAAACAGTGTCAGTTCAGTTTTTGTTATTGTACAATATTGAAAAAAAATTAATATCATAGCCAAGACTATTAGAACTAAAACTACAAGAAAACAGTACTAGGAATAATTTTCTATGGATAAATCCCATGAGAATCATCACCAGGAAGGTACAAAATACAACCTGAAAACATGATTGATTCTTCATGGTTATGTGAGTGAGCTGTCAGTCATGCTGGTGTATCATTATTGGAGAGTGTGGCAGCCTTGGCTAGTTCTTGCCGTGTTCACAGAGAATTCATATGGTGCCCATGAGAAATGGAGGCACAGGTCAATGAAGATGGTCTGAAAGAAATGGGGGTGACAGGCAGATACTGTGTTAGGGATTGCTGCTAATAAGACAGAATTACTGAGGTAAAATGCTAACAAGACATGAAATCATAAATCATATCCCAGTACAATAAAAAACAAAACAGAGTTGTTTGATTGCTGCTGTAGTTTATGTTGTGCCTTAGATACCCCTGAGAAGATAATGGCAAACAGCACTTAAAGATTCAAAAGGAAAATCAAACAATAAACTACCAAATGAAAGAAAACTCTCTTCCTGTTTTCAGTACCTTTGCATTTGACATTCTGTTCCTCTTCCTACACTTCAAGCCCTCCCTCAAGTTGCCAGCTGGAATATTTTGATTGAGAGCAGTGCACATGAAAAATTACACTGTGTGACATTTGATATAGCAGGCCCAGAAGGCTGGAGATGGGTTTAGTAAAGAATATGTGGCCAACTGAAGCCACTTGTATTGTTACGTGGCAAGAGATCAGAAAATAGAACTTGACAGACTCATTTTTAGGGTGTCTGAAATCAAAATCAGAAAAGCACCGATCAAGGCTTCTTATAACTGTGGTGATTTGTCTGTGTTTTCAAAGTGTAGACATGGGATTTTCCCATTGTCAACGTCTGTATGGTAGATAAGTTTGCTTTCCTCTACCTAACTAAATATTATGAAACTCTGAATGGATTAACAGCACATCAATCTAATATTTCCTTCTATCAAGCTGCAATAAAGATGCTGAGCTGATTTCAAGGGGGATATGAGAAATTTATATAGAAAATTGCTTGTGTATCACTGTTTCAACAAGTGAGTCACCTACAGCATTTTTTTTAAAGATTCTGAAAGAATCTAACTCCTCCTTTCAAAATGTAAAACCCGATTAGAATCTAATGATCCTATTTGTTCAATAGTAATCACCTAATTACTTCTTTATTATCATATTCAATGCCTTTCTCATATACTATCGTCTCTCTCCCTTCCTCTCTTCCACTCTTCCTCTCCTAATCTGTAGCAGGAGTAGTGTGTAATTGTTGTTCAACATTTGCTAGAAATCCTCCTGCCTTTTATGATTATCTTTCTGACTTCCTGGCAAGCTCCTTCTGTCTGTTCAGCTGACTGCTCTTCCTTCCTCTACCAGTAACTGAACACATTCCACAAGCCTCTGTTCTCACTTGTGCTCTGCTGTGGATGACTCCCATGGCTTCATCTTGGGTTGGCTGGTGTGGCTGACTCCATTTGAACATAAGGATATCTACTCACATACTTTGTTAGCTTTCACTTGGCTCATAAATAAAAATCTATTCATCTACTAACTATGCATGTTTTAATTTGACATTTTCTGCTCTGGGAAAAAAATATTTTGAGTTTATCCTCTTCCATTGCTCACTGCCACAGTCCCCCTCCTACCGCAAGAGCACTTTATACTTCTCTTGCTAATACTTGATTCACAGGTTCTCTTACATGTCTGTTCTCACTTTTCCTGGCTTCATTCTCTGACCTCATGGAACATAGAATAGTTTTTCAAAGCTAAAATCTTGTCACATGGAATTCTTCCAGTGTTTTCATGGTTTTGTGGGTTTTTTTTTGTGTGTGTACATAAAATACATCACTTTGTTCCTTGTTTATTCATGTAGAATGTGTTGCTCTCAACAATTTCAATATTTTTTGGACTTCATTCTCCTTTTACTTCCTAATATATTTACCAGTCTGACAATTTGTGTGTTGAATTGTTCGCCCACATTCCCAGAACATCAAGTATTTCTTTATTGCCAACAGGAAAACTAATCCAGTAATCCTGGGAGTCACATAAGTTTGTACATTTTCCTTTCCCATCTATTTACCCCTCTTGCTTTCACGAAGCATGTACTACTATTTCTTTCTCAAATGGGTATCATTTTGCTCATGTTTCTGCTTGCGTGTATTCTTTTTCCTGTATTTAGAAACATCTTGCCCCATTTTTAAACATCAAAATATTAGCTCATCTTAAAAAGAAGTTTCGAAGCAAATGATATTGGCACCAGAAAGCATTTTTTTTTTCCAGAAGCTACAAGCGAACTTTACATTCTGTAAGTTAAAATACATTTTTTCAAACTCTGCATTATATATCTTCACCTTCTCTTCTATCCAAGTTTCTTGCATCCTGTTTTCTTTTACTGATTAACCGATATATTTTTTCAAATCTCTGATACCTTTGATGAATGAATTGGTCTTGCTACTAAAAAAAATTAAGAATGTCAGCATTTCATAGTTATGTACGTAGTGAAATCCAACTTCCTCTCCATGAATTCAGTCTTCATTGTTTTTTCTTTGTACACATCATTACCACATATCATATTCTCTTGCTAAATAAAGTAGTTGCTTCCTATAACAAACTCATACACTCACACTGAGCACCTTTCCCTTTAATGTTTTGACTGCACTAGTTTTATTCCACTCTCACCTGTTCTCTGAACCTTCAGGCCAGGTTAGAGCACCTCTTGTTAAGTCTCCATATAGCATTTTGTGCATTTCATTTACCACCTTATATTTTAATTCACTTGTCGACTTCTAGTCAAATCAACCCTAAATTCTTAGAATACACATTTTTCCCAATCTCTAAATTCATGGTTCTAGAAGAACTGGCATAAAGCAGATGCTTGATACAAGTGGCAGAAAAATGAATAGCTACACACTTGTCCATTAGAATTCTTTAAGATGAATCTCAAGTGCTATCTCCCAATGAAGTTCATCAGGATCGCCAAGTTGGAATTAATTCCTCTTTCCTCTAGATGACAGCTCCATTTCAGCCTCTCTCGTTGAATGTGTCACACTGTATTTTTCCAGTTCATTATTTATGTATATTCCTCCTGCCATCCCCAAGCTGCACTGTTGAGTTCATCATATAAAATTTGAAAATTTTTATTTTACTTTGTTTTTACAATATGGTTTTTTTTTTGCATTTACCAAGTGGGTCAAAACTCTTATCTTAACTTCTCATGTCTTGTAATACACTCATGATATTATATTGAAATTTTTTATCATGTTTGAATTTTAGTCCCTAATGTGAGAGTTCTTATACCTTATAAGGGAGGACAGAAGAATTAGGCTTTTTAACCTCTATACCACCCCAAGCTCAGAAAAGTACTTGGTGTGGTTCATAATAAATGTTAAACTTTCTTGAACTCCTTAATAGCCAGAGTAAGTTTTGTTGTTGTTTTTATATCCCAGGACGTTGTCTAAGTAGAAGAACATAATATATGTATATATGAATGAATGACATATCATAACTAGATTAGTGATACAAGTTTCATTTTGTCCTTTAAGATAAATTAAATTCTTGATTCTACTCTCTGATTTTAAACACGATCTCTGATTTAGGAAATATTTGTTCTGTTTGGCTAGTTCAGTATAAAGCAAACATCTTGATTCTTTTGTAAATTTTTATGTTGACTTAAAGAAATTTTACTGATTGCCTCAAAACTCTTATTCTGCTTTATCATTTTGTTACTTTAGTCCTGTAAGTATTATTATAGATAGAGGTTTTCTCTAGGGTGAACAGTTCGCAATATTTACCTGGCTGCCAGAAACCAGGATTATGGAATTGTTTTTTAATCCTGAGCAAGATTTTCAAATTGAACATGTCATTGTGAATATGCAAACATTATGGAAATGCTGTGACCGATTAGGGTAAGTCTAAGAAACCTAATTATGTTCCTGGCCTTCCCATCTGTTAAAGTACTCAATCAGCAAATAAGCTATTAGTAATAATACCTATAAATGAACCAAGAAGCTCAAGGAATACTAAATTCTAAATTTAATTTATTTTGTTTATTTTTAAGGATTTATTTATTTTTGTTGGAAAGGCAGGTATACTGAGAGAGGCAGACACAGAGAGAAAGACTGTCCATCTACTGATTCAGTCTCCAAGGGGCTGGGCCAACCAGAGCTAAGCCAATCCAAAGCCAGGAGCCAGGAGCTACTTCAGGTCTCCCATGTGGGTCCAACGCTCCAAGGCTTTGGGCCATTCTCAACTGCTTTCCCAGGTCATGAGCAGAGAGCTGGATGGGACGTGGAAGAGCTGGAAAACAAACTATGCCCATATGGGATACCTGGCACATGCAAGGCAAGGAATTAGCCACAAGGCTATTGCGCCAGACCCTTCTAAATAACATTTAAATGATCCAGTAAAATATGGAAAATTTTGTTTCTGGTTAAAATTCAAAGTAGTTGGGGAGTGGGCATTGTGTTACAGCAGGTTGAGTCAAGTCACCACTTAGGATGTGAGCGTCTCAGAATGCTGGTTCAAGTATTCCTGCAGACTTCATCTTCATACTACTGTATCCCAGGAGACAGTGAATAATGACCCAACTCCTCGAATCTCTGTTGCCCTCTTAGACCTCCAGGGTGGGATTCCTGGTTCCCGATTCCTGGCTTCAGCTTTGGGGAGTGAACAAACAAATGAAAGATTTTTTCTTCTCTCTTTATTCTGTCTCTCACATGCTCACTCTGATTCTCTTGCTCTTGTTCTTGCCTTCATTCTGCCTTTCAAGCAAATGAAAACACATAAAAACAGACATTTTATATATCACAGTTGTTGAATACAGATTATAAGTATATAATTAACTCCATTTTGATCAGAATTCTGTGAGTTGAGCTTTCACAGGTCCTCACCCCCTAAATAAATTAGAGTGAAACCTTAAAGACATGGGTAGCAGCTGAAGGTACCATTTTGTATTTGATCTATATTTTTATATGTTTTTCCAAAACCTACTTTTATTATGGAAATATAGAAAATTTGAATGAAATCTTAATGTTTATGGCCTACTGTAAGTTCATATCCAGAACTCATTTTGGCTTTTCTTTTGGGAAGAAAACTGAGAATATGCCTTCATTATTTACAGATTATGTTTTGCTATAAGTCTTATAACATGGCTCTTATATGCTTATATTCTCAATTATTCATGTCCTAAGAAAATGATTCTACCATCATTGTATGTTTTCTGTTGTGTAGAGTAAGATTTTATGTCAATACAATGGTTTACATTTTTAAATTAATTTTACCATTTTTTGCCTTTTAAAATAAGTCAAATAATAAAGCCGGAAGAAGAATTCAATATGTTGTTACATAGGTTGGGATAGGCATTTTTATAAATGTCTTCACTGCAATATGTCTTCACTGTATATAATCTTACGATCTTTGTCATGAGTTGCATGCTATGTCATATTATATGATACATCCCTGCTTTCAAAAAATAGTGGGTATGTGTACATGTAATACTTATTTTTCAAGCAAATGTGGAAAAATGATTTATATCATTTAGTGAAAGAAACGAGGTGAAATAAGGTCATGCTATTCCCAAAATATTGTTTGCCTTTGTTATGTATTTATCATTGATATATTTACACTTTTTATGGTTTTAAAGGAACTGCAACAATATCTAGCTAACCTGGCTGAACAATGCAGTGCTGAGAATAATGGCGTCGAGCTCCCAGTTGTAATAATTCTTGATAATCTTCATCATGTGGGCTCTTTGAGTGATATCTTCAATGGTTTCCTCAACTGTAAATACAGCAAATGGTATGAAAAACTAGTGATCAAATTTGAATTCTTGTGACTTTTTACACTTTAACATTGGTAATAATGTAACCAATTTGAAAAATCCTCATTAATATTAGACAATATACCCAAAGAACTCATATATATTTCATATAATATTCTTTTATTCATTCAATGATTATGTCTCAAATACTTTTATGAAAATATTACTTCTTTTATGACATTTACTTCTGCAGTCATGCCAGAAGTCTTGAAGACCAATAGCAATGATTTAATAGTTTGAATCAGGGAAATTAAGAACTAGAAGGAGCTTATAGATGTCTTGTTTTACTGTTAGCTTATAGGAAATTCTCCTTTTCTTTAAAGATAGGTGAATTAAATTATAGTTTCCTAAAATGAACTTTATCTTAACTGTTCATAGTGAAAGGAACGCCTAAAGTGGCATATTAAAAATGTGAAAAATCATAAAGACTAATTTTGTAATGATCTCTAAAGAAACTACACTTGAGAGTATCAACATAAATGATGTTCATCTCATTGTCTCTATTCTAGTGAATTTCTACTAATGCTAAAAAATTCACAAATAGGATTTCAGCATCAAATAAAGGCTAAAAAAGATACAGATTATCTCTAAAGAACCTTTAAAATAACTGAAATATTAAGTAGGAAAGAATATTTAATTAGATTAAAAGCATGAGAATTAGGATTTAAAGTGGGAGAAGACCACATCATAAGTGTTCTTAACTTCTTTATTTTGAAGATGAGTAAATGTGGGCTCCGAGACACAAAAATGCCAGGCCTGAATACCAGAGCTAAATTTAGAGCCTCAAATACTAATTTCTGATCAAATAATCTTTTTTCATTATTCAGATTAACATTATAGAAGTACCTCTTAGAGTTTACTGTTGAAATGGTTTCATTTATATTTATCATAAATATTTCCTAAAATATTTTTTAGTGGTTTACTAATTTCTACCTGTAGTTCTTATAAATTTTTCTTTATTTTTTCAGTCCATATATTATTGGGACAATGAATCAGGGAGTTTCTTCATCACCAAATCTAGAGCTGCATCATAATTTCAGGTAAAAAAAAAAAAGTTAAAAGTCTCTTTTTGTGTGTGTTGTTTCTTTGTGTTTGCTTTAGAGGTTATTTTTTCATTTGTACCTTGACACATTTTGCCAGTGGTGACCTGCGCTGTGAAAATAATTCTCACCTCTTCTGACACTCTTTCTTAAGCAGACATTTTGTGATTCTCAACCTGTAATCAGAAGGGTTTCTTAAAAAAAAGAAAAGATGTGTTTTTGCTTCTTACCATGTCCCCCGCTAAAGTAGAGCACTTTTCGTCTGAGTGTCAGTGTGAAGAGAGTTTCTATTTCGGAGGTTGTGATTCTCCTACAGAAAAGTGCTCAGCATGCAGACACCCACTTACTTCTGACGCATGGAAGCCTCTCTTCAGCTTAAAAAGTAGAGCTAGCCACATTTTAGCTCTGATGCTCAGACCCTGGCCACCTATTTGACCATTGAGCCATAGTCATCAGTTGAAATGGGGCTTTATTACTCTATATGGGAAAGGAGATCACTATGAACTTAAAATTTGACATTCTGATTTGATTTATTTTTTTCTTTTTTTAGGTGGGTATTATGTGCAAACCACACAGAGCCAGTGAAAGGCTTTTTAGGAAGGTATCTTCGAAGGAAACTGATAGAGCTAGAAATTGAAAGGAACATACGCAATAATGATCTAGTCAAAATCATAGATTGGATTCCTAAGACATGGCATCATCTCAACAGTTTTTTGGAAACACACAGCTCTTCTGATGTTACTATTGGTGAGTTCCCAAATTTCCATGTGCCATTTTCAGGAACTAAGAGTACTTGGAAAATATGACCAGATTGGATGGGAGAAAATAACAAACAAACTTAATATTTTTCAAGTTTCCAAAAATTTAAGTTGACTTATTTTATTCTTCCCTTCTGAAAACTTTCCTTCTTTCAAGCTTATTTCTCCAATTATATTTATTTTGTATTCTAGTTATGGGTTACTAATATATTATTGAACTTGTAAGTTCAATATAGATAATAATTGAATAATAAGATAACCATGTAAAATAAATATTATCTAAGGTAATTTTTATGCTAAAAAATTTCTGTTAGTAATTCCTATCAAATATAGATGTGAGAAAAAATTTTAGTTAATATTATTTTTGTGTAGTAGATGGTTTATGTGTTTTGTATTTTTGTGAAGATAAAAGTATTTGAGTTATTTTTACTAGTTGTCATAAAAATGTTTGTCATTGTCTTCCTCTTTAAGATGCATGCATAGAAGCCCCTTTCTAATTGTGGTAGACTGTAAGAATGAATTCTGCCTGGAGTCAAAATATCTGCTAAGTCTGAAACCCACTAGTATTAATATATTTCATACTCACTGGTTCATTTCAGCACAGTGTTATCATTGGTGAAATTAGTTGACTGGTTTATCACATTTATGATAACTCCTAATTTTATATACAGTTTTTAAAATTCATATTTTATTGTAAAAAGATAGGAGAATTGTAAAAAGGGAGAGGCTGGGTTTTCAGTAAAGTTACAGTTACAATAATCCAGCTGGCTAACATGATAGTTTCTTAATAAATATGCAGGAAATAAATGAAATATCCTAATGTGATAATTAAATGTATATTTGGACTATTAACTAGAATGCTTCTCAAACGTGGCCTGTTATTTGTTTCTTCTCAGGTCCTCGCCTCTTCCTTCCTTGCCCTATGGATGTGGAAGGCTCTCGCGTGTGGTTCATGGACCTCTGGAACTACTCTTTGGTACCTTATATTTTGGAAGCAGTAAGAGAAGGTCTTCAGGTACAGCACCCAGTTTTCATTACTGTTTACAAGACAGTCATTCTTTTAAAAGCGAAAAGTGTTCATTTCTCTGGGTATTTCTTGCAAAAGAACTCTATAGATAGAATGATAAAAATTTAAATAATAACTGTATATAATGCCTTTGCCTGTTCTAAGAACAAACATTCAACAAAAGGAAAAGGCAGTAACCCCACAGCAGTACATTTAACAACACATGTGTTGCTATGGTTATTTACTGTCTGTTGTAACTAAATAGCTTGTTAATCACAGTTGTACATTTTAAGACTTGGTCACATTCACATGTGTCTTGGCGATTTATGCCAGTAGCACATAATTTTTCAAAAAATAGCTTTTACTCATAGAGTCTCTGCTTTTACTATGCTTCATTATGCTTTAAATATAATTTATAAAACTCTTTACTATTTCTGAGGCAGTAGTCTAAGTTCTTGGGTGTTAGTTATTGTTGACATTTTGTTTTACCAGCATTTCTGTTGCTTCTCTCATTGACCTTCCATCATGAGGCCCTGCAACCAATCCTTCTGTTAATTGTTAACCAAAAAAGAAAAACCCTGTTTCCTTCACAAAACAGTATTCCTTTTCCATTGGTCTTGAATTGCCTTAAATTGGACCTAAAGGTTTATGAGCCTGCAGATTTATAAAATTGTAAGGTTTGTGTTACATAAGTACCCAACTTATTGAGGAAGAATCTAGTCTTGTTTTCAATAATTCAAAGTGTAGGCAATTTTTATATAGTCATCTCTATTTCTGGTTTTTCACACTGCTACTAGAATTAAGACTTATGTTTTTCACATTCGTTCATCTGGAATATTTTGTCAAGCCTAAATTTGCTATCCATAAAATTGATTATCTATTTTTTCTTTCATTCCCTTTTATTATCAACCTCTCTTCATCTAGTTAAATGACATAACTATCATAATAATGTTAGTGATCATCACAAACATTGTGAAGATGCTCTGAACCTGTTAAGTTAAGGTTTAAAGAATGCTGTCAGTGAGTTCCACTACAGACTAAAAAAATACAAATTTATGTTAAAAGTTTAGATAAAAATTATACCAATGATTTTTCACTTTTCTGCTATAATACAGAATTTCAAGTTTCTAGTAAAAACTGTTACACTCTCTAGGATAAAATCGAGTATCTCAGTTTTGGTTATTTGTACCCAAAATATACATTTTATAAGCATTCATGTATAATAGTTCAGAAATTCTAATTTAAAACTAATATTTAAGTATCTACATGCAGATTTCAGTTTTATAAAAATTCAGATGTTTCTAATTTTTTTCTTCTAAGTTAGAGAGAAAGAGCTCCCATTCAGACTCCTCATGTGCCCACAGTGGCTGGGGTGGCTGGGCCAGACTGCTACTGAGAGCAGGGAACCCATTTAAGGTAGGCAGGTGGGTAGACAGGAGAATTCAACTACCTGAGCCACTACTGCTGCCTGCCAGGGTGCACGCTAACAGAAAAGTAAAATTCAGAGCAGAGCTAAAATTAAACCCAGGTAGTCCATGTGGGTATCCTAAACTTGGGTCTTACGCACGAAGCCAAATACCTATGCCAAGTCTTTATGTATGAAATTCTCCTTATTTTATATTCCTCAATGACAGATAAACAAAAAGGAGAAAGCTTTTTTAAAAACTTCAAAGCAATAATACATGAAATATCTTAGCTTCCTTATATTCATTTTTAAAAGATGTATACATTAATATTTATATTTGTATCAGTATGACTTGTAAAATTCTATTCTGAGAATTATGATTCTGTAAGACTTAGATTTAGGAAAAATTGTAATGACTGAAATAATAACCAATCTCAAACTGAAAGTGAAGGAGACTTCAAAATTATGTTTAGAGAGAGATGGAAATATCTCAAATTTCCTGTTATAGATGTTTAGTTACAGGTTATTATGAGAGATGAATCAACCACAATAAGAAGGTGGGTGGATCAGTTAGGATGGGGATAAAAGGAAAAGTTCTGTACTGAGTGTCCTTGGATACTGTCAAAAGCAGTGTTAGGCCCTAACATTTCCATCAGTAGAAAGTGTTCCCGGTCTGCTCTTCACATGCATTCTGGAGGAGCAAGCAGTACATGATTTAGTGATGTCATGGGTAACTCCTTGGAGCTATGGAAATGAAGGGCCTTGAATAGGAAGAAGAGATTGGGAAGCAGAGTTGGGTAGCGCTGAAATGACATACTTAATTGAAAAAAAAATTAAGAAGTATTTTTAAAGAAGGCTGGAAATGCTAGCAGTGTCTCTAATCATGGAAAGTTAGATTTCTTTTTTTTTTTCTGTTTTTTAAAAATAGGAAATTGGGCCCATTTAGTTTGTCATTGGTCACTTCCAAATTTGCTGTCCCAGGTTGTTCCTTAAGAGACTGATATCAGTTGAGTCTGAATTATCATGGTAGTTTAGACTCTAAGATTCTTTCATTTGCATATAATCTGGTATTCAAATAATTACCTGTTTTCCTTCAATTAATTAAATTGTAAAAGAAGCTGTATTTGTGTCTTCTGTAAAGTAGGCTGTCAAGTAAGTATAAATTTCTTCTATAAGATAATTAAAAAATAAATCTTGTTCTCTCTGCCATGACAGCCTGTTTAAGTCGACAACATCAGAATGTAAAATCCAAATGTGTAGACAATCCTGAAAATCTACACATTACTTCTCCAGAGGAAATGTAAAAAAAAAAAAAAAAAGAAGTCGAAGTGTCAGTGTCCAAATCTTGCTTGCATCTCATTGTTTGAACCACAGCCAAACACACCTATCCATCAACCAAACCACCTTGTTTTGTGCAAGATGAAATGTGCCCCTGGCAACCAGGATGTTCCTTGGTAGAGTTTTCATGGGGAGATACCCTAGAGAAAACTCTTTCCTACTGCCTTCTCTTAATTTTCACTTTTCTTTCTGTGCCCTTAGTGGTCTTACACATTTTTACAAAGTCTCGTCAGTCCATCTGTTTGATATGTCCCTTCCAGTTTTTATTGAACTTTATTTCTAGCTTAAAAACTATTAATTATCTGGCATCGTAGCCTAGTAGCTAAAGTCCTTGCCTTTCATGTGCCGGGATCCCACATGGGCACTGGTTCATATGCCAGCTACTCCACTTCCTTTCCGTCTTCCTGCTTGTGCCCTGGGAAAGAGGATGGCCACAGCTTTGGGAACCTGTACCCATGTGGTAGACCTGGGAGGAGGTTCCTGGCTCCTGGCTCTGGATTGGCTCAGCCACTTGGAGAATGAACCAGCAGATGGAAGATCTGTCTTGTATCTCCTTCTCTCTGTAGATCTGGCTTTCCAATGAAATATATAAATCTTTAAAAAAAAAACTATTAGTAAAGTTAGGAATCATTCCCCCTCCTCCACCTCCTCCACCACCGTTGCCATATCAGTCTTTAAATTTTTTCCTTAGAAAATTTTCTTTCATAATTCATTGTATTTAGTATTTATGCACACATTCATTGGATATTTGTGTTTCTTCTCTTGATAAATGTCTGCTCAGCTTCTTTTCCCATTTCTTAGTTAATTTTTGTAGTTTTTTAATTGAGTTTTTTGAGTTTCTTTTATATTCTGGATAAAAGAGGAGTAGCTTGCACATTTTTTTCTGTCAAATATCTCTTCATTCTGTTTTCCATGCTCTGCAGAAGCTGCTGAGTTTGAGAGAATTTAAGATGTCTCGTTTTGATTTTGTTACCTGTGCTTTTGGGTCATATTCCAAAAACTCATTGCCTACACCCTACAACATTGTCTTATGGTTTTGCTCCTCTTCTTTGTTCCAACAGTTTCATAGTTTCATTTTTTAACTTTATGGCTCTAACTCATCTTTTTTCATTTTAATTATAAATTCACAAAGCAAAAAAATTTGAGATAGCAATGTGAGTTTGCACATGACGCTCACCACATTGAACCGGTTTTTGTGAGATGATGAGAGGTAAGGAGGCAGTTTCATTTTCTGTATGTATATAACCAGGTTTGCCAGTACCATTGACTGAAAATATTAGCGTTTTTCCACTGTACCTTCTCAGTAACTGTCAAACCTTATTGGCTATGTATGAATTGATATGTGGATTTTGTCTGCTGTTTTGTTTATCTGTGTGTCGGTTTTCATGCCAATATAATGCCCCTTTAAATATTATCATTTTGTAGTATTCTTTGAGGTTAGGTATTGTGATTCCTCCACCTTTAGTGGTGTTATCATTATCAGCATCATAAATATTTTTAGCTCAAATTTTCATTGGTTGTTTTGGGTCTTTTTTGGCTCCAAGTGATTTTTAGGGCTTTGCTCTCTTAGGCTATAAATACATCATTGACATTTTAGTGGCAATTTCTTTGAGTAGATAGATTGTTTTATGTAATATAGACATTTTAATAATATTGATTCTTCCAATCCATGAACATTGAATATCATTCTTTTTAGGTGAATGTCTCTTGTGATTCCTTTTACCTGTCTTTGGGTAACTATATTCTTCAATGTTTTGTATAACATTATTGGAAGAGTTTTTTCAGAAGAAAATGATAATCAGAGAAATCATTCTGATTCAATCAGAATAGAGTTCAGTAGAGTTAATTAAAAGAACTGTCTTTACTGTCACTTATCTTTTTAAAGTGCTTTTCAGTAGAGAACTCTTTAGTGTTAAGCGTAGACATTCTTTTCAATCCTCCATAAGTAGAATTTTTATGTTTTGAGTTTTCTCTTTGTGAAATTGCTAATAAGGACTTGTGTGGGAGGTCATTTCTGCATATATTTATATTAAATCTTACTCATACCCTCTCCCAAATGCTAATCATATACCCAAGTGTTCAGTCTTGTTTGGCCTAACCAGGTTTAAATTGAGCTACATAGAAAAATACATGTTTAAAATCAGGAAAATGTATACTGGTGCTTAATTCCTTGAGATCCTAATATAAGAATTCAATGTGCCATAGAAAGATTGAATTAATATCACCTTGTTTACCAAGAAAATTGTATTTTGTATTTTAAACCTATGTGATTGACTTTTAGATGTACGGAAAACGTGCACCATGGGAAGATCCTTCAAAGTGGGTGCTGGACACATACCCATGGAACTCAGCATCCCTCCCTCAGGAGAGCCCAGCATTACTTCAGTTGCGCCCTGAAGATGTCGGGTATGAGGGCTGCACGTCCACTAAAGAAGCCACAACCTCAAAGCACATTCCACACACTGACACAGAAGGAGATCCCCTGGTAAGAACCTGATGTTTGATTTTTTTTCTTGGTAAGTCATACTAGACTATGGTCATGATCATGTATCAATTTAAACCAAAGGCATTAATAGTCCTGGATCTTGTTTGGAACTGTCCTGACACCCAGATTTTACTTTATTACAATGATCAAAATTTTTTAAATGTAGACCAAATTTGTAAATTTGTATGGTAAAAAGTAGTCAAGAAACAAACCAGTTTGAAATCTAGGATCCCACTTTTTCTCATTATCATGTAAATCATGAAATAGATGAAAAAATTTAAAATATCTTGATTCAGTTCAATAGATGTTTAAGAGGAAATTGAAATTTTGTTCTGAAGTGAAATATCAAAAAAGAATAAAATCCATTTTATACTTGGAGAACGAAAGAATATTTTATACATGTCAGCCAGCCAGATGAAACACAGAATTTGTCTTCTGTTCTACAGTAGAGAGAAATAAACTGACCTGAAAATTAACTGGATTTTTTTTCTCCTTACTTTGCTGAACTTTTAATCATGTATAGTTTAGTTTTTAAAATACTAGAATAATTTTAATAAAAATCAATAAAATTCCAAAATCTAAAAATTATTAAAATATTAAGTACATTATATCATTCATGAAAGACTACTTTTATGTATTATATTTTATTTTTTATATAGTACTTTTTTATGTATTGGTATCAAGTATAGCATATTTGTTACCACACTATAATTAAAAGGGTTACTGTGTTTATATAACCAATAATGAAATAAAAGATTGTCGATTCAAGGCCATTACGCTCCTAACATACAAAGCGGTGATTAAAAATGATAACCTATGACTATCCAAAAATATAAAGTGAATTGATATTTTAACAATAAAACCCATTTGTGTCATTATCATATTAGATATTCATTCTTACCATTTTGGGAATTACATGTGTGAAATCCCGTAAAGTATCAAGATTCTTTTCTCCAGGAAAAAAAATTTCATACTATTTAAATATTTCCATATAGATATTGAAGTATATATGAAGATCTGCTGAGAGTTGATGGATCCCCTCTGTAAGATATTTGTTCCAATCTATAAATTCATCAGGAGCCCAGGGTTATAATTCTCTAATGTGGAAACTGGCTAGGTGAAATCATTGCTTGTGGTAGAACTGATTTGACTATAGCATAATTGTAATAATACACTACTAATTTCTGATAGAGTGATCATAATGTAATTCATAAATGTAAATTTTAACCTCAATTTTAACTGATTTAATCTACTATAAATTTCATGATTTCTACTTTTGCAGTTTTAGTATACAATAGTTGCTTCACATGAGGAAACATATTCATAAGATTGCTTTTAACGGTGAATCAATAGCAAATAAAAATCCTTAAGAAATGCTCTAAATTTTCCTTTTCTTACATTCCAAGTCGACTTAGCATTTCGTCTTTCCACCCACTGCCAGTTCTGAATGCTTTTGTCTTCTGGTAAAGGAAGGAAATTCAGGATTTCCTATTCTGTTATGATAATTGGAATAAAGTAATTCCTGTTTCCTAATCTGCTGCTTTTTCTAAACGTCTTAAGAAATAACAATTTATGTTATCTTACATGCTGCAAGACAAAAAAAATGAAAACAAATATGTAGCACATTCTGGTAGAGAAATAAATGTTCTGTCTGCTTTTTTGACTCACTGACATAAGGCAAAACTGTATTTGAAATTCAGGATAAATAAGAAATTTTAGGGGAAATATGCTAATGTCAGAAATCCTTTATTTTGAATCTAAACAAGGATGCATGATTTTGACAAATCTCACATTGTATTTCTTAAAATGTGTGCTCATCATCAACAATTTTAATGCTTTTGTACTTGGTGCTAAGACTGATGATCAGGACATAAAACAAGATGCTGTGTTTCATCTCAGTGAGCCCACAGTCATGTATAAACTGCTATACAGTAATGAGACAGATACATGTCAGGTAATGTTGTCTGTTCAATGAAGAGATAATTAGGAGAATTCTGCCGAAAGATGTGTGAGTGGGGCATGAAGAATGAAGAGGATGTCAACATTTGAGTCTAAAGGACATGTTCAAAATTCAGAGAATAGCATTTGAAATGTTATAGAAAAGTAAAACACATTTAGTGAGCTCTGGTACAAGTCGGTAGGAGGAATTAAAGCTATGGAAGTGTACAATTGCTAAATCATGCTGAGCCTTGTTTATCTTTGGAGGATGTTACAACTTGACCACCCAAATTATAGAGCATTCCCAAAGGTTGTTGACCAGGGGTTTACCTAATTAAATTTGCAATTGCTAAATTACTAAAGATTACCTGGGTAGCAGTGTGGAGAAAGAACTGATGGCAGCAGGAGGAAGATTTGGAAACTAGCAGAATTGCAAGTAGAAAGATGATGCAGACCCGACTGAAGAGTTGGAAATTTTAGACATTATGTTTATGACTATGGGAAACAAACAGTGGTCTTACAGAGGATTATGATCTACCACAACAATGCTGACTCATGTGTGGCCTCATCTTCCTCTTCATTTAAGTGTGCAAAGCAATAATATGAGAAGGCAAAGAAAATCTTATATACTGACTGCAGATATGAATGTTAAAACTTAGGTAATTTATCTCCTATGAGATATCAAAATTAAAGTTTAAATAATACAATTTTACATCATACAGCTTTCATAACACTCAACATTCAGATGATTTAAAATATCTGTGCTTAAGATGTAATCATACTCTTTTTAAAGACCTCATTAACTATTTGTCAATAAATAATGAGAGTGCTTGAGACTTCATTATGTTTTAAACGTCAGGTTCACACAAGTGCCTGAATCTAGTAAAATTTGGCCTGGTGAAAGACATAGGGGCGTGGCACAGGAAAGCGCATGTATGCACAGTATGTGTGGCTATGTGCATCTGTGTAAACGGAGAGAGAAAGAGAGGAGAAAAAACTGTTGATTTTTTGGTTTCATATTTTAAAGATTGTCATCAAATTCTTTCATTTTATGGCCTTATGTAGCTGACTGCCTACTTTCAGAGTGAGTCTGAAAATTGGTTTGGAAATAATTGTCTTGTCAGAAAATGATGAACATCATTGCAAATTATGCTGTGACTGTTGCATTTTTGTCAGAAAGGCATTGTTGCTGAAATTGGCGATTACCAGGGTGTCATTTATTTCATGAGTGTTTATTGAACACACGGTTTTCATTGAGCACCCAGCATGCATAGCCTAGCAATAATAAAGAATCCTTAGATTCCTTTCTGTTCATCTAAGTTGGAAACAAAGAACAACTTTATTACTTTTTAAAATCATGAAATTACTTTACACTAGGCAATACCCATATATATTATTACAGTTTATAGAAACCTTGATAAGAAAACAAGTCTTCTGTCTGCATGAAGATACACAAGCATTTTTCTGTGTCTTTTACAATCACTGAACCATTTATCCGCAGTTTGCTTTTAAACATCCGCTTTTAAGTTCCCATCTCTAACAATGGTTCTGCAGATCTATCAAAATTCAAGGAACGTGACTGCCTTATATTTCATAATACCTGGAAGAGCTGCCTGTCTGCCCAGGTGCTTTTATGCAAAGCTCATTTTCACTAGGACAACGCTCACCATCCTCCGCCCTCCTGCAAGGTTGAGAGACTGAAGACAGCCACTCTGGTTGCAGGAGGTGGTTTCTGTTTTCAGTGATAGATCAATCATATTTCAACCTAAGATCTAACAACAACAGAAACTTGACAGTGATTCTCTGTTTCTCCCTTTGCACATGCTCACGGTCTGCTTCATTCAGTCACCTCCTCTCGAGGTCAATTCCTAAACAGCAGATGGTGTGCTGTGCACGGCAGCTGGCTTTCTTCCACACCCTCCCCCTCTTGCTGCCCTCCAGGGACTGTGTGCGCAAGCCTGTGTGCGCGCCTGTGTCCGTAGGAACATTCACGACTTCCAGTTGCCATTCAGTGCTTACAGTTTCTCCAGCCAAAAATCTGAGATGCTTGGCGAACTCTGCAGCCACGGACCCAGATGTCCAGCTGTGATACAGTTTCCTTTCCAGTCTCCCTGCTGGAGCAGTATTCATTGACAACCCTCAAATAAAAAGAGTTATCAGCAGGCCCCTTTTCTGTCCTTATGGCTCAGCGTTATAGTCATGTTTTGGAGAAATAGTCGAAGAGCCACGGGCGATGGGTGAAAATTGAAAATTGTTCTTCACAATGCTTTTGGCTGGCATGAGGGGGCTCCTGCGTGTGGCTCAGGGCTCTGTGATGGGACTGGCTTACTCAGTACACGCTGCCTACATCCATGTCTCTTTTCCTCTCTTCAGATGAATATGCTAATGAAGCTCCAAGAAGCAGCCAATTCCCCGGGCACACAAAGCTGCGACAGCGATACCACCAGCCACCATGAAGACATTTTGGATTCATCTGTTGAATCTACCCTCTAGAGGGTGAAAAAAAGTCAGGGGAAGAGACTCTGTTTAAAAAAAAAAAAAAAAAGGAAAAGAAAAGAAAAATGTTTAAAAGATAGGTATTTTCACTAAACCACTGCCAGTATGAAAGCACCCCGTCAAGGGCTCTGACTCAGAGGCCTGGCGGTCCCCAAGGAGGCAGCAAGAACTAAGTCTGACATGCCAAGTTGCTAAATTTCAACAGAAGTTTAACTTGATTTTATTTCTAGGCATTTTTGTATCCATGGAGTTACCAAAGGCTCCATTACTCAACTGGAAAGGACCCTCGCAACAGGGCAACTGAATAGATGGCACATGAGATAGCCAAACTGGAGTTTATTTTCCTCCTCTGTAGAAGTTTACAATGCAGACTTTTTTTTTGTTTTGTTATTTCCTTTTGTTTCTTCTGAGGAGTTGTTCTCCCCAGGCAGGGTCCGTTCTTCTGATCCCTCCAACCTCCTTTGTGCCACATGGTGCTGGTCACAGGGCTCCAGTAGTGTTTGTGTTGTGTGCTCACCCCATTCCAAAATGAATCCGAGAGGTCAGTCCTCCAAAAGCACAAATGGAATTGTGCCACCACCAGGATAACACTACTGCAGCAATCTGGAGAAGTGCCAATTTAATTCTAACTGCCATGTTCTCATGATGCACTCCACCAACTTTTTAGTGTGTAAGTCACAGGTTTTATAAGGTTATTTTTACCACAGTGGTCTTTTTAAACCACCTGCCTGCTCCCTTAACAAGAGTTTTATAACAATTATTAGTCAACAATGACAGAAGGCTTTTTTAGGGCTTTATTTTGTTTGAGCCTTTTCAGTGAAAGAAGGAACATTTCCTATGGTGCTGTCTCACTGCCTTAAAACAGATTTCTACAACAGTTTAACAGTTGGTTTAAATCCTAAACCATTGGTAATTTCCACCATCTTTTCATTTGCAATCAAGCAACTTCAATCCAACGCAGTAGCCTCATCTCTCTCGTATATCTTTCTTTTATTTTTTTTTTATTTTTCGAAGAAATGGATAGGAGAAAGAGCAGTATTTTTATCTTGTGAATAGATTGCTTTGCCTATCCTCCCAATTATTCAAGTAACCGAGCAACCCACTTTGACTGTCACTTATGAGCTAAGAGACATGTGGCTAAATTCCACCCAGGTCTAAGTATAAGAGTTTCAGAAGGCGGGAGATGTTGAATTCTTACCTAGCAGAGCTGGAAGCACTAGATGCAGCATGAGCACAACCATTCGGCTTTCCTTCCCTATTCTGGTTTTTTTTTTTTTAATTGTTATTGTTCAATTAGTTTTGGCGCATGTTGTTTTGATTGCTATTGTTGTACATGAGAAATTCAGCATTAAAGAACACTGAAGCGGGAAAGTCACTGTGGAAGCGAAGCGTTTATACTGTAAAGGAAGGTTAGATTTGCACAGTCTACTGGGTAGGTATTGTAAATAATAATTTTTAAAACTTGCACAAATCAACACAAACAAAAACAAAATTGTATTCTATCCTGTTGGTGTTAAAAGGTGTTTCACTTGCTGAGATTTCCCTGTACGTTGCAAACAAATACAGAATGCAAACTCTCAAAGCTGTTGTTATCTGATGTGTTTGTCCTGTATTTACACTTGTTATGACTATGCAGGAGCTATCAGTGCTAGAATGAGCATGCTTCAAAACTGCACATGAAGCCAATTCATTTTTGGAAGAAGTAAAGCTGTCTGCAAGTACACCTGTCATGGCAGCCTGTAAAGAAAGTGCATGAAAACTGATCAGTCATTGGAGAAGTTACCACCACATACAGAAGACAGGTTTTCAGTCTAAAAAACCCAAGGGCTAGGCCATCGTGTAGACTTGTTCTACACATGTGAAAATGTGTTACTTTTAGGATGTGTAATTGGTGCTACTCTCTGTGACCACCATGGGTCAGTTGCTATTAAAAACAATAAGAATGACAACACCACAAGACATTCGTGCAGTTTTCAGAGTGTCATTAAATGTGTAGGTCCTTACTTGGTGCTATTGCCCTCAAGGAAATCTGAACTGAATTTATGCACGTGGAATTGTCACCCTGACTTTGAAGCCTCAAACATGGATCAATCTGTGGTGAAACATCAATATATGTAGCGGGATGAGTGACTAGTTGCCCTTGTATAATACATGATCTAAAGAAATTGCTAATCTTTCCCTGCCATTTTGAGAACACAGTCCAAACATGAACATAAACGATTTTTCTGCAATACATCCCAGTAGGTCCACCTAGTTTACAACTTAAACTAGTTTGTGAAACATTTGTCTGTATACATTTTATATTTTGTACATTTTTGATGTAACATATCATGTAAATAGGCAGAAACAGTGAAATAAATCATCTGAAAAGTTTTGTAGTCTTTGTAAAGCCCCAACAATAAGTACTTGGTGTCAATGGACTGAACTGGATGATGTATTTTCTATTGGTTTATTGTTCCTCTAGCTTGTAAACCAGCTTGCATATATTTTTTTGCAAATGTGCACCCTCTGTATCAGTCTAAATTATTACTTTGCCATTAAAGTGGAATTATTTATTGAAAATGAGGTGTGGTGTCTATATATGGAGAAAAATAAAATAGTTGTATACCAACAAGTGTCAAGCTTTAAAATGTTGCTTGCACTGTTAATCTGCCATCATTGAGAATGTGTGTAAAGCTGTATTTTATATACATCATTGAGAGGGCCTCATATCTTTTAAGTGAGTAAGTAAATGAAAAGCAAGTTCTATCTTCTTGAATTAAAGTTATTTATCCACTGAATATTTTTAGACAACTTCAGATAGTCCTAAATGCCTAGTGAGGAAGTAAGTGTTAGTGTAAATATAGATTGTTGAGATTCATAGAGTTAAGTCATCTCATTAACTGTTTCTCTGTGTTTATTCCTTTGAATTATCTTCACTTTTTAAGTTTTGGTTCAAAGTTATTATTTGGGTAATAGCTTTTTTTTTTGGTAAGTAAAGAGAGATTACAAAAAAGCAAAATTAATTCCTTTTATAAGCACAATTTAAAAAAAAAAATTCCATGTATTTCATTTTAACCCTGGTAGTTGGAATGTATGTTTGGTTCAATTTTAATCCTAGAAATAAGAAAAAATTTGAAAAAGAACAATTATAGCAGAGGAGAATGTATTAATTACAATGGGTCAGTTATCCAATGTACATTACAACCAATGGATTTGTTCCTTTCCCAGTTTGAGAGATTTAGATAATTTCTACATTTCATCTGAATCTAAACGCATTATAATATAAACATGATTCTGTTAAATGATACAGTCGGCTGCCTAAATCTGAATTTCAGGCTGTGGTTCTTGTGCTGTGACCTTGGCTAGTTTATTCAAGCTCTTATGTGCTTCTGTTTCTTCAATTATGAAATCAGAATAGCAACAATATCTGACCCTCACAGATTACTGTGAGGATTAAATGGGCTCTTTTATGCAAGTGCCTTGAATAGTACCTAGCTATTCAATATTCTGGCTGCTTTAATAGCCATTGTATTATAAAATAATGATGAACTGTTATCCTATATTCAATATTCTTTATAAATAAGATATAAATAAGTTTAGCTTATGTTTTTTTTTAAAGATTTATTCATTTTATTACAGCCAGATATACACAAAGGAGGAGAGACAGAAAGGAAGATCTTCCGTCCAATGATTCACTCCCCAAGTGAGCTGCAACGGGCCGGTGAGCGCCGATCCAAAGCCGGGAACCAGGAACCTCTTCCAGGTCTCCCACGTGGGTGCAGTGTCCCAATGCATTGGGCCGTCCTCGACTGCTTTCCCAGGCCACAAGCAGGGAGCTGGATGGGAAGTGGAGCTGCCGGGATTAGAACCGGCGCCCATATGGGATCCTGGGGCTTTCAAGGCGAGGACTTTAGCCGCTAGGCCACGCCGCCGGGCCCAGTTTAGCTTATGTTTAAAATTGTTTTTCTTTCATTCATTTTTTCCCATTTATAAAACTGAACAATAATTGTACTGCTTTGTTAAATTTGTGAGGAGAATAGAGTTTAGAACTGTGAAGCAGAATACTCAGGAAAATTATAGAATTGTTAGCTGGTATATTAACAGTGAGACTATCTTGTATTAATAACATCAGTATATCATATTCTTAGGATTTAATTAGTAAATATATTTAATGTACTATTGGAGCCTGCTTAAATGCAGCTTACATGCAGTTTGCCTATTATTATACCTCCAAAGTTTACTGTATACTTAGTATGTGCCAGACAATTTTTTACAGAATCAAAGACAGCTGGGGACAAGGTCATGGTTGTAAAGCACTCACTGTTAGAACTGGATCTCTTCACTCCCTCCTTTGACAGGTACCTGCATTCTGTACTGTGAGGATGGCCAGTAAGAAGTCCACTGAACAGCCCACTGACTAGGTGCTACACAGTGTGTTTTCAGAAACTGATAAATTCAACAATATCAGTGAATACTGTTTGAATTTGGAGAAATTCAGGTACTTTTATTTCAGGCTTTTTGACTATCATAATTAAAGAAACTTTTTAAAATTATTATTAGAAATGCAACCCCTACCTCAAGAAAAAAAAAAATCTAGTTCATGGAGTGGTTGTTTAGCCTGTCAGTTCAGCTGTTCACAGCCCATTTGGAGTCCCTGGGTTGAATTCCTGCCTGGCTTCACCCGATTCTAGTTTCCTGTCAGTGCAGATCCTGGAAAGCAACCATAATGATGCAAGCAGAAGGGAGATCTCTCTGTCCATCCTTTCATTCTTAAAAAAATTCCAGTTTCCCAGAGAAAAAAAATACAGAAGTAATGAAGATGATCCTTTTCCATGGCTGAGAATTTTGCCAACAGTGTTTGCCAGTCAAAATAGAAACAATAAACAAGCCACAGGTGTGAACAGCATAGTTAGTTTTAAATTTCTAGTGGCCACAATAAGTGAGGGGATTTTTATTTTTATACTATAATAAGTATTTTATCCCACATACTATATGTATCACCATGTGGTTAATATAAAGTTATTTCATTTGATTATTTCACAACTTTATTTTCTTTGTGCCATTATAAAATAGGTCAAATTCTAAGAATTCCAATCATATCGAAATCTTTATTATTACTGCTTACAATCTCATGGGCAAAAATAACTTTAATTTTTCCACAGGATTTTCATTTAAAACCCTGTATTTAGTTTATCTGAATCCATTACCAATGAGCTTCTGTATGATGAAGAAATAATATAGGAATATGGAGAAGGGACCCTTTAATGATTTTTAAAGGGTTTTTATCTAAATAATTTTCTCTGAATTAGAAAATAACATTGAAGTTAATAATGTCATATCTGGGGAATCAGTTTATTTTCCTACAGAAATTAACAAGACAATTGAGAAGCACATTTAGAGTTCCTTTTTAAGCATCTTCACTAATCAAAGACATTGAAAAAACTTAAAGCTATGTTTATTTTATAGCTGCATTCCTTTGAGACAGGATCACTGAACCCCTCCAAGGCCTGAAATGGCCACAGCTGTCCTGGGGCTGAACCAAGGAGCTGGAGCCCTATTCAGGTCTCTCATAGGAGCCATAGGAACTCAATTACTCTATTGTCACTGCCTCCCAGAGTCTACACAGAAAACAGGACTCAGGAGCCTGAGCTCAAAATCAAACTCAGTCATTCTGATGTGTGCTAGTACTGTGGGAACTACGACTTTAACCACTAGGCCAAATGCCCACCGTTTTATTTTAATTTTTGTTTTGTGTATTTTTTTAAAGACGTAAATACCAGAGGCCAATTTTCTGCTAAATCCAGAGTCTGCTCATCCCTTGGCAGCATGTCTACTCACCCCACTTTGGCTCTGTTCTCTACGATTTTAGCCTGTTGAACTCAGAAGAAATCATTAAAACTGCAGCTTTTATGACAGTGTAACTACAAGTAAGTGTAGAAGTTTTCTTATAATGTTGCCATGTGCTAAATCCTTTAGGAGACAATTTTAGAGGTTCTTTCTTAGTAGAAATATTTATATCAAAAGTAGATTAGATAAAACACCCAGATTCTTGACTGTCAGATGGATGGTTGGGTAACTACTCCAAATACTGATGACTGTCCCAGTACAAATATTAATCTCAAGTAATTAGGTAGATATTGAGAATTACTGAATGTTTTGTTTTAATTCTGATGTATTAGCAAAGGATATTAAGAATTACTTGAAACTATGTTTTATCCAACCCAATAGATCATTATTTTATTTACAGTAATTTGCTTTCTGTTGCACATAGTGTTTACCCAAATGCTATTTTCTTAGGTAGACCTTTCTGATTCTTCGGATTAGGTCAAAATCCCAGATTATTTACCTTGCTAAAATTGCAGCTACAATGCCCCACGTAATTTGCAGTTTCATAGCCCAGAACATACTGGATTCTCTACAAATATGTATTAAATAAAAACACTTCGGAGAATGGAGATAGCAAATAAACTAAAGGGTATGTTAAATGAATGCATCAAAATGGAAAAATTGTCTTCTACAGGTGCAATACTTCTTGTGAGGCCACATTAACACATAGAATCGTGATTGCTAACTCGAGATGCAGATAACCTGAGGACTTGTATTATTTAGTAAAGGCAAACCAGCATCACTTGCTTGGGATTTTTGACATAATGTTCCTACTTACTATCAAGTCTTCATTTCCTTTCTTCACAAGTCTTTTTAAGATGCCTTAATTTTATATATATATATATATATATATATATATATATATATATATACACACACACAAAAAGTGTATATGCCTCTCATGCATATGCATATGTATAAACAGTACAATTTAAATGTGTGTGAGTTTGGGGGAAACAAGAAAATACACCAAGCAGTGGGAAATGAAATGCTGGAACTTAGAAACTAGGTGGTAGCTAAAAAGATCAAAATGGGAAACCTTGTCAAAGAAACAAGAAGTGACTATGTGAATTTTGTTTTGGGATAATTTCCCACAGGACTGATCTTGATCGAGCAAAGATTCTGATAAGAACTTGAGGAATGTCCTGGAGATCCCTGTAGTTCATAGAGCAATGGTTCATTTCTCAACTTACCTAGTGTATTTTTAGGTATCAAATGCAATAATTATAAGAGTATACTATAAGCAGAAAACCAATTGAATTAAGAGTCAGAAAATTTATCTCCTAGTCATATTTTGTGGTGGAATTTTTCTAGAAGAATGAATTCATTCATCATTTATGATCTTGTAGATTTTTTTTTTACCTAAGAAACTAGCAAAATATAAAAAGCAGCCAGTGTAACTGGAGTGGTTTTATGTATTATTTGTATATGAATAATGTATATCTATCCGATGTCATATCAGAAGATAAAAGGAAATCTAAAAATCTAGTTGTAGTCCATGCAAGAATACTTGAATACTTCTGAGTATTTTCAGAATTGTATTCAATCTAATTTGGTCTTAATTTGTTATGCTAATTAGATGTAACTGATTATAAGCTTTTTTTCCAAGGTATTTTTCTAGGTGCATAAGCACCCCAAAGAGGTTTTCAGTGTGTAGAGCGATCATTTGCCAAATATTGGACACTCTTTGAGGGTGGGCTGCCTAGCTCCCAGGCAAATGACTTTCTTTTGTAAGCTGTTTACATTCTCTAGTTCAGCTTTCTTTCATCAGGTTGTACTTAACCCTAGAACAGCACAGGTGTTATAATAAATGTGACACCAATACTTGCACATATACAATTATAAATGTTCTGGCAGTACTAACAAGAGGAAAAAGGGAAGTTATATAAAATATGCAATTTTATTATCTCAATATAAGAATATCATTTGAATATAAACTGAAGCTGAAATGCTTTTAATTAGATTGTGTATTTTACTTTTCTCCCTTTTTTGAATTGTCCTCAAAACCTGGTATGTATTTCACATTTAAAGTCAATTTATTGAGGCATAATATTTTTATCAGGATAATTTAGTCTATATTCACAAATCAAAAAATTTACTGTTGAAAAATATACTGACTTACTGAAATTGTTTCAAGTATACTTAAATTATGCATAGATTTAAATTAGATGTTAGGTAATTACCAATAAATTAACCTAAAATTGAGTTCCTACCTTGTTATAACCACCAAGTGCTGAATAGTCACGTGTGCCTAGTAGCCCTGGCTAAATAGAACAGCAGAGGTCTAGCCACACTCAGCCGGCAACTGTAAGATCACAAGCACCACCTCTTGCCAACTTCAAATCCCCACCTGGAGTTTTGAGTTTGAAGTTTTCCAACTCAACCTAGAGACCAACATTGGTTTTTGTTTAATGATTTCTTGACTCTGTTATCCATTTTTTTGGTCATCAAATTGGATCTGCTTTTTCTTTTTCATTTGCTTCTGCCACTATGTGAAATAATCACTTCTTACTGGATATGTGCACTCTTTTATTCAAACATCCATACATACAGATTCACATATCTTTTTACTCTGTAACTCTGGAAAAAAACTTTTCTACTGTCTTAGCCTATATAGACTTATTTGTCAGTAAGTCTAATGGCTTATTCATAACAGGAGTTTATTTCTCAGAGTTTGGGTGCTGGGAAACCCAAGATCAAGGTGCTGGTAGAGTTCATCTCAGGTAGGGGCCAACTTGCTTTCTTCTAAGGCATCCACAGAAGGGTTCTGGGAGCTTTTTGGCAGCTCTGTTATAGGAGCACTATTCCCATTCATGGGAGCTCTACCCTCAGGACACGAACTCCACTGACTCCACTAAGTAATATCCTTGGAAGATTGGGATTTTGACATAGGGATTATTGTAGGGACATAAAGATTCAGTTCACAGCAACACTCATTTTCTTTTGAATAAGAGAAGGATTCTTCTCAAATTGTCCTTTTGCATGAATGAAAAGGATATTCTCTAGAATTAAAAAAAAAACAAAAAAGAGCAGCATAAAAGCATAATCTCTCATTTTAAAAAAGTATAATTTCTCAAACATATTTTATATCTGAGAATGACTCCTAGAAGATCAAAACAGCACTAGACAGCTATCAATATTATTAGATAGAGATAAATACAGGGGATATTTTTAGAAGTTGAAAATAGCAGAATCAGTGGGATGTAGAAATTTGTGAAAAATGGAAATGCAGATTAAATATGAGAGAAGAGAAACAGGTTAAGGCATTAGCTCTATGGGGTATTCATCTCTTTTGTCCATATTCCCTGTTCACAAACAGTATCCTAATGGCTAATCTAGTTTTTTAGGAATGTCCAAACTCATAAAGATATTTCTAAAATGTATTTTTGCTTAGACACTTAAATTGATTTGCATAAATATGAAATTTGTAGTTATTTCTTTGAAGATAAAACACTAAATTTCCTTGACCTACCAGAAATTTTGATCATCTGCAGAAACCACAGGGTTAACTGTAGAGAATACACTGGAAGTAGTCCCTCGAGTACAACCAGTAATTAACCTTTTTTTTTTTTAATACTGTGCCCTTAACTATTTGCTTTTCTCAACATCAACTGAAATTTTTAGTAACTAGTTTGAAAAAAAAAATGTATGTCATGCTGGAGAGACTCAGAATTGTGAAACCATGAATACCCTCAATAAATAATGACTTTAAGATTACATGAAATAAGTTAATTTTTCTTCCAATTAAATTTTTAACATTATTGCTGTTATTTCTGTTGTGCAAACCACAAATAAAATCACTTTATATCATTAATGTGGGGAAAAAAAGTGGAGGAAAGATTTGGGGTGACCAGCTGGTGAACTAACTCCAAGAGAGTGAATTCCCGCATTGCTCCTGCAGGACACCATGGCTTTGCAGTCTGCTCTGCAAATTTCCCTCTCACAGAATAAATTGCAAAGGATGCACAAGAACTCCAGAGAGCTAGAAAGTAGATCGTGAGCAAACAGTTGAAAGCATTTCTCCAGCCAAGCCAATATTTATACTGTTAGAATCAGACTTACGGTTACTATGTGATCATTAATTAAAAAAAAAAAAAGGTCATGCTGAAAATCTTAAATCTTAACAATATTAGAGAGTCACAACCTGAACTGTAATTTAAAAATAAGCATAGAAAAATGTTACAGACAGTTCCATATTGTTATCTTTTATTGGGAAATCAACCCAAATTATTTTTGAAAGGAAAAAATGACTTTGTTCATATTACTGTAACTTCTAGTATGCCATGATGTGTCAATGCCAAAGAGACGGGCAACAAAATTTTAGAAAGCAAACAAAATAGCTATTAAATACTTTTATGTTACTTTTCATATAAAGCATAAGATCTATACTAAAATATATATATCTAGAATTCCAAGCTAATATACAGTCACAGGGAAACACATTAGTCGAATGTGTATGCATAAGAAACTAAACTTTCAAATGAAAAAGTAGTGGTGATTCTGTATTAACATAACCTTAACCATTATCAAACAGATCTCAATATTCTTGGCTCTGTAGAAAGATACTTGTGGCTGGTAGGTGCGGTACAAGTGCTGTTTTTTGAGGGAGAGCAGGTTAAGCCACCACTTAGCATGCCTACATTCCATATCAGAGTGCCTATATGGAGTCCTGACTCTGTTTCTGTTCCAGCTTCCTGCTAATGTTCACCCTGGAAAGCAGCAGATGATGCCTCAGAAAGTTGGGTCTTTGTCACTCAGGTGGGAGAACCAGGTGTAGTTTGTGTCTGCTGGCTTTAGCTTGGCCCAAAATGGGCTGCTTGTAGACATTTAGAGTCAATCAGCAGATGGAAAATCTCTCAGTGTCTGTCACTCTGCCTTTCAAAATAAATACATAAACTTTTTTTTTTCTGATTTGTGTGTTTTATTTTTTTTTCTTCATTAATTACATTGTATTATGTGATACAATTACATAGGTACTTGGGTTCTCCCCACCCCTCCCCAAACCCTCCCACCATGGTGGATTCCTCCACCTTGTTGCATAACCACAGCTCAAGTTCAGTTGAGATTCCCCCATTGCAAGCGTATACCAAACATAGAGTCCAGCATCTTATTGTCCAGTCAAGTTCAACGGCTTCTTAGGTATACCCTCTCTGGTCTGAAGACAGAGCCAGCAGAGTATCATCCCAGTCAATTGAAAGCTCCAACATACCATCAGCAAAAATTTACATCATTATGGAATTAATTGACATAGTAATGAGTAACCAATATGTTAAAAGTAAATGCGAGTTCCCAGCCACCTTCTGTGACCACCTCACCTACACTTCAATTTTAGTTTATACACAACATATAACATAAAAAGGGAAGGAAATTCACAAGGAAAGAGTCATGGAGACTGTTCTGTCCTTCTCTACCACTACAGCAATGAGCAGTGCAAGTAACAGAGCTTTGCATTCTGGTTAGGAGGATGGACTCGAAGCCCAAACATACAGTTTTTGTAACAATCTCAGGTTGGGTCCATGAATCAGTTTTGTAGCAGTTTCCCCCCAGGGGCTTAGCCTGCTCTCAAAATTTCTACTGCTTAATGTAACCTCCCCAGAGCAGCAGGAGCAATTATTTTTGGAATCCTAAGACATACAGCAGTCCATCTGCCCTCAGTCTACATGTGTTCTCATCCAGTCTATCGGTTGTCATGCAGTAAGTCTGGGCAGGTCTCTGTAGGGATTTACAGGGTGCAGAGAACCTGCCATTCCCCAGCTCCTCTGCTTGTAGCTGAACAAGTTCAACTGTTTATTTTTTTTCTTCAACTTGATGTTTTTGAGTATTGTGATGGAACAGCGGGGAAGGGTTCGGGTGGGGGGTCCTGGAGGTGGGGACTCATTAGGGGATCTCAGCATCTTTAATAGATAATAGTAAATTAACTGTTTAAATGCAAGAGAAGATTTTGAACAAAAGAAAAGAGCATTGTAAGCAGCAAGAGACAGTACTTATTGATTAATGGTGTTAATTTAAAACAACCATTTATTTATTTGAACAGAATTGCAGGAAGAGAGGGAAAAGACAGAGACATATATTCTGTAGTCTGGTTTACAGACGATAGATGTCTCAATGGCTGGGGTGGGATGAGGTAGAAGCCAGGAACCAGGAACTCGAGCTAGGTCTTCTACATGAGTGGCAGGGACCCAGTCCCTGAGCCATCAGCCGCTGCTTCCCGGAGTACATAGCAGCAAGGAAGTGGAATGGAAAGCAAAGCCAAATTTGACCTCACATACTCCAGCCTGGAATGCCAAATGCCTCTTCTATTAAATACTTTAGAGATACATGTTGAATGAAAGACATTCGGAGATTTGTAGTATAATTTTACAGGAATTATTATCCCCAAATAATATTTCAGAAAAAAATATATATAAAGATTTCCTTTTCCAGGATTAGTATCAAATATTTCTTATTAATAAATACAGAAAATACCTATAAAACCAACAAATTACTTGCTAATGCTCTTGTGTACTTCATTTAATGTTTTCAACTATGGTCATTTTGTGGATAATTTTTATTTATATTTCATATAAAGTTTGTCCCATAAATCAAAAAAATTCAATCATAACTCTAAAAAATATTTATTTACTTGAAAGTTAGTTAGAGAGTGGGAAAGAGACAGACTAAGACATTGAGAGAGAGGGAGAACTTTCATCTGCTGGTTCATTACCCTAACAGCCACACTGCACAATGGCCAGGACTGAGCCAATCCAAAGCCAGGAATCCGCAACTCTTTTTAGATCTCCCCTGTAAGTCACAAGGATCCAAATATAGGGGTATCTTCTGCTGTTTGCCCAAACAAGGAGCTGGATTGGAAGTGCAGCAGCAACCTGAACTTGAATTGGCATCTATAATGGGTGGTGACATCACAGACAGCAGTTTAACCTCCTGCATTTCAATGCCAGCTCCAAATTTCTTTAAGAGTGACTTTTGTTGAAGACCATCTGATACTCACGGTGCAGCTGCTTACATTAGAAGACAGAGATATTCAGAGTCCCTTTCATCTGTACCCTTTCAGCTCACTAATGAAACTGAAATATTAGAGCTTGCAAGCTGATATGTCATTTAGTGATAATACTGAAGATTTTTAAATATGTTAAATTGTTAAATACATTAATTTCTTATTACTAAGTACTACATAACTGTATATATAGCAATCTCAAACTTTCAATAATGATTAGATCATCATTTTGTAAGCCAAAAACCAGGACGAGTTTAATTGGGTTCACTTCTTAGTATCTACCAAGATCAAAGTGAAAGTTGGGGCTTGAGAGAGTGTTATTTGAAGCTCATGCAGGATATTGGAAGAAGCCAGCACCTTGCAACTATGGTATTTGTGGTACTTATATATTTACTTTTATAATTCATTAATTTGAAAATCAGAGTTATAGAAGGAGAGAGACAGAGACATCCACAGATTCATTGCTGCAGATGGCAACAATGGTCAAGTCTGAGCCAGACAGAAGCAGAGAGCCAAAAGCTGGTCTCCCTTGCAGGGGCCAGGGGCCCAAGTACCTGAGCCATCTTCTGCTGCTTTTCCCAGTTTATTAGCTGGGAGCTAAAATTGAAAGTAGAGCAGGGCGCGAACCATTGCTCCCAAGGGGTGCCGGTAGTATGAGCGGTTGTTTTACCCACTCACTATGTTACCAGTTGCTGGCTAACCATCTGAGACTATTCTCAAACTGTAGTGGCTGATCAGCCCATGTCATGTTTTTTCTGCATCTTCAAAGCCAGTAAATGTCTGAGGCAACCTTGTATTTTTATATTATTGATTAAAACCAACCTATAATTATTTTGTTGTAGAATTTAACAGGGAGTAAAATGTTATCGAATCAGCATACTTCACGTTCAAATGTGAGATGATACAAGAAAGGGGTCCACTGGGAGTCAGTCTTAGAATCTGGCACAACATATTTGCTAACATTTAAAAGCTAATGTCTTTCATCTGAAGATGCAGAACTCTCCTTTCTCTTAAAAACACGGTATCTAGCAACATCGGGCTATTTCCCATCATTGCCACAGTTGGCTAGTTGCGATAAATGATGGTCCCCTTTGTAAGAGAATTCTGTGATCATATTCACCATCCCCTATCAGTGTGTACCTGCCACAGTAAACATGACTGCACACAATGTTTCACATTTATACCCCTTCCAAACTAAATCTGTCCAGGAACCCAATCATCTCTGTGATATCTGTGCTTTGCAGATAATGAGACAATCTAGAGCTAAGCACTGATACTCCTTTTGCCACTCAGGATGGATTCTTGCATTAACATTTCAATAAACTTAGTCATTCTGAGCATGTACTGCCATTTGGTCTGATAAGTGAATAATATCTCACAAATTAAATGCTACCTCTGAGTTAGCCCATGCAAAAGACACCAATGTACTCTCAGTGGACAAATGTCTTCCTGAGTAATCATCCCGGCAGCAGAAAATGGAATCTGTCATAAGAAATAAATTATCCAAGAGTCAGACCATGTTCACACAGCTCGATACTAAATTTCATTTTCCTTGTTCTTTAGCTGCGAGCCTAAATAAACACTTATAAAACAATCTGAGAGATCACATTGTTCCCTGAAGTTGGATTCTACAGCCTCAGAATTCAGACATATGAAATGAGACAGCTGGAAGGCCGGATGCTTGCCACGTGCCTGTTTCTCTGTGATTTCACCCCTCTTTGCTAAGGATTCCCCGATTCAGGAGATAAGAAGCTGCAGAGAGAGCTGGCGCTGGGCTGTGCTGGGCTGCAGGTTTTGGGGGACTATGGGAGACGAGACTGGGGCTTGTAAAGGTTAAACTGGTAGAATTTGTTAGGGATAGTGCAGACTAAATAAAAGACCCTACGTGTTAGGTTTAAATGTTTGAAATTGTACTTTTGTGCAGGAAGCTTTTTTTGTTGAAAATGTAGAAGCCCACAGATAAAAGCATAGTATTTGAAGCACAATACTGTGGGTTCAGATTTCACTTACTATGGTTTGAATGCTTCTGTAACCTGCAAAATTCATGTCGAAACTTAATCATAAATGCAGTAGTATTAAGCAGTGGAATTTTTAGGATGTGAATAAGACCTGAGGTGAAACATGCATGAATAGTCTTAAGGTACACACACAAGGGCCAGAGGAAACTAGCATTTATTACTTTTGGCCATTCTACTCCTTTCAAAAGATCACTCTGCAAGCCTTGAGAATAGACAAGGCAGAAAGCCAGAATTTCATGTAGAGGCAGGATGGCAACTCAGTTCTTGGCCCTATGACACAGATGCAGATGTCTTAAGCAGCGTGTTTACCGGTGCCCTAAATGTCCTTCCCCCAGAACCTTTCTTTGTTCTGACGGAACTAAGAGTAACGCTTGCAATTAAATGTGAGGCAGCGATAGAAAAGACTGATTTAAAGTAAAGTTTAAAAACGGAGACACCTCAAGTGTGCCTCAGACATATAACCCAGAGGAACATAGCTTTTAAACAAGGATTAAAATGGGACAGACTTTGCAGCATGTCAGGTAAAGCTTTCAACTATGGTGCCCGCATCCCATGTGGGTGCTGGTTTGAATCCTGGCTCCTCTACTTCCATCCAGTTCCCTGCTAAATAAAAAAATGTTAAAAGTGTGATTTTTGAAAGCAATTTCAGGTAGAGTTTATTGTTTACATTTTTGGTTTTTTAGAGATGTATTTGTTTGGAAGGCAGTTAGAGCAGAGACACACACAGAGGCAGGATGAGATCTTCAATCCATTTATTCACTTCGTAGGGGCCACAATAGCCTGACCCTGAGGCAGGAACTCCACTCCTTTCTGGGTGGCAGGGGACCAAGCACTAGGGTCATTTTCTGCTGTTTTCCCAGGTAGCCGGGATTTACATTGGAAGTAGAGAAGCCATGACTCTGATGCTGTGGTAAGTAGTACCAGTCACAGGTGGCAACTTAACTCTTGGGAACACAATTCTGGCCCCACTATTCTCATCTTTAAGAAGACATAGGTGAACAAAATAACATTTAGGTTAGATACCTCATAAATGGTGGTTGTGCTAAGTATATTTGTGTTGCTCTTAAGAAGTACCCTGACTTCTTGCAAGGGCATCATATAATGGCACTTTCCAAATCGGTGATGAATCATGCTCCCCAAACACCTTTTTGCTTTCTTTCTCCACATAATATATGCACAAAAACTCAACAAAGAGAAACATTTTTAAATGATGAAATTATGATGTGAAATATCACTTGGGAACTTATGGATAGATTCTCACATTTTCAGAATTGAATTTGACAACAACAAATTTTAAAGTGCACCCTTGTATTTTGATTGCATTTGGTTTCTAAATGTGCTTTGGAGAGATGATGTATTTGTTACACTGCAACCGCAAGGAAGCATAATGTGCGCTGCAGGGTGGGAGTGGGAGTCACACTAGGACAAGCATTTAGAAGGTTCCTTGTGCTTTGTGACCAAGTCTTCCTTGAAAAGGATGCAGCTGAAACTGTAATTACAGGAGGCATTATGTTTCCAGAAAAATCTCAAAGAAGTATTACAGGCAATGGTGGCAGCTGTCAGATTGGTCTTTGAAGGAAACGGTGGAGGGAGACAATTTCTCCGGAACACAGAGGCAGCAAAGAAAGTAGTTTGAGACTGTAAGACTTGTTTCTTATTGATAGTGGAAATTTTGAAAATGGTGTCTTGGTGAAGCTCTCTAAAATCCTTAAATCTTTTACTATGTAAATATTTCCCATGCTTTCTTAAACTTATAATCAACTAATAATATTGAAATATGATACATTTGAATGGATGGTTAGATGAAGGGTTAGGGAGCTGTGATTAGAACCTAGGGTCCAGGGCAGGCGTTGTGACACTGCAAGCTGGGAAAGTTGCCACCTGTGGAGCCATTATCATATATGAGCATCAGTTTGAATCCTGGCTGTGTCTCTTCTAGTTCAGCACTCTAGTAACGTGCCTGGGAAAGCATCAGAAGATGACACAAGCTTTTGTGTCCCCATGTGGGAGACCTGGCTTCTTCCCAGTCCAGCCTCAGCCATTATAGCCATTTGGGTAATGAACCAACAGATGGATGATCTCTTTCTCTCTTTCGCTCTCTCTCATAGCAATTCTGTCTTACAAATAAAAGTGGATAAATCTTATGTTGTGCCCAGATTTTGAGATCCCCAAAAATCACCAGGAGTCTGAAGTCGATCCAGGTGCACAAGGATGGTTTATTCAAGTTCAGGACATCTGAGTCTAGGTTCTTGGTTGAGAGCAGGCAGTTGGCTGACCAGTTAGCCAGGACCAACACCCCTTACCCCTTAATATCTTAAGCATTACTCATATTTTTTTCCTAGAGATAACAATCCAAAAGGGGGTGTAATGTAATGCACAACTGGGAACAGAATTTATATAAAGGAGAGCATGATAACATACATTCAAATCTCACACTGAGTAGTACTTTGTGACGTGTGGCCCAGACTGAGTTGTCTATTACGAGAGAGGGGAGAGGAATTCTCAAGCACAGTGTGGGCAAAAGAGTCCCCCCCCCCATTATTATTAGACACTTTTATTATTACCTTAATTGAATAAACATTTGGGTGGGTCTTCGCATGAAAATTTCTGGGATTTTTTTTTTAAAGATTTATTTATTTCATTACAAAGTCAGATATACAGAGAGGAGGAGAGACAGAGAGGAAGATCTTCCGTCCGATGATTCACTCCCCAAGTGAGCCGCAACGGGCCGGTGCTGCGCTGATCCGAAGCCGGGAACCAGGAACCTCTTCCATGTCTCCCACGTGGGTGCAGTGTCCCAATGCATTGGGCCGTCCTCAACTGCTTTCCCAGGCCACAAGCAGAGAGCTGGATGGGAAGTGGAGCTGCCGGGATTAGAACCAGCGCCCATATGGGATCCCGGGGTGTTCAAGGCGAGGACTTTAGCCGCTAGGCCACGCCGCTGGGCCCAATTTCTGGGATTTTTATGGCACCTCCTTCCCTGGCATTTCATGGGTTCTCCTGCTTTCTGGTCCCAGAGGAGAAATATGTACATCCTAGAAAGGCAGGCATTACAGAAAAGCAGGTGAAGGGATAAAATTACAACGCAGAGCTGGCAAAAACTCTCACTCGCCTATTTCTATCCAACTCCCTGACTAGTTCCTCTATATTGGTATTACTTTAAATGCTGAAGCCTGTTGAAATAGCAACATTAAAAAAAAAGATCGCATAAATATGTGTCCTTAAAATGTCTATGATGTATTTAACCCACAGTATCAAATATGCATTCTGAGTGGAAGTTCAGTCATTGAAAAATCTATTCACCTTATGATACCTGAAGCATCCAGTCATGCACTTATAGCAAAACAGCCTTATCTTCACTTAATATGACTTTTACTGATTTTATAATTTTATCCATATTTGTATCTTTTATGTGCTTATCACTATAGTGTTAGTCCTATACATCATTTTATTTATAACTCTCAGATCAAATCATATTACTAGGGTACTTTACAAAGAAGAAAAGCTGGAGAGATCCCTCCAAATTGCCATCCATAAGGCTATTGACCATTATAGACGAAGATCATACTTGGAAAGAAGTCTAGTTTTCCTTTCAGCTAACAAAGTTATGTTTTAATCTTGACCTTAAGAGAAACCAGATTCTAAATCTGAATGATCCCACTGGAAGGAATTTCTTGCATACTATCAAGCCCCCAGGAAGCTATTTTAAAATGGGGACTCCCTTTTTGCACTTCACAGTATTCCCAGTAGGTGGCCCTGCCGACACTTTGGCTAATGCAAGTGAACATAAGTGCTTCTTTGATGATGCATTTCATTAGCTCTGTGAGACACCTAACTGCTTGTGGAGAATAGGCTTCTAAAGAGAGAAAGGCTTTTGATGAATGCAGTAGAATTACATTAAGTAATCGGCACATCTTTTGTTATGTTGATTGTGTTCTGGTTTTTATTTGAATTGGAGGAAAAATAAAAAGGTCTGAATTTCTCCCCCAGCTATGCACATGTAATTCTTTCTGGCAGCACACAGAGTGAGATCAGCCCTTTCTGGGTAAAACAGCTTGGCCTTGGGAAGAGCTGTTTTCTCCAGTGTCCTCTTTGTCGGAATCATGGAGTGGCCTTCAGAAATGCCTCTTCGCATTATTGATGGGAGCAAACCAAACTGCTTGGAGTCAGTGGCAATCGGGATTAAGTGCTCTCGATTTCTCTTCGCCCTTTGCAAACAGTGTCTCTGCCATCTCCCTCCACTCTGTCTTGTCACAATCCCACATTCCGACATTCTTTATTCTTGCTTAGCTTATTTCTTCTTGTTAATTATTTTTAAGTTTTTTTTTTAATCAAGTGTTATTAACTTTCATTGATGACATCCATTTTAAATGGTTTTCCTTCTGTTACGTTTTTCTTTAGGAGAAAACCAGGTGCGCCTTTAAGAGCAAACCAGGTGTGAATAGAAAAGGCACCCGTTTTTTTCTCACCAATGTATTTCCTGAAGCACACAGAATAAATGAGGTGCCTTTGAAACATGTTTCCCAAAGCAACCATTTTATGACTGGGGAAACCTCTTCTCTGATGACGGACAGTTAGCTGTGCATAACACACTTGTGTCATGTCATCCACTGTCAAGTGTTTACCTCGTCTGTGAGTTAAAGCAAATGCACCTGTTGATTGGGGATCATTAGGAAGAAATTAAATTTTGTATTTTAAGTTTCATCTCTCATTTCCGTTCTTTTAAAAACAGTATTGTTATTACACATGTCTCCTCACCCATATCTGCAATAGAAACACTACCCGAGGACTGGAAGCAGGTGTTTGGCAAGGTTCCTTCTATCTGTATAATGTAAAAAGTACAGGTAGGAGGAAGTGCTTTACATGGACACCTCCGCATCAGGCTTGTTTTGTACAAAACTCTGTGATATTCCTAAAACAATAAAAAGTTAAAACCCTGCCTGTGTATAAAATTTAATCATTTGACAGTCAAGGACCAACTGAAATTTCATGTTAACTTAAATCAATGTAAAATGACCAATTTTACTTTTTGTTATGTAAATACAGATGACTTATTTTAAATGTTTAATGTATGTTCATGGACTGGAAAGGCAGAGAGACAGATGTTTCACTGGCTTCCTTCCCAAATGCCTGCAATAACCAGGCCCGTGCTAGGTGGAAGCCAGCAGTCAAGGACACCAGTCATCACCTGCTTCTCCCATCGTGTACATTGGCAGGAAGTTGGATCCGATGTGAAGCCAGAACTCACTTAATCGCAGTTCCTCCAATATGTGGGTAGCTGCTGTGGAAGCTTAATCCACTGCACCACAACGCCTGCTCAAAGGAATTCCCACAATGCAAGAGCACATGCTGCCTCTTTTCTGTCTCTTAGCCCAAGGAGACATTGCTTGCCCTTTATCAAAGGGAATTCACCACTCACGGAACTGAGCCTGCTGGCTTTAACAGATTTCAGTCACAGGACTCAAGGAGCCATGTGCTTCCTCTATAGGTCAGAGCGTCCCTCTCCAGTGTTGTCCTGGAGTGATTGTGTACAGGAATTCCATGTCTGAGCAGAATGTAATTGCCCCTTTCATGAAATCCCCAGACCGACTGGAGTCCACTTGGCCATCATAAATTCCCTAAGGAGCACGAATCACTGGCCAATCAAAGGAAGACCACGGGATCCACTGATAGTCAGGAAGTTGGACAAGAGCTGATTGGGTACTTCTCAGCCCCAGTTCCAATGTATAAGAACCTAGACCTCTAACTTGCTGGGGAACCTGGGATTTGAGCAGGAAACAATAGCTACTGATCCTCTATGCTTTGCAATAAATACCTGATTTCTTCCACCACTCCCAACGTCGGTGATGGGCTTTCCATATGGTGTGCCAGCGAGCGGACCTAGTGTTTTGTTTTGTTTTGTTTTGTTTTAAAAAATATTTATTTGTTTTTCATTGGAAAGGCAGACATACGGAGAGGAGGAGAGACAGAGAGGAAGATCTTCCGTCCGATGATTCACTCCCCAAGTGACCGCAACGGGCAGGTGCTGAGCCCACCCGAAGCCGGGAACCAGGAGCTTCTTCAGGGTCTTCCACACGGGTGCAAGGTCCCAAGGCTTTGGGCCGTCCCCGACTGCTTTCCTGGGCCACAAGCAGCGAGCTGAATGGGAAGCGGGATCGCTGGGACACGAACGGGCGGCCTTGTGGGATCCTGGCGCGTTGAAGGCAAAGTTTTTAGCCATTAGGCTATTGCGCTGGGCCCGACCTAGTGTTTTTTCTTGGTGGTGGTGGTGGTGGTGGTGGTGAAGGGGATGGGAATGCGCGGTTCTACAGCAGTATTTTCAGCTATGTTGCTGGCAAGGCTTGCTGGGTTTTTTCCTCAGCTTAGGATCGAAATAAAAAGCTGGGACTCAGTTGCAGACAGAGAAGTTTTATTTGCAACATCATTAGGTGAATGCGAAAAGAAGGAAGGGGAAAGCACCTCCCTGAGGAAAGCCAGGAAATGGGGTGCCTCTAAGGAAACGCGGGAGGAAAGAGTCCAGACATCTTAGGAAGCGTCCTGGGTTTTTAAAACATGCTCTGACTCCTCTCCGTCTAGGCGGAAACCTGCGGGGAAGCCATTCCTCATTGGTGGTCACTCGACCAATTAGGAAATGGCTCAGCAGTTCCGGTGCTGCCCACTTGAAGGCTTGGCTTCCGGCCCACGGATTTAGCGCGCTTGGACGGTCTCTGACTGGGTCCGAGTGGTGTTCGGCAACAATGTGAGTTTTAATGTCTTTTGGCAATAAATATATATTTATATTTTGTAGTTAAGCTGGTAACTGAAAAAATACGTTTTCCTTTGGTTTACAAGGTTTTTTTTTTCCACACAGAAATAGCTCATTTATAAATTTAAATGAATTTGATAAAGAACAGTCTTAGTGTTTTCTTGTTTAATATTTGACTACTGAAGCTCATTATCTTAAAATCTTTTAAACAAGTTTCTTGACCGACTAATGAATTCCCTTGAAACGGTGAACTGAATATAAATTTAATTTTCAGGCACTTTTTCTCTAAGCACCGACCTCATGAATCTGTACCTTTTGAGCACCTCAGATGATACTCACCTGCTTCAAGTCTAATTTTGAAGCGTGGTTAGTGCCTGGATTGATAAAGCTAACCACCTGTTACCAGGTGCTTGCTGTGTCTCAGGCCGTCCTATTGAGTTGGCCTCACAGTGAAGTAGATCTCTGTTTTCTGAGGCTACCAGGCAGCTTTTTTTTTTTTCTCCACGGAGGAAGTAGCACAGGGAGCTTTTAGAAGTTAGAGGCGAAAGCAAAGGAAACCTGTTTCCAAAGACACAGCAACTCCCGGCTCCTTCATTCTCACCCTCTGTTTGGTGGTCTTGCTGTTCCATGAAGCTATGGCCTTGAGCAGGGCTGTGAGGCAATCAGCCTGTGACTTAGCAAAGCCGCATGGGATGCAGTTTATGCAGGCCAGGGAGACCCGAAAACGCCGTCATCACTGTAATGGGAGTTAGGAATTAATTACCACTGACGCAGAAGACAACAGGTTTTTGCACTCTGGGATGCGTGAGGAGAAAGGATTGGAGAATCTGGGGAAAGGCTGAAGGAGATTTAAGCCACCTGTGTTTGTTCAGTAGGATTTATTCCAACGCTGGACACCTTACTGCTCAGAGGCAGGGTGATTGGGCTCTTTCATGATGGATTACATTCTCCACAGGCTTGCAGAGTACTTTCTTGGATTATTACGAAACATACATCTGAAAGACACTGAGTAAATCTTAACAACTGCCGATTTCCAAAAGTAAACACTAAGAGGCAAGGGCCCAGAGTTACAGGGATAAACCTCTCCCTAATTATTAAACTGAGAGGAGCCACAAAACCATACTGGACAGGTAAACAGATGGAAAGTGTCAGTTCTGTCCCCAGGAAGAATCAGAAATGGGCAAAATCAGTAACTAAATAAATCAAATCTGACAGGTTTTGTACCCAAGGAAGAAAGACTGGGTCAGAGGCAGCCCATCCGTCCTGTCACCTAATGTTTGCTGTTGCCTAAGAAGTGCTACTGTGGTTAATCAGTCTCCAATCTCTTCTCATCCGTTGTTTGATGTGCTTTCAGATGCAACCACAGGTGGCTGCTTCTCTCTCTCTCTCTCTCTCTCTCTCTCTCTCTCTCTCTCTCTCTCTCTCTTGTCACTGCCTTCTCTTTCAGGATGTCCTTAAAGAGCATACTACACGCTGAAGTGTGTTTAGATACTTGTTATTCTGGTATATTTAGTGAGATTGATACTAAAGGTCATATTTTTCTTGTTGAATGTAATGCAGTATTACAATCAGTGTACTAAACTGTTATGACAGATGAACAATTCATATTAAAAACTCATGCCTGATGAATCCCATTCTTTTGAGGAAAAAAATTTTAGCCATCTCCCCTGTGATGTACTTACAGTTTAATTTCTCAGTTCTTGTTAAGGCTTGACAGCTGAACCTAGAAAGGGCAAAGTTAACAGTTTTGATTTAATTGAAAGCAGTGGATATTGTAGAAAGTGAGAACAGGTGGACTGTTTATAAGAAGGGAAGTTAAATTTTCAAATTTCGATTCTGAAATTATGTGTTAGTGAGAAGTTGATAATATCTTACATGAAGAAAAACTGAATGTAATAAAGTACGAATATCAGCATGTTTGAAAAAAATCTGAACGTGTTAGCAAATCAATCCTTTTTTAAAGTACACTGATTTAGAAGAGTGCTGCGAAGGGATTTATGTAAATGTAATGAGTTAAAGCATGGATCTTGCAGACTTGGGAAATAGGAGTAGTTGCTTTAGAGAGTGAAAATCATCGGTACCTCAGCTTTCACATGCGCTCAAATCATTAGTACAGTTCTATTTGTTGGTTACTTCGAATGGCTTTTATTTCAAAGCATTAAAAAGACAGAAGCCTGCAATTGCAACACTTTTAAAAAATTTTTGTTTTTCCATGTAGGAGAGATTAGTAATGTTATCATCACTTTCCTGTCACTCCTTAAGACACAGCAACCCTAAAAATCATGTGATTTTGACATTATTTTAGACGTAGTCCTCCTTCCCTGTCCCTCTCTTATATATCATCTAAATTACAGTCAATGAATTTATTTTGGAGTGAAAATATGACCTTATTGCTCATTTTCTTGGAATGTTTCAGTATCTTCTCCCTCATATAATGTAAAGTTACCATACAGTATTTTGCAGTCCATTCCTGCTACCTAATTCACGTGCATTCTGCATTTAATTGTCCTCACCTTGAACTTTTCGTTTCTGTCACACTTCACTGTTCCTTTTCCATTATGTATTAAAGCCAAAGCTTAAATTTCAGTTTTTTGAATATTTCTAGTATATTTACATTGCTGGTTCTACAAATGCCAAAACTTAGTTAAATTCTTCATTTTCTTAAGTAACTTTCATCAGTAAACTAGTATTTGCCAAGGAATGTTCTGGGTTCCAATATGCAGTGATAATACACCCAGCTCAAATACAATACAAAAACCAACACACAAACTCTTCCCCGAGGGAGTCCCCTGGTGGGTGAAAGACAACATATAAACAAACACTTAGGCGACACACATAAGTGGCAATAACAAATATATCAGGGACAAGGAATTGAGTATGGGTTCTGAAACATGGTACAGGGGGCAGGGTCTAGTCTAACTGGGATGGTGGATTTTGAATTAGGACCCAAAGGGAGTGATTTATATAGTTGCATAGGAACTTGCTATAAAATTATGTTTCAAGTAAGAACAGAAGCTGGAAGCGTGGTTTTAGTGTGAACAGTGGTGAAAGAAGGAAACTCTGAGAGGGGGCTCCTGCAATAATATGGACAAGATGTGGCAATTTGGGCCAGCATACTAAGTGGAGTAGATGGGGCAGGATAGAGACATTGATTTGTTTTGTGTCAACTTGGCTAGACTGGTGACCAATTATTTGTTCAAACACTAGTCTAGCTATTGCTATAAGGATATTTTGAGATGCATTAACATTTACAATTAGTTTAAAGGACATTATTGCCCATAATCCGAGTATTCATTCAGCCATTTAAAATGCCTTATGTGCAAAAACTGAGGCTTCCTGATACCAGATTTGAAACAAGTATGGTTTCCTGAAACAAGATTTGAACACAAGTCCTATGTCTTGAATGTCCAACTTTTAGATGAAGGAGTGTAACATGAACTGTTAACTGAATCTCCGGTCAGTGCTGGCTTGTGCACTGATTTCAGACATATCAGCATCTACATCTGCTGAGATAATCCCTTAAAATTACTGCTTTTGTTCATACACACACACACATACACATTCATACAAGGGGACTTCAAGAAGATCATATAGACCTCATTTTATATATATATAAATTCAAAATATTATATAATATAAATTTAGGTAGTATAGCACAGAAATATTTTTAAATGAAATGATAATGCTACTGTTAAATTAGGTGGCATAAGAAAATGGTTAGTGGGTACTCTGGAAAACTCAAATTTGATGGGTGATCTTAGCAATGCCCAGTTGACATCAACACAGCAATGTTAGGAGAAAGGTTTCATAGGCAAGCCTGTGGTTCTGAGAAATGGCCTCATCATGATATTCGAAATCTGTCTTTCATCAGCACAGTTTCATGAAACCAATTTGAAGCAGTAATGCTGTCTTAAACAACAAAAGAGCCTCTGGTTCACTTGGTGTTACCTCTGTCTCCAACCTAATCTCATAAAGCATTATGAGTGACACTGAATGCAAAATAAATAAATACCACCTTTGGTCTTCTATCACTCACAGCATGATATGCTGCCAAAAGAAACAGGAAATTAAACAGAGGAACCTCATATTTTTGCTTGATTTAATTCTCCCAAACCAGTGGAAATCGTTTTGCTGAAGAACAATTTTAATTAAAAAATATTTGTTGATAATCCAGTAATTCAGGGGTAGAAATGCCAGGATAGACATTGCATAGCACTTTCTCAAAATAGTGTTAGAGTACTAGAACAAGCATATATTCCAAGATAGCTTTTAAACAAGACAGACTGGTATAAATGGCAAAAGAAAGGTGAGAAATCATTGTTGTGGGACGAGTTTAGTTAACTACACTTGGGCTATTGACATATTTAAATAAATGATTGTTAGGTCTGACATTTCATTTGTTGCTACTATATTTAAATTAAAGCCCATACTTAATTCTGACAGAGGTGTCCTGTCTAACTATCACAAGATGATTACCTGTCTTTAAGAATGTCTTTCCTCTTCAAATAAGATACTAGATTAAGAGGTAAGGTACACATAGACATTGAAACATACACAAGTATTACAAAAAATATTCTTTTTAGAAATGTTTCTTTTAAAAGAGTTTTAAAAATTATTTGAAAGGCAGAGATATTTAGAGAGAGGTATTCCATCCACTGGTTCAATCCCCAAATGGCCACAACAGCCAGGGCTTGGGCCATGCCAAAGCTAGGGGCCAGGAACTTACTGGTCTCCCACACAGATGCAGGACCGTTGTAGTTGGGTCATCCTTTGTAGTTTTCCCAGATGCATTAGCTGGGAGTTGGGTCAAAAGTGGAAAAGCCAGGAATCAAACCAGTATCCATTATACCACAATACCAGCTCCAAAAAAGTATCTTAAGTACTCCTTTCATATTCTGGAGGGATTACTTTTGTTTATTGGTTGTCTATTTTTAGTAACGATTGCTATTGTATTTGAAAAGCAGAAAGAGACTGGGATGGACAGATTAATTAATTTTTGACACATGAAATGCATGTGAGAGCCGTCCTGGGTTAAACAAAAGCTACTAGATGACTCTCACATCAGAGGCAGTAATTCAACATAAAATAAAACGATTGAGGAATGCCCTAGTCTAGTCTGACCAGTATCTCTACCTGAAGAAATTAGGATTATGACCGAAAGAGAATTTCTGTGCACAGAAGAAAGACTATCCGAAGACACAAGGAGAAGCAGGTACTCTTCAAACCAAAGAGAGAGCCCTAATCAGAAACCGAACTTTCCAGCAACTGGACTTTAGATTTCTAGCCTGGGTATTTCAAATAACCAATCTGAAATATTGTTACTGTGTTTGTAGTAACCTAATCTGGCGACTCAATCCCATTCATAATTATTTTTGTGGCTGATGGGTTTGATCTCAAGTGAATGAGTTGTGTATAGTTGACCCATTAAATGCACTGCAGTAGTAGATTTCTTTCTCTATGGGTTGCACATGTATTCCTCTCATTTAAAACGTTTTTGCAGGGAATGTGGAAAAGTATTTTGCCCAGTGATAACCTTGAACTTAAAATAATTGCAGTCCTGTATTTAACCATGCTTAAGTAGTTTATCAATACTTGTTTTATTTTTGTCAGTATCCGTTTGTTATTCCTGTATTGCCAATGGAATAGCAAGCTTTTTCTATTTTGGGATCTATTCTCCTCCTCCCACTTCATTATATCTAACAGTTCTACATTAGTGTATTCCTATTCCCAAAGTTGTCTTAATATTATATATACTTACAATGCTTACCTTCAGGACTGTTTGCAGAAATTTTCCTCTTATTTGTTTAGATATTGCTTATCATTTAGTTGGATACACTAAGGATCCGTTTCTTTAAGGGCAAAGTGAAAACATGGAAGAATTTGTGAAAGAGATCATGTACTTTTTCTATCACAATCTTTTATTTTAGTGTGAAAATAGCCATAGGCAATGTGAGAAGGAATGAATTAGAGTGTGCCTTAGCAAACACTTCCTTGTATTTCAGTTTTTTCAATAGTGTTCTGGTGTTTGTCTCAGGAAGGTCTGATGGGTTCAGAGTTCTCAAAATGGTTCCATACAGAAAAATGGTTTTATTTTGTTTTATATTTTGTTTGAAAGAAAAAATGATTTGGAGTGCAATCTATGTTAGCACTTTTTTGAATTTTTAAAAAATGGAGCCCTATAATTGCCTTATTTTTTGTCTTTTGAAAAGCAGGTTAAGTTTGTCATTCATTTTAGCGTTTTGTTTTCGTTCCCAGAAAATTTTGTTTTTATCTTTTATTTTTTTTTTAAGATTTATTTTTTTTGATTACAAAGATATACAGAGAGGAGGAGAAACAGAGAGGAAGATCTTCCTTCCAAGGATTCACTCCCCAAGTGACCGCAACGGCTGGTGCTGCGCCGATCCAAAGCCAGGAACCAGGACGCGGATGCAGGGTCCCAAGGTTTTGGGGCATCCTCAACTGCTTTCCCAGGCCGCAAGCAGGGAGCTGGAAGGGAAGTGGAGCTGCTGGGATTAGAACCGGCGCCCGTATGGGATCCTGGGGCGTTCAAGGCGAGGGCTTTAGCTGCTAGGCCACGCTGCCGGGCCCTGTTTTAGCCCTCTCTGCATAGATTCTGGAATTTCTCTATTCCTGGAAAGCTTTCTTTGGCTTTTAATATTAACTCTATTTCACTTTTTTTTCTAGCAACTTTTGTTCTTGCAATGGTTTTTCTTCCTGTTCTGAATGTTCCCACTTGAAATTTTTTTATTCCGTTCTCTTTTGGGTGTATTAATGTATGGTTTTACTAACCCTTAAAGAACTTACATGTTGACCCCACCCTTCCCCCAAACTATTATCTACAGTTACACATGAGGAGACAGTGAATCTGGCATTGAATGAACTTATTTAAAAGAAAGTTCAAGTGTAGCATCCAGGATTGTGCAGCTCCAGTGAACAATATTCTCTGCATACCGTGCAGACGTCTTTGATGTTTGTGTGTAAGAGAAATGTCACTAGAATGGAGTGAGTGGTATTGGTGCATGCACATTACAAAATGAACTCTCAACCGTTGAAGGAGACTGGCACCTTGTAGGTGGTGAGAAATGTTGTTGAGTCTATATTCAGTGATTCATGTACCCAGTGAAACTAAAAGCACTCAATTTTCAAAACACTAAAGAACTGGTGGAAATTGCTGGTTTGGAGCTCTTATGATGGCTGACAATATTATCCATGCAAAATGTTTCTACTTATTTCTATTTTCTTCATACACAATTCTTTTCACTTCTGTTCATCACCATCTGTTTGCCCCACGAGATATTTATCCCTCCCTATCAAATGGTAACTAATACCTTGTGCAAATTTAGAGCTAGGTTTGGAATCAGTAACTGGATAGATGGCTTGTGAGTTAGTGTGGTTATTTTGAATTTATTGCACAAAGACTCTGAGAAAGTTTCCATAGATTCTGCAGTAAAAGACATTTACCTCTATCTGTGAATGTAACTGAATTCCCATAGAGCTTATAATGAGGCAGAAAATCTGTTTGCAGAGGAAGGGGCAGGAATAACCAAATAATTTTTTACTTCTTACATGATTTTTGCAGTTCGATATGGCAACTCTCCAGTATTTAGTTGGCTTCTTGAATGTTCAGTCATTTTACTTGTTTACTGCTTACTGAGCAATGTATGCAACTGGAAATGAAGATGCTCTGTGCTGTGAAATAATACATTGGAATACTGAACCTGAATTTTCCCCTTGGTAGTTAGAAGTATGGACATTGCCTGGAGAATTGGACTGTTGTGGCAGGCATGCAAATAGAAAGAGACAAGGTTCAGTTTTTAACTTCCAAATTGGCTTTACAAAGCCCACATCAGAACCAATATTCAGCACCATGAGATGGCTGAACACTGTCATGTTGTAGTGCCAGGAAGCAACATGGGAGGCAAGCCAGGGCTTGCAGGTCCTCCGTACCATTTGAGCAAGCTGGCTGTGTTCCCAACATTGGAGAGCCTCATTAGAGTTCTTGTTAATGCCAGCTGAATTTTCCCCCTAGAAATTGCCTCAACCTTCCCAGGTGGTACACACCTGTGTTGAGAAAATTTGTGTAAAACTATTTGAATGGTCTCATGCAAATGGCCTATTTTAGCCAGTGTATGCACTTCTCCAACTGTCAGTTTCAGTCACCTATATTCTTTAAATTCAAATATCCAAAGCAAATTTGAGCATGCAATGAAAGTATGTTTGTTTATTTAAAAGACACAATGATGAAGAGTTAGAAAAAAAGGGTACGGGGAATAGAGAGGAAAAAGAGAGAGCTCTTTAGTCCAGTGGTTCACTATCTAAATTCCTGCAACAGCCAGTCTTGGCCAAAACCAGGATCCTAGATCTCCATCCAAGTTTCCCGTGGAGGTGGCATGTATTCCAACACCTGGACCATCATTTTCTGTTCCACCAGGTTCATTATAAGGAAGCTAGAATGGCAACTGAGTAGTTAAAACTGGATCTAATATTCTAACATGAGATGTAGGTGATCCAAGACCAGAGCATTTGTCCCCAGATGTAATTTAGAATAGAGAATGCTTTGTGAGTATGTAATTGTAACAATTTTTCATGAGTTTGTGCAGGAAGAGACTGAATCTTTCAACATGTCTAATATTGAGCCAAATGGAATCTCTATACTCACTCTCTTGACCCCAGAGTGGAAGTCTCAACCTTTCAAATGAATTTCTCTAATACCCTGGCTGATCTCTATTGCAGGATCTTTCTTGTCTCTATAACCTCTTGTACTAATCTGCTTCATTGCCCTGCTTTAGCCACCCTAGCTTCTCTGTTACTCATTGAACACAAGGTCATCTGTATGTCTAAGCACTTCCGTATGTGCTTTTCTGTGTGCGTGGAAATGTCTCCCACTGCATGTCCACAAGGCTTGCTCTTCTGTTTTAATATATTCGATACTAACCTCAAAGGTGTCTAAATTCTAATTCCTGGACCCATCAATATTACTTAGTGAGGCAAAAGAAACTTTTTAGATGTAATTAGATGAACATGGTTAGGATGAAGGGATTTCTAGATAGTACCTTGATGGGACCAACTAGTATCATTTTTAGGAGAAAGTTCAAGCTAGATTTGATGTAGAACGCAGCAGTGCAATATCTAAAGCACAAGCCTACTCTACTGAATAAATGGGTGAGTGAAGGGGACTGAGCCAAGGAATAATGCGGCTTTGGAAGTTGGAAAAGGCCCGGGAACAGATTCTGTTTGAGAGCATCTGCCTAAACCTTCATTGACTCAGTGATATTGATTTTAGATTTCTGACATTCAAAATGGTAAGAAAATAATTACATGTTTGAAACTAAGTTCGTGTTGTTTTGGTAACACATCAGTAGAAAACCTATATGCCAATACTTGCTCAAATGTCAGCATGTTAGTGTGTCTTTGACAACCTTATTAGAATTAAAATCCCATTCACTCTCTCCTTCTCCTATGTTTAATTCCCTTTATCTCTTTGCCTAATGTTAAATGCCTTGCCTATTTTACTCCCCAAAATGTATGTTGTATGAAGATGAATATTTTGTTGTCTGTTTGCTTCACAAGGAAATTTCAAGAAATAGCTTATTCTGGGGATGGGCAAAAGGTAACAAACATGGGCAGGAAGTTATAGAGGATGTAATAGACTCAAAGGGGGAGGAAAGACCCTTGCCTAGAGAATGTCCAAACAAACTGTGGATTCAGTGAGCGAATATACAGTTTAGGCAGTAGAGGGATTTTACTCAAAGTGAGAGATTTCTACATTTCCTTCATTAACCATTTTTTTTTTTTTTTACTTCTGGAGAAAAACCAAAGTTGGGGAGGATCAGGACAAATCATTTTGGGGCAATGAGAAATGAAACAAATATTTGTATTTTAATTTTTAAAAGTGAGAATGTGACAGCATGAAGCTATCATTTCCATAATGAAGAATTAAAGCATATATGCTTTGAAGTCATAAAAGCAGGGAATATTGTGTTATTCTACTGACTGGCGCAGAATTCTTCCTAGGGAGAAAGGAGTCATGTTTGGTTATAAATACTCACATAGGGATGAAGCCCTCTGGGCATGAGCAGATGGTTTATGAAAAACAAAGGGCTGGCTCAACTACTCTGCAGTAGAAATGACCTGAAACCTTGGGTGGGAGATACAAGTAAGTGATCTGGATGTGAGGAAGAAAGGTAGCAAGAAGATACAAAGCTGAAATTCTAATAGAAAAAGTTATCCTCATAAATTCCTTAGGTAAGTTGTAAGGCTAGGACTGTCTAGCAGTCAGTGTTGGACTGAATCGCTGGATAGCTAAGGAAATCAACTCCCCCTTTCTGTTACCTCTAGGTTCTTTCAAATCTGAAGTGCACATAGCATTGGCTTGTAGTGTTGTAGGGTGTTTGACTCCGAATACTGCAGCAACCTCAATTCTTGTCTCGCAGGAAAGAAGAAATTTCATGCGGACACAGTTTACTTTTAAAGCAAGATTTATTAGAAAAGTTAAGAAAGGAGACTTCTGTTCTAGTGATGGGAGGGGGCTCTGAGATAGAAAGGACTCTTACCCCTGCCATAGTGGCAGGAGGAGAAGTGGAGAAAAAAAAGAGACCCATATTAATGGTGGGGAAAGCACCTTTTAAAGGCTTACTTCAAAGGGGGTTTTCCAAGGACAAAAGGAGTTCTGGTCCCCCTGGTACCTGGCTTTGGGGCAAAAGACCAGACAGATGTCAGACATTGGACATTCCTGGGCTTGGGAATATGAGTACTTCCTCCAGTCCAGTTTTCAATGATAAGGAGACTAGCCTGAGGCCCTCCCACACAATGGCCAGAGATAATGGCTGATAAGGGCTGGTAGGGAATTGATATGCTAATGTCACCCTTGTTCCTTGGAAGACATGTGCTCTGGTGAATTCAAGACATGGTGGGGAAAATACTCCTTTATATTTGAGAAATGAATGACGACTTGGGGACTCAGAATACCCTAACTGCCTACTGCCCAGTCTAACTCCTCTCTCAGTAGGAATGTGGGAGAATGAAGGCATCTGGGTGTGAGTCAGTGGGGCAGTGGAAGGTAGCAGATGATCTGTGCATACAGGAAGTGAATCTTAGCTTGGAAACTGGAAATTTAGCTGAAACAACATGAAGGAATGTACACTTGCCTTCTCTAGCCACTGAAAAAATCATAAGGCTTTTGGGAAAACCAAACCTATTTTATGCAAATATTACAGATTATCACCACCATAGCCACTTGGAGAAATTGAGAGTGGGCAAGATGCAGATTATAGATGATAAATTTAGATTTCTTTACCTGAATTTTAGGAAAATAAAGTCACCTATTTAGGAAAGTATACCTGGGGAAACATTCAAAATGGTTACACAATCTTGCATTGGATATTTTAGTTTACATTTGTTCTTTGGATCTTTCCTCTTGAAAACCAAGCTCTGACACATTTATTCTGTGTTGTTTTTTCCCTTCCTCTTTGTGGCTCTGGGTACATGCTGATGATTTTGTATCCATTGCTTAGTGCTGTGTTCCTTGACACCTATATGAATCAGAGTCTTCTGTTCAAAACAGAACTGGTGGGGAGAAGATCTGGAGGCCTACACTGGAGTCTCACTTTCAGATGAGCTTGGAAGTCAGACAAGAAATGAAAACCATGTTATTTGTCAAAATAGATTCAAAGGACATTTGCTGGCAGCACTGCAGAGAGCCATAATAAAATTAAATAAGTGCCTATGGGTCCTTACACAGGAATATGTTTCTTTGCTTGTAAGAGGACAGATAAATGGTGAGGCACATCAAGGTTTGGAAACTCCTTTTGTAGGAGAACTGACTGAGTGGTCATTTGCATAGCTCAGCTGGACATCAGAGCCTGCCTGGGATTCTTTGCCTGAGGCTCTGTCATTCAGAGATTATCAAATAAACTGAGAATTAACATGTCATCATTGTTTCAAATCTGGTGCTAAATGTTATAAACTGTAGGATTAAGCCCTGTCTGGGATTTGAAACAGGTGATTTGAGCTGTTAGAATCTTTCATTGGTTCATTCAGTTGGCCAACAGAATAGGTGCACGGTATTACATGATGCAAAAATAATTTTGATGTGTACCTTGGACCAGAAACTATCAACTTAAAAATAGAGGAAAAATGCATACGTATACTTAAGAATGAGAATTTCATGAGAATATTACTCTGCAATGGTCCTTGTTTGGTTCTTCAGCAACTGCAATGGGTAAGGCATGATAAGTGAGATGGCTACACGTCCTGCCTTCAGTTCACATTTCACTCATTATTTCCTCACCGTAATCTGATGGTCATCCTTTGCAATAGGTAGAAAATAGGCTTTACAAGCATCAGTGACTGCATTCCAGTGTCAAAAAGTCTAGTATGCTCTTTGAGCAACTTCATGGTTACCTTTTCCCTTTTACTGTGTCCAGTAATTAAAACTGCATGAATTTTAACATCAGAAAACTGATTTTACATCTGATTTTTTCCAGACATGTATACATATTATTTCTCTGTTACATCATTGATAAATGTAGCTTTCAAGATTTAGCTTATGTATTTGCCTTTTCTATTCCCATTTCCTTTGAAAACCTCCCAACTTCCCACATTATCACACTTCCTGTTAAATACTGTTGACTCCAAGGTTTTTATATTTACTTCTAACTTCCTGTCTATCTAAATTTTCAGTGAATGAGAACATGTGAGTGTTTTTCAGCCATTCATATTCATATTCATTAAATTTAATGTAAAATTTTCTCTACATGCATACTCTCACGAAATTAGTCTCCTTCCTGTTTTGTTTATTGCAAAGTGGCTTTACTATGACAGTTTTTACCATGATAGTTTTTACTATGATAGTTTTTGCATTCAGTGGCTTAAACTAGAAGCAGAGGGATCATGTAGCCCTCTTTCCGCTGCTCTACATCTAGCAAATTGTCAATATCTGTACCTGCCATATTCTCTTCACCTACAAACCTAAGTCATTTATTTTATTTTATTGGTACTATTATAACAGCATCCTATTTAGTTTCCCCAGTTTTGGCCTTTCAATTCTTCCTCCTTATTGGGTTTATTCCAAGAGAAAAATTCGAAGCAAAAAAGAGAAAAATGTATGGGAAAAAAGTATTTATTTACAGGGATAATGGATCATCTCTGTAGTATCATCTCTTTAGGGTAGAGTGTGGTGCCTAATGGGCTACACTATTGGGACAGAGTTTGAAAGAAAATTTAGCTTAGGTGGCATCATGTTGTTACTGCAAACATGTGGCTATGTGGGCATCTTGTGTGTAAAGTGAGGCTGAGGTACATCACGGAGAACTAGCCGAGCTTGGGGCATATTGGATCAGAAGAAAAGGGAATGGGGTTTAGGCAATGCACATAGCCTGGATGTTAGCAGTTCATAGATCCTTGTCAACCTATATCAGCAACAGATTTATCTCTGTAGAATTAGACAAGTTGTAGAACTGATGACTTCCCGTATCTTTAGATTTAAAATTTCCCAAAATTGATTTAGGTCATCAGGGAGATAAAAAGGAAGCAACACAGAAATAATACCTTTACTGGAATTAAAAGACAGTGCTAAGTTTCACACAAACTGTGAAAAGCAGAAAACATTTTGCGTTTTCATGCAGAGTCTTTTGTACCACTGTTCAGTACCTCCCAAAGCCAAGTTTTGCATTAAGAAAAGGAGGCCAAGGACCACTGTTGGAGAGGAAAGTGGGCCTAGAATTAGTCTACATTTTCAGCCACAAAGTCCAACCTACTCCAGGAATTGTGGAAATACTGAAAATATGCATGGTAGTAAAAGTGTAGTCCACAAAAAGAATTTTAAAATAGATGGGATCAGAAGCAGAAGTCTATGAAATGCATTGTTTTTGAGAAGCAAGAAAAAAAAAAGGCAAAAGGGAAGTGTCAGGCACAACAAAACTGAGAGAAAACAGATCATGAAAAACTCAGAAGTCACATAATGTCGGTCCACTCTTGCCAGTCAGCAGCTTCAACCAGAGGAAACAAAGGAACCCACAAAGCAGAAATGCTGCTTCTTCGTGTAGAGTTGACATTGCCTCAGAATAAGCATCAGCACCAACATTACATTGAAAACCGCTCGCAATCCACCATCTCCTACTTTACAATTATACAGGTTTTCTCTTCTGCCTTATTTAGATTACCACACCCTACTTCAAGCTTTATCCTCAGTTGAAAAGTTGGCATTAGATTTCAGGGTGTCCAGATCTAATTAAATTTCATTAGAATCTTAGCTAAATTGAATTTCTCCATTGAAAATCATAAAACACTACTGGATAATGCTAAACCAAACCAATTAATTATATCAGATTCATGAAATAACAGGTGGGGCAAATTACATTGTTTATGTATAGAAAAACAGATTTCGGTTATAAAATTGCATGTAAAAATGGTGGGGCCAGAGGAAGGGGATATTTGCATGAATTTGATTTTTTATGGATGTCAAAATATGCCGTAAGCAGAATGTTTCCCCTTTAATATTGGCAATTAGTAAATACTTATCTTCATGGGCTTTGGTATCATTCTCAGATACAGTTGAATATTAGCCCTTAATATTTCTTTTCCTAGACTCTTATTCAGACCATCTGAATATTATTGGCAAATGCTTGCCTTACTGGGGACACAATGTCAGGGCAATACAGTGACATAGGAGGATTAAATTATAAAATCAGAGCATAACTGAAAATTATTATGTACAATGAAAATGACTTAAAATGTATTAATGACCTTATAAAGTACCATATTAGGCTGTGTTTGTATATCTTTTTATATTAAAGTATGAATTTAGTTTCTTTTTTGTAGCTTTTTATTTATAAAGGAAAATTTATTTATTCATTTATTTGTTCGTAAACCAAAGTTTGTTACTCTGTTGGAGGTATGTTGAAACTGTGGAACTGTTGATAACAGCTGATGGCTACATACATTCCTATTTCTTGCCTCAGATAGTCCTGACCTGCACTCAGTGAACAGAATGCCATGTAGGAGGGCTTGAACTCTTCAAATGCTGTTTTCTCTTTTTTGTCTCACTAAAGGGGATACAATAAACTTTGCAACCGTCTTCGGTGTATATAATCAGTATTCAAAGGTTTAGTTACTTAGCTAAAATCATGTCTTTTATGCAAGTGTTTCAAGAAATGCTAGGACAAAGAACAGATAAACAGATGTGTTCCGTGATACAAATGCACAAAAGAGAGAACCCAGAGTCTGTGTTTGCATAGAAGCAGGTTGCAGTTCCAGGTTTCCTGTCACTAAAGAACACCATGATCCTTGATTCCTAAATTCTTAGGAAGAACATGGGAAGAACAACAGATCAAAGGTACTGGCAAATACTGTCACACCGGGAGCAGGTAACCACAATGGATATTCCTATTGCTGTCTTAAGATAAATTTTATCCTAGTATTTATTCTGAGTTTGCTAAGTTCTTTTATGGAATTATAAAGGAAATAATGACTCCTGGTGATTTATGATTTTTTTTGTCATGCATTGGGATGATATGTGGATTTGGAAGCCAAACATTAAATTGATTGGGTTTCAGAATGTAATAAGCTTTAAAATGATACAAATCTTAAAAGAGGCTTTAAGTTAAAAAATATTTACTACATTTAGAAATAATCTTTGGAGACTGAGGTATTAGGAGATACAAGTGATCTAAATAAGGATGATATCAGAACTAAAGGTAAAGAAAACGTGGCTTCCGAGCAACGTTTCCAACAGAGTGTGTAAAGAAATTTCATTCATGCTCTCATGCATTTCATCTATTTGATAACATTTGAAAGATGTATGTGACATATATTAAAGTTAACAGATAATTTTTTTCTGATTAGATTCTAAGGAGTTAACAGATGAACAAGAGACCTGTGGATCTCTTGAACTAGTGTGTGAAATTTTGTATGTATATATGTACACTTTTTCTTTTTTTCTAGAGAAATAGCAATCCTTTTTATCAGGTTCTCAAAATCATCCATCAGCCAGAACCACTTCAGAATCTTTCCTTTTGACAGAGGTAGAGGAAGTCTGTCAAGATATGTCAGTGCCTTGGGAAAAGGACTATTCCACGGAAAAACACCATATGTGCTTTGGAAGGCAGTGAATGTGTGGGAGCATTTATTTCAGATGAAGAGAAAAAAAAAAGTAAACATTGTCACACTATTAGACTAAAGCTATAGCAGCACAGATTAACATTGTATAGGTTATTTGATAAAGGTAGAATTATCTGTCTGGGGAATGAAAAATGACAAGAAAATAAGCTTAATTTACCCCTCCAAAAAAGCCAGAAACGTAATATATTTCTGAGCTAGACCTGATAGATGGAAGGCAGGAAGGCATCATAGAAAAAGTACATGATAATACTGCCTGTTGAACTTGAGCCACCAAGAAAGGCTTGGGCAATTTATATTTCCCTATCAGGGAGTAGCACTTTATACTACAAATAAATAAAACAACATATTGTTTCTGCTTTTTTATTTGTTTTCTTCCATAAAGTTTTTATCTACCAACATGATAACATACATGTTATTTAATGTTAAAATATTACTATTTATTCAACAACACTATTTTGTAGATACTACAAACTTTTCTGGCATTTTTCTTCAGTCTTGTTTTCTTATAATCATTATCATCAAAGATAACAGTTGTTCATTTCCTGTTCCTTACTGTGCAAGGCAGTTTGTATACCTCTGCTTATTTAATCCTTACACATCTTATGAAATTTGTGCTATTGACATGCTCATTTTAGGAAAAGGAAAACTGAAACTGAGGATAATTAATTTTCTCGACCTGAGGTGGCCTCAGCTGGAAGGACATGGCTGGAAACCATTGTCCTACTGTGTCTCCGGTGATATACTTTCATTTTAGTTTTGAGAGCATATGAAAAGAGAATTAACACTAGAAAAAGAACGTGGCACCATCCTTTGCCTGAGAGCAGTGATCAGTATGATGTACATCCTATAAAACAATAAAGAAACCTTGGTGAGGATTTATATTATATCTCACAGACATAGTAAAGTGGCATGACAGAAAAATCCAAGATGAAATGTAAAGGGGTCAGAGAGGGGAATAAGTACAGATATAGAAGAAAAGAGAGACAAGGAAAGGTGGAGAAAATGGAAAAAGGCAAGTCAGGGAGCAGATCAAAGGCTTCTGCCCAAGTGCGGGCACTGTGTTCTCACCCTTTGTCTTGGCCCACATGGCGCTTGTGTTGAAGCGTGTGAAGATCTGTGGACCACTGAAGAAGTACCCACATTCTGTTATCATATGTGATGATTTGCTTTCTGGGAGTTGTTCATAAATATAAGAAAACTATTTTCTTTTATATACATAGTTTGCTTAGCTTCCTACTTTTAGCTCTTTTATTTATAAACAAATCTGTTCATTTGCAAACTTTCTAAACTGGAATTTTTAACCACTTAAAATGATTTTTACCATGTCTTGTGCAGCATTTTTTGACTGATTTCTTTGAATATTTAAGCAGTCCCAAATAAAATAACTTACTGATTCCAGAATCATAGATAATTAGGTCTATTTTAATGAGGTTTAGATAAGAATTTATGTTCATGATGATTATCTAACAAACGTAATAGAATCTCTGAATGTTGAGAATGTGTCGGTTAATCCACAGAAATTTTAAGATGGATTTGTTCAGCCTTCACAAGAGCCCTGTTAGGAATATTTTGGCAGCGAGAGCTAGTTGCCTATAAGTCGTTTCTACCTTTACGTTTTATTACCCAAACTTGATCAGAACTGACAACCTGCCAGCTGGAGACTGCATTTGCGACTCTACCTGGTAACTTTATGCCAATGATATGTGCATGACTGGGAGATGCTTCCTTTTAACCCATCCCTGAAGCGCAGCTTTTCCATTTTGGCTCTCTGGAAGGCAGCTATACGGCCCCATGATTCCACAGGCAGCATAGACAAGAGCAATTTGAAGATAAAGGCCAATGCTGAATATGGAGTATACTATGGGGACAGAAAGAAGGAACCTTGGTCCTGAATGACTTCCCACAATGGCCTTCAGCTTAGGACAGATGGAACCAATCGTAGTTAAGTCAGTTGTTTCAGCCAGTCTATACATGCTGTTCTACAGAATTCATAACTGTGACATAGGCATTAGTACTACTTCAGTTTACAACAGCTGTTTATCAGTAGTGTTTCATTTCAAAATGGAGTCTCCACAATGGTAAAGCTCAATTAATTTTCTACTAGATTAATGCTGAAAGCAATTAATGTGAATGCCCAAGTCATACTATTCAGCATAATTCTTTTCAAAACCACATTATTCATAGATGGTGAGAGACTGGAGCCAGTCAAGTCCAGGTTATGAATACCATTCTCAAGAGACGGCTTTATGTCCATAGCAATAATCTGCTGGTGCCTCCAGTTATTTCTCAGCTTCTGACACACGGGGATCTGTGTGTGTACAATTCCTAGCCCGCAATGAGAAGCAACTCTTGAGTAGTGTCCATGATCCCCTCTATTTGTGTGTATGCAAGCACCTGCTTTGTATATGTGCCAATCTTTTCCCCTGCAATAAATTTCACTTTTTTTCCTGACTGTATCACAAAGACTTACCTACTTGAAGACTCTCCCTTACCCTCTCTCCTTCCTATCTCATGCTGATTGGACCAGTGGAAGTACCTAATAGAAGTTCAGATCTTAATAAAGTTAAGTGAGACTTCCCATAATCTCTGTAAGCTTGTATAGTCTGCACATTTGAAATCATCTATTTTTGGTGTAGAAAAATGCCTAAGTGTGCAAAAGATACTGATAGGCAGAAGAATGAAGCATACAGATTTTTAAAAAAGTGATTTGGATAACACAAAATTATAGTAATTGAATGCTCATTGTACTACTTGCCTGATGTTCTTGATTAGTTTTACCTTAACACCACTTCCAGAAGCCTTAACTATTCTCTCAAAAAAATCAGCTGGATTCTGTATCTAATATTTCTGCATCATTCAACTTTACAGTTAACATTGCTTAAATTGTTAAGGTATGTATTCTCCACCAGTACACTGTAAATACCAAGAGGGAAGCTGTAACTTATTTTCTGCTATTAGACAGTTCTTGGCACATAGAACTTCTGCATCTTGGAAGACATGGCCTGAGACAAAGAACTACTTGCTTTGATTTTTCAAGTAGCTTCCTATATGAGGTCTCAGTTAGATATAATGGTATTCTGGAGTCCATTTATAAGTGTCCAACAAAGCACTGTGTTATTTTAATGGTAACCTCATCTTTATTGGTTTGGTTTAAATATATAGCCCTCATAAACAAAGAAATATAATTAGATATGTTTATAAAGATATGTTTAGGTATGGCTGCATGCTTGATAGGTGAAGAGAGAAGAAAAGGCCAACGATTTAAGTTGAAATTGTGCTTGTGAAATGATAATACGTGATAATTCCATTCATTCTATTTCAAAGGTTGATATATTTATGATTCTAATTAAGTTACACTAGACTTCTCTTCTGACCAACTGTTGTAAGAATGTTATCCTTTGACATGACTTTTTAAAAAATTCTTCCTTTTTTTTTTTAAAAAACAACCTATTTATTTGAAAGAATATGCACAAATAGAGTTTCTGTTTTCTGGTTCATTCCTCAGATGGCCAAAATGGCCAGAGCTGAGCTGATCTGAGGACAGGAGCTTTTTCTGTGTCTCCCACATGGGTGCTATGTCCCAAGCATCTGTGCCATCTTCTGTTGCTTTCCTAGGCACATTAGCACGGAGCTGGACTGGAAGTGGAGCAGTCAGGACTCAAACTGGCACTTACATGGGATGCTGGTGTTGCAAGCAGTGACTTTACCCACTATGCTGTGGTACCAGCTGGGATGTAACATAATCTCTAATACATCATGCAGATGCAATTTAAGAATCATATAGTTTTAATTTTTTTTACCTGAAGAGAAAGGAATTAAAAGGTTAGTTTTGCCAGAAATAAGTAACGAAAACAATAGGGAAGGATATTTTGTAAAATTCATTTTGGTGATTGGCATGTCAATTAGAATTCCCTAACAGGAAAATCATGGTTTAAAAACCTCCTTTCAACCTATCAACTAAAATGCAAATTTTCACTGTTTTGTGAGCTCATTTAGATGTGAATTACAAATAATCTAAGTCATAAACAAATCATGTTGGCAGGCAGAGAATAAACAGGTTTGTGTCTAGCACTTTGGACCAGGTGAGTTCTAAGAACAATCTCAACTAAGAGATGCCTTGTCATTGTTTTCCTTGAAATCATGCTTTCTGCGTGACAGATGGCCTCAAATCAATAGCTGATCAGAGAATAGTACTTGACATTTTATTCTGTGGGCGGGAGGAAAAGAGAGTTTAAATTTTAAGAGAAAAATGCTGCACAGACAAGTCTGACATGCAAAGGCTGGAAGAATACTAAGAGCCATGTTCTTCCATCCATGACCAGTCACCTAAAATTTTGCTTGTAGTTTATCAGAGTTCAACTCAAATGGATCCTTTGCTTTGGGGAGTATTTCCATGGGACTTTCAGTTTAATTTTGAGTTGGTTTTGTTATTAGTCACATATCCTCTTCTATCAGGAGTAAACATGCGTGACTGTTTCTTTATGTGGCATTATGTGTGGCAAAATAATCAAAGATTCAGGTAGTCAATTGAGAGGGAGTTTTCATTCATCATAAGTTAAATGTCACTAGGAGATAAGTCCCATGGCCTTTTCTGTCTGGCCTCTTCTCATCTCTCAGGCTTTTTCTGACAATTTGATGTGGACCAGGACCCCAAGCTTGCAATGGTTTCACTTTCCAGTGTGCCTACGTTTGTGCTCATATAACTGTTGCCCATGTCCATTGTGGAGTATTTCATAATTCTAAATTGTGAAAGTCTTTGAGAATAAACAGTGGGCATCAAAGTCAGAAAAGGGTAGTCTGAAATACTGAATGGGATATGGTCTGGAGCTTGTTGATATAAGCATATATATTTATAAATTTGACTTACTAGGAAGTACTGAGGTTATGTCATGTTAAAGATAACACTCAAAGTGTATTAGCTCTTAATAAGCAGTAATTTGTGTAAGAACTTTGTTTCTATGAATGTGAGCATGGTTGGTTTGTGAGGAAAATACATATTCACTTGAATAAATCAATACATAAATCACATTTCAACCCTGATAAAATGGCAGTCCAGCAGCTGACTGTGAAAGTGGGGACTGAATGCTCATCAAATGACTTCAACCCAGGAAAGTCAGACAGGTAAGAGTGTTTTAATGTATGTATCAGAATGAGCTTGTGTGTGTGTGTGTGTATTTTTCATTGCTGCTATTCCTGTCCTTCAGAAAATCCATTACAATGTAAAATGTTAAGATGCCAAGCCTACTAGCTGGGATTAAAGGAGGCAATAGAAAATGCTGGAATTAATGGTCAAAATGAATGTCTAGGGCCAGTCCATTTTCAGACTTTCACCTTTTATTGAAGGACCGAAAACAATGTTTATTGGGTTCAATCTTGCTGTAGATTTTCCATTAATCAACTCAGCTATAAAGTATCATCCCGTCAGTAGTTAAAAGAACCATAAAATATGCCTAAAGCATCTGGAGTTGCATCTTGTGTTAGATTAAAATCAAACAGTAGAGTTTATAGTGAAAATCTCATAGATTCAAATTTAGCTAACACTGTCCTGCAACTTAGATTTTATTTATTGCGCCCCATATTAAATAGTTCACAAATTTCAGCTGTTTCAAAAACAAAGATTTTTTAGTTATTGGTTGGTTTTATCTGTTAGAAATCTGGGAATTGTCCTGTTTAACTCAATATTCTTTATCAGATAGCATCATAGTTTTTCTCTACAATTAAAGAGGTTCGCCCATCTCCACTCACGCTACTTTGGTGAACAGTGACAGCAATCTTCTTGTTTTGCAAAGGGAAATGCTCCTGGTCTCTCTGCTTCTCCTCTTAACCCACCTATACAGTGTCTATACAGTAAGAAAGGAGATTTTCTTTGAGGCAGTTCTTCAGTCTCATGCGTTGTCATCTTCTGGATTCGGTCTGACAGTCTGAGGACAGCTAGCAAGGTTACTCATGATCTCATCTTTGCCAACCTCACATCATATTTCTCTTAGTGTTGGGTGTCCCCACCTTTGATATACCTTTCAGTTCATTTATCAAGCTATTGGTCCTTCCACTTTGAACAACATAACTTTCATTCCGTTTCTCAAGCTCTCAAGCTCTTTCTACTATATTTTTTTTCAAAGGACTCTCAAATCATGTTTACTGTGTCCTACTCTTGTGTTCCAAGTTCAACTGTTTCTGTACTCTGTTCCTTTATTATAGAAAACCTTAGATTGAAAGTTCCCCAGAAGAGTTTTCCTCCTGCCATGTCAGGTGTCTGTATTCAACTCTACTGGGAGTTTATGATCTTTACTAAGATAGACAGACAGACACACAGTTTGAAAATTTTGAATATTTTCCCCCTGTTATTTTCTTAAATAGCTTTGTGGGGGAAGGGAGATGATCAGAATCCACCTTAAAACATATGAACAAAGAGCAAGTCACAGATGTAAACTTGTGCCATTGTATTTATTTCAAAGTAAGTGTTATTATATCACAGTTTGAAGACAATTAAGACATGGTAGTAAGCACAAAAAAATTCTGTAAACAGGCATTTTCTCCACTCATGGGAACGCTTCGATGCTGAACAACAGGGGACAACTTAAAACAAATTTAACTTAGTAGAATTACAGTTGTCTCTTGGGCTTGTCAATGGATTGTGAAAGAAATCATCTGGATACATTCTGAATTATCAAAGGAATCAAGTGGAAAGGACTCTTGGTTAGGGGGAACAAAGCTGCATTAAACTATCATCATTAACTTTCAGAGGCTGCTGCTAAGGGATGCACTTAGATGTATTAAAATTTGTTAATATAATTTGTGAGCATTCTGTATGCTACATTTTTTTTGCCAGGCAGCGGATCAAGTTTTCAGCTTAAAGACTTAACACACACACAACTATTAGAACAATAGAAATTTATTCTATCATAATTCAGAAGTCTAGAAATCCAAAAACATTTTTAAAAAGAATGATACCTACTAGATATGCAGTATGAGCTGTCATCGGTTCATGCATGTATTCTTTCTCCCCTATTCTTTTATTCTTTTAGTTTTTAAGCAGTATTTTTTGTTCAGTTTTTAAGCAGTACTATTTCTTGTTCAGTTTTTAACTGTCACTGTAACTGCAGATATGGGAAAATGTGTTTAAAATGAAAATTGTCACTAACATGGAAGTAGAGATAGTTATGAAAATACTTTTTACCTGAGAATCAATATGTTCGAAGAACAAGAAGTGACAGTAAGGAGAAGATAATGCTTGCTAGAGGTATGTGCCTGCATGCACGAAATCTTTGAGCCTTGTAGATTGCAGGGGGGCTGCAAAGTTAGCCATTTTACGATGCATGCAGCTGACACTCAGCAAAGAGGCTTCATGTCTAACTGGTGATGGCATTTAATTGGAAAATGATGATCCCCAATATTTATCTCTGAAGTTTAAAGACCCTAAATATCTGCTTTTATTATCCTTGAAATAGAAAATGCATTTGATTAACTTTCTAAGTACACAAGTAGAATGTTCTTGTGAAGGAAAGGGAGTAAAGCTGGCAAAATCTTTAATTGGTGCTTAAATTCAAGCAGCTGTCTTTCTGCAGATAGCCTGGGCCCCAGAGAACTTGCCTAATGTAGTGCTCAGGCTTTGTGCAAATCATCTTCCTCCCACTTGATCCCTAGAGGTGAGATTTGTGCATTTTCATTAGATTAACTTCATCTTTAAGAGCAAAAAGGTGCATGAGAAACTTTTAGCATAAAATGTCTATCTTGTTTCTAGACAGAAGGCATTTCTGGCCATAATACCGTCTCTTTTGAGTTTATACCTATGAGCAACCAGCGGCCAGAATGTAGCCCGCAGACTTACTCAATTCCAGACTTCACTTCTTTCTTATCTTCTTTTTCATTATGGAAGGTTTATAAGAAAATACTCCCTTTTGTACACTTGTTTTCACTGCCTCTTGACAGGCAAAGAATACTTTTATTATATATCATGCTTTGGTTATCCCTAGGTGTTAAATCACAGTGGTTTAGAAAATGGTTTCAGAAAAATCATAGGATTTGAAGGGATTTATGACATCTTGCCTTCCTGAAGTGAGATTATAGATGATCACACTGGGCTATAAAGTTCTTCTTACTTTAAAGATTATGGGTAGGAACATTTGAAAAAAAAAATCTGCTGCTAAATGGTCTGTATTATTGCCTGGTCTGAGTTCCAGCAGGAACTACATTTACTTAAGAGAAATACATTCTCTCCACAAAGGAATAACAGGTGGCACATTGGGATTCATGGTTTAGTAGAGGATTCCCAGGTGATTCTTATGTCTGCTGGAGTTTGAGAGGATTGAGAAGAACAAAAGAAGCAGTGCATGCTGGATGGTTAATGGTGTAGAATCTAATGTCTCCATTTATTTAAGTTAATTCTCTCAAAAATAGATTCTATTTACTAATGTACATATGTGCCACATATTTTGTTAAATTTTCTCCAAGTATTGAGAGTTGGGTATTATTTACATTGTAATTTTACTTCTGCTTCTTGTTTTGTTTAATATTGATTGCAGAGGGAGAGCCAGAAAGATTCTGTCTTTTGGCTCACTTCCTGAGTTCAAACTGTAGCCATGGGAATTGGAAAATGAACCCAACTTTCCCACGTGGTTAGCAAAAGTCAGTTATCTGAGCCATGACTAGTGTCTCCCAAGGCCTGCAGTAGTGGAAAGATGGTATCAGGAGCTGGAAGTAGGCAACAAACTCAGGTACTTCAAAAGGGGATGCTGGCATTCTAATTAGCATCTTACCTGCTAGGCGAAATGCCTACCCCAAATACTATCACTGGAAGTTTATTTTCCAACAGGTTTTTTTCCAGTTAAAAAATAAATACCCATTTATACCGATATTTATTATCCTAGTTTTGGATACATTCCTTAGGATTTACTATTAAGAGAATCTAATATGGCAATTTTAAGAAATTTTAGTTTTAAAAATTGTGTTGACTATGTGCTACTTACACAGTTTTATGTAGTATGATGTATTTCAGCATGTATACACAGTGTATATCTTCTAGTTCTTTATTTGGTGTATCATACATTTTGGGGCACTATGGTCAGCATGCTGTGCTATGGAGCACTACGATTTATTACCTCTGACTATGTTTCAGAGAACTCTTCACCTCTCTCACCTTTCTCAGTTGTTTTCCAAAATTTCCATTTATTTTTATTTATTTGAAAGGTGAATGACGGATGGGGAGGCAGTTAGCTTTCCTACCTGCTGATTTTCCTTGCCCCGCCTGAATTGGCTGAGACTGGAGGAGGCAGAGTCAGGAGACAGAAACTCAGTGTGGCAGCCATTACCCGCTGCCTCTTGGAATGCACATTAAGAGGATGGTGGAATTAGGAGTGGATCCTGGATTCAAAGTCAGCCAGCCTAAGCAGTGTCTAACTGCTACACCAAATGCCCACCATCATTTACTCTCTTTCTTTCTTTCTAAGAAAGAGGATATATTGTATTTGCCTTATGTTTCTGGCTCATTTCACTTACAGTAATGGTTTCCAGCGCCATCCATATTGATCCAAGTATCAGAATTCTTTTAACTATTAAGTAATGTTAACGCATATTGAATAATGTATACATTCCACATTCCCTTATCTAACTGAGACACAGTTTAGTTGATTTCATATCTTGGCTGTTGTGAATAGTGTTATTATGAACGTGGAAATGCAGGTTTTTTATAAATCAATTTCATTTCTTTGGTTATAAACCCATGAGTAGGAAAGTTAGGGCATACAGTAGATACAGTTCTTGTTCTTTGAACAGCCTAATACTGTTGGGCATAGTGATTATAGTGATTTCCATTCAGAAAAAGTGTAGAAGTGGCACACACTCTTTTCCACGTGTGCCACAGCATTTTGTTTTCTCTCTCTGTGTCTCTCAACAATGATCATTCTAATGGAATGAGATGACACCTTTGTGTTTTCATTTGTTTTGCCCTGATATTGTTCATTTATTTCTTGATCACATCTGTTCTTAGAAATGTTTGTTCATATCCCATGCATGTTTCTTAACTAGATATCTTTTATGCTGTTACTGAGTTTTTGAGTTCATTATATATTTTGGGTATCAGCCCTTTGTCAGATACACATTTTTTCCAACATTTTAAAGATTAATGTATTTATTTAATTAAAAGGCAAACTTACAAGAGAGAGAGCAGGCATCCATTTACTTTTTCATTCCTGTGATCGCCCCAATGACCAGAGACTTGGGCAAGTCAGAAATCAGGAGCCAAGAGCTGCTTCTGGATCTCCCACATGGTTGCGGGGTGACATTCACTCAGACCACTGTTTTCCTAATTGCATTTGCAAGGAACTAGATTGGAAGTAGATAGAGCAGCTAGGACTCGAACTTGCTGGCACCACAGACAGTGGCTTTACTTACTGGGCTATGGCACTGGCCCCCAAGAGCAGCAAATATATATATATTCTGTGCAAATTATATTTCAATTTTTGAGTAGCACAAAAGTATATCTATATTCCTAAGACTTCCTTAATATATGAGTTCTTGTATAAAATAATTTATTCTTTTTACTTTGAAATGATGGTAAAATATCATGTAATGATATGGATGGAAATGACATGTTACATTTACATGGAGTGAAAATTTCTAGACCCTAAGTAACCAGTTACAGTACTAGTGAAAATTACTTTTCGGTTGGATCCAAGTTGGTTCTGTAGCCATGTGCCCTGTATCAGCAAGCCCTAGGTCTTAAAATCTAGGTAGGAATTCTTTATCAATAAGGCAATCTGTTTGATTGGATCTACTTTTTATAGTAAATGGATTCCACCTGTGTTAACAATCATGTATTCTAGGTTTCTACCTGTGATGCCAGCATCCCTGCTGGTTTGAGTCCCAGATGCTCTACTTCCAAGCCAGCTCCCTGTTGATGTGCCTGGGCAAAGCAGTGAAAGCCCACCAGCCTGGACACCTGCACCCACTTGGTAGAACTAGAGGAATGTTCTGACTGTTGGCTTTGGCCTAGCCCAGGCTCAGCCGTTGCAGCCATGTGGGTAACCAGCAGATGGAAGAATCCTCCTCCTCTTCCTTCCTTTCCTCCCTCTCTGCTTTCCTTTCTTCATCTCTTTCTCTTCTTTTCTCTCTCCCTTTCTTTTTCTTTCTCTATCTCTTCCTCCTACTCTTCTCTCTGTCACTCTTACTTTATAATAAACAAACAGATCTTTTTAAAAAATAGTGAATTCTGAGCAACTTTACAATCATGGGATGAGACAGTGTTCTTAAGAGGAACTGATAAAATCTAGCTACACAGAATGTGGGGGAGGGCTCTTATTTGTCTGGCATTGGACCGTGAATCTGATCCTAAACCACTCATTACGATTAAGCTATGGCTTAAAAGTCTCTGTGGGCAGAAAAGGGCACATATCACTAGAATTAGTGGTGGATTGAAGCATTTTAACCAGAGAGAAAATAACCACAATTTCAGTTAAGATAGCTCAACTTTCACCTCCCAAGTCTGTGATATTCATTAAAGCTAAATAGTGGAGCTCTATGTTAATGCATCAGTCAATAATGATTAAAAATAAAACAAAATCTAATCATCTGACCCTAAAGAAAAGGAAGACTTCACATTAAATAGAAGCATGCTATGTCTTTCAGAAAATCGATATGGCTCTAAAGCAAGTGATCATCAAAGGCATTGTTTTTTCTTTGAAATAATTGAAATCAAGTGTGGTAAAACATCAAAAGAGAAGTTATGAGTAGAGGAAAGTCAGCTTCCATTAGAAAGAGAACTGCTTCATGTGTATCACTGCAGTAAGATAAAGTGAAAAGCACAAAAGCAATAAACCATTGACCTATGACAACTTGACTCTGACCAAGTCATGAAACTAAAGAGACTGAAAGTTGGGATCATTATAAACCAACAGTGAGGCCATTGATATCTAGAGAAACAGAAGTGATAACAAACAGTGAAGGCTGGTAAGAAAGGAATACAAAAAGAACCACATGAAGAAGGAAAAACGGAGCAGGGACTCACCATTATGGCAGAACGTGACAGACACATCCTGCTGCTTTTTCTTCCTTTAAGGTTCTTGTCTGAAAGTCAAAGACGCAGGAAGAAGAAAGGAGAGAGGGAGAGAGGGAGAGAGGGAGAGAGGGAGAGAGGCGGCAGTGAGGGGTGGAGGCATGAAGGGAGGGAGAGAATAGATGAGTATCTTCCATCTGTCGGTTTACTCCCTTGATGACTGCAACAGCCAGGGCTGGGCCAGGATGCATCTGGGAGTTAGGAGCTTCGTGTAGGTTTCCCATGTTGGTGGCAGGAATGTAAGAACTCGGATCATCTTTACTGCTTTTCAGGTACATTAGCCCAGAGCTGCATTGAAAGTGAAACATTTGGGACAACTATTGCCCTAATGAATGCCACTGCAGCACAAGGCTATTTGACGTGCTTCGCCGCAATGAAAGGCCTGTTTCAAGGCCCTGAACAAAGCCACAGTTTTCCATAGAGGTTTGACTATACAAGTCAGACTGGTTACTATTTGTTTTGCTATCCTTGTAAGTTTTAAACTGAATCATGAAAGCAGAAATTTTCTTTTTCTCTGTTACTTGAAATGTTAATTCCCATGATTTTATCTTTCAACCAAATCTTTGATTTAAAAAGGTAGGTTCCAAACTAAATGTATAAGTTTTGTAGTGCTGGGTCTTGGATTAATTTGTATACTTTTTTTTTTTTTACCTATTTGTCACATTTGAGCAGCCAACACACATTGATTTATGCTGAATTAATTTTCCATAGGATTTTCTCAGAACAACACAGTTCTAATAAAGACAATATGTAGTTCTAGAGAACACTGACTTTGAAGTCAAACAGGTTGGATTTCAATTCTGAAAGAATTCTGTGTCCTTAGACAGGTTTTCTAACCTTGCATTTCAACATTTTTAAAGTAGCAAAATTAATACTTCTTGTCAAGCTGATTTTCAAAATAAGGTGGTGTGTAGCATTATTCCCTCTGAGTGCTCAATAAATATTAGCTATTAACTATTACTTGAGTGGTATGTTAGGCATTATTACCTTATGCCAAGTTATTCTCATGAGGTAAATAAGATTACCTTTGCAAATAAAATTATCTAGTTCATTGTTACATATCTGAACAGGTTATTCATACAGTGCCTTGTTATGCCAGAAGACTGGTATCATAGGCTGGCAGGTTGAAAACAAACAGGAGAGAGGAGTTGGTATTTGTTATTTCTTTAGATTATTCCAAACATGGATTAAGGATTTTTGTATTATTCTTTATATTAAAAGATGAATACATTAATAAGCAAAATATAGTTTCTTCAGTCATGCAGAGCCCCTAAGAAATTATTAGTTGCCCTGAGTTCTGAACATTTGAGATGTAAAATGAAATTATGCAACAGATGATAGGGGATTAACTAGCCATTCTTATTAGTAATGCTGACATTCTTATAGTTAGGCACTGACAGCTATGGGAAGGACGTGTGTTTAATACTGAGCCAGAGAGTTCTGTAGGCCCAGCAACTGTGACCTGGCTTGGGGCTAACGCCTTCATGCTTATTGCCAAAGCACAGATGAACAATATGGGATAAGTCTTCCAACTCCAAAAAGAAAAAGGAGAAGTAACTAGAATTCCAGATTTCATTCAACATTATTTAAGTGCTTATCATCATTTCAGATGTAGGAAGCTTGTTTTTTATCACATCGAGATGTCTTCCATGCAAAGGGAACTTCAGAAAATATACACCATCTGTTCTGTACAATAGGCATTGGTCATTGCTAGAAAACAGTCTGTGTGTGTGTGTGTAAGTTGGACTGAAAGTCTAATTCTAATGTTGCTAGCCGAAAAAGAACTGATCTTACCATTTAGACCTTGGAAAGATTAAAGAGTAAGTAAGTCTAAAAATAAGGTACTGATTTTCACTTGTATTTCCCTTTGCTGATGTGCTTAGGATTCTAATTCATCACAATAGCTCATAATCATTTCGGAAATGCATTGTGTTTAGATGAAGATAGTTTGCAGAGATTATCTTGGAATAGTTCTTTGCAACAAGTGCATTGGTTTTGAGTCTTATAATATCAGTTTCTTCACCTTCAGTTTGGATAATGTTTAATGTTTCTATTTGAGTTTTCTTGAGTCAATTCATGAATGATACATCCTGAACTGTCCCAGGGAATCTGTTCAGATATGAAGAAATATTTCTTGTGTATCAATTCTAGTTTATGTGAAGGGATATTAGACACTGATTTCTGATGCAATACTCATTTTAAAATGGCAAAACATGATTCTTCCTTATGTTTTGCGAATGTAATTTGAGACAGTATTCTCTAGATAAATGAAAGTGTGCTGAAATACATGGGGCTGAGCAACTATGCGGTACTAGCTTTTTATGTATGTTGAAATTCTGTCTGATCACAAACTCATGAATGTCAGTTAAGAAGATATTTAGTATTCAGATCTTCATTCCTTAGAGTCAAAATGGTTCTTATTTTGGAAAAAAAATATAAATTCTCTATGTCCCTATGTGACTTTGCTGTGGCAGGACAATTATAGCACAGAGTGTATTGATTTGGGCTCTTCATTTTGTGACTCTTCTATGAGAAACAATTCCTTAATAAATCCAAAGAGAAGGCTGTAGTGGGTGGGAGTGTCAGCGGCATCCACTCAGTCGGATATGTGCTTATTGTGCATTTCATGAAAGCCAGACAGCAAAAATAAAAGCAAAAAAAAGGAAATGTGTCTCGAGAGTTAGAGACCAATATACCAGTTATTTTTTAATTAATGTGTTAAATTTCAGACTATGTAGTTGTAATCAATCCCTTTCTAAAAGCTTACTTACTGAATAAAAACACACTCTGAAATACAGACATGTCCCTTTCACAGATGCAGAACTTGTTTGCAATATGCAGGGCAAGTCTGTATCTTGAAACACAATTGTTTCAAAGAATCCCAGGAGTGGAAATTTACAGGCTCTTGTCCTTTTCCCCAGTGACCAGATCAAATGTGACTTTTCCTGTTTGGGAGGAAGGTGGTTTGCATACACTCCTGTGGTGTTACTCTCCCGTGGAGGATAAATACTCTCCTCAGACTGAAGTGTGAGCTTGAGAACTCTCTCAACCTTTCTCTCTTCACTTGTGCTTATTTTGTGAGAGTTTTGTTCCATATGATATGACATATATGCTCAGGTTGAAAATCCCAGGTCTGTCTTCCCCAGGGGGCAGTATTAAATAGCAGGGCAGCTGATGTGTTGGAGTGCTACGTTCCAACAGACATATCATTTCTTTCTGTCTACAATTTAGGAAGAATATTGATAGCATATTTAACTTGGACTTTGAAAGGAAACTTGATTACTTTTTCTCATGAAAATGAAAGTGGAGATCCATTAAACCTAGAAAATAAAATGAAGTAATAAAAAATCAGGAAATAGCAATAATTGAATTAATTACAATTATAATTGTAAGAAATTTTAAAGGAGAAATAAGTTGTTTTTATACCAGAAATGAGAGGTGTTTTAAGTGCAGCATGTGAAGATGTTACTTCCAGGATTTTACATTGGAATGCCTATGTGTGAGCCCTGGCATTTCTGCCTTCAGTCTAGCTCGCTGCAGAAGTATGAATGTGTGGAGAGGCAGCTCTAATACTTGGGCCTTGACATTTGGGAGATCTAGAGGGAGTTTATGGTTCCCTGAACCAGCAAGTAGAAGATCTGTCTGTCTTACTCTCATTCTTTGAGATAAATGAATCTTTAAAAAAGAAAAGGAGGGCCCAGCACAATGACTTAGTGGCTGAATCCTCACTTTGCTTGTGTCAGAGATCCCACATGAGCTCTGTATGGGCGCTGGTCCATGTCCTGACTGCTCTGCTTCCAATCCAGCTCTCAGATTGTGGCCTGGGAAAGCAGTAGAGAATGGCCCAGAGCCTTGGGACCCTGTGATCCTGTGGGGGACCTGAAGAAGCTCTTGGCTTCTTACTTTGGATTGGCTCATCTTCGGCCATTCTGGCTACTTGGGGAGTAAATGAACCGATGGGAGGTCTTTCTGTTTGTCTTTCGTTCTCTAAATGTATGTGTCTTTCAATTAAGATGAATAAATTAAAAAAAGAAGAGAAAAGAAAAAAATACTTTTAAAAAGAAGATTGGGATTGTAGAACCTACATAAATCATGAACTTTTTACTACTGAATTTATCTAAAAACTATTCCTAAAGCTTCATGACAGATTCTATTGTGAAATTTTTTTATTAAGATTTATTTATTTTGGGGCTTGGCGGCGTGGCCTAGTGGCTAAGGTCCTCGCCTTGATCCCATATGGCCGCTGGTTCTAGTCCCGGCAGCTCCACTTCCTCTCTGTCTCTCCTCCTCTCTGCATATCGGACTTTGTAATAAAAATAAATAAATCTTTTTTTTTTAAAGATTTATTTTACTTTTTTATTACAAAGTCCGATATACTGAGAGGAGGAGAGACAGAGAGGAAGATGTTCCATCCGAAATTCACTCCCCAAATGAGCACAAAGGCCGGTACTGTGCCAATCCAAAGTCGGGAACCAGGAACCTCTTCCGGGTCTCCCACAGGGGGTGCAGGGTCCCAAAGCTTTGGACCGCCCTCGACTGCTCTTCCAGGCCACAAGCAGGGAGCTGGATGGGAAGTGGAGCTGCCAGGACTAGAACCGGCGCCTGAAGGGGATCCTGGTGCATTCAAGGCAAGGACTTTAGCTGCTAGGCCATTGTGCTGGGCCCTTATTGTGGAATTTATAGCTTTGTTGGATATTTCACGTGAGCTTCTGCATGCAAAATGACAAAATGAGTATTAATTTTGTGGGCTCACAATTTAGGGTTAGGTGCTGCAAGACTGAGACTTGAATTCACTTCTTACAGTAATGATTTATGTGAAAGTAGGGGTTCTGAAACATCTTGGGGTGCATCAATCTTTAAAAGAAGCCTGTTTGCAAAAAAGAGTCATATTGCTTCAAAGGTGCTAAGCTACTGACTTCTTCAGTCTTGAGAAATGTTTTTATTGTGACATATAAGAAGATAAAGAAGGAAGGTGACATATTTCTTACTTTCTTCAGTTTCTTGAACATTAGGTTTTTGTTTCAGTTTCAAATTCTTGCCCTCTACATACCATGCCCTTAAATCATTTTTGCATGACAAGCACATACTCGTTTATTTCATAATTCAAATGATGACAGTAAGTATTACCCAATCTTTGATATAACATTATGGAAAATATGCAGCCCTAAAGTTAATGACTTGATGTGTCTCATTTTATTTTCAAATAAGTATAGTAAATTAAGAAAAAACTGTATATTTCAATTCTCTTCACTCTTTTGTGATTTTTCTGTTTTTGTTAGAGCCTTACTTCGTTTTGTCCCACATAGTTCTTATGACACATATGTATAGTTAAATACAAACATGAGTTTTTAGTTGGAGAAAAAGTCAAATAATGGATTGCTTTCTTAACATGAAGTGGCTCAACCAGGGGTAGAATTTTTGCTGTATTGGCCATATACCTTTGGCCCATATAGTCCAAATTCCTGACTATATTGTATCCACTTAGTGGAGGATATCTTCCTCTGAAAAGTTATAAGAGAATGGATAAGGAGTAAAAGATAAACCACAATTGCCAGGAAAAAAAAGCCCAAGTTTTTACTCATATTCCTAAAATTTTGTTTTTATGTTTCACCTCTTCAAACAATTTTAAGTTAAAAAAAATACCTGGAATCCTTATGAATCTTTCAAACCTCTATTGCTCATAATTTTAAAAGATCTATTTAGTTTTTACTGGAAAGGCAGATTAATACAGAGAAGGAGAGACAGAAAGATCTTCCATCGGCTGGTTCACTCCCTAAGTGACCACAATGGCCAGAGCTGAGCTGATCTGAAAGCCAGAAGCCTGAAACTGCTTCTAGGTCTCCCACACAGGTGGAGGGTTCCAAGGCTTTGGGCTGTCCTCGACTGCTTTCCCAGGCCACAAGAAGGGAGCTTCTTGGAAGTGGAACAGTCGGAATACTGACCAGCGCCCAGATAGGATCACCTGAGTGAGCAAGGCAAAGATTTAGTCACTAAGCTATCATGCTGAGCTTTATTACTTATTTTTTTGAGAAACACTGTCCATAGGATACTAATGCTATATCTATGTGAAAATAAAAACATGGGTTTTTCAAACCCTAAGTAACATAATATTTTCAGTTAAGTTTTAGTAATTTGGAATTTTACTGTAAACATTATATAGGACCAAACAGTGGCATTTGTCCAAAGTATAACAATATATACTCATGGTACCTCCTACGGTTATTTGCATGGTGCTGTTACTGAGAAATTGGAGTCAACAGTCATTGGACTTAACCTATGAGGTGGGTTCAAAATATTCTTTAGAAATGAAATTATATGAAGAAAAAATGTAATTACAGTTTAGTTTAAAAAACCTAAAAGTTCCAAATCAATTTTTCTAGATACATTCTCTGTGAAGTACCTGGAATATTCCATGTAATACAAGGCATTTGACATTGAACTTTCACCAGAAAAGGTCCATTTTCCCTTTCAGTGTGTTGAAATAAAAATTTTGAAGAGAAAGAGAGTGCTCCTTCACCCACTGGTTGACTCCTGAAATGCCCGCAAGAACCAGGGCTGAGTTCTACCAAGGGCCTGCCATGCAGGTTGCAGGGGTGCAAACAGTTGAGCCATGATCTGCATTTCCCAAAGGTGCACATGAACTAAAAGTTAGCTCACAGCTGAGGTGGGTCTGCGTGCTGGGGACTCTGTTCCAGAATGCTGGCATCTCGCCAGTGGCTCAACATGCTCTGTCTCCACGCTCTCCCTAGCTGTCTTTCTTTTATCAGATAGTATTTTTAGTAAATGTTATACAGGGTGACTTTTAAACATCATTCAGTTGTCTGAGGCATTTACAACATTGTTTTTGCTGCTGTTTCTCACAACTTTTCATTGATGATCATTGGATTACAATACTGGTGATGCTAAATTCTAACAAATCCTTTTGAAATACTGAGTAAACTTGATATGTCATTATCTGTGTTTACATGTCTCTGAAAACAGTTTTCATATGTATAAAAGAGAATATAGCATCCAGGTAAGAAGAATGTATTTTTGAAAAAGAAGAAACTTTAGTGTTGGTATCTTTGAAGATTCTTGAATTTAATTTTCAGATTAAAAAGCATTAATACATTGATTTTTTAAAAAAGATTTATTCATTTTATTTCAGCCAGATATACAGAGAGGAGGAGAGACAGAGAGGAAGATCTTCCATCCGATGATTCACTCCCCAAGTGAGCCGCAACAGGCCGGTGCGCGCTGATCCGAAGCTGGGAACCTGGAACCTCTTCCAGGTCTCCCACGTGGGTGCAGGGTCCCAATGCATTGGGCCGTCCTCGACTGCTTTCCCAGGCCACAAGCAGGGAGCTGGATGGGAAGTGGAGCTGCCGGGATTAGAACCGGCGCCCATATGGGATCCCGAGGCGTTCAAGGCGAGGACTTTAGCTGCTAGGCCATGCCGCTGGGCCCTAATACATTATGGATTTTTGAAACATAAGTGTCAAGGAAAATACATGTGAATTTAGATGTTTCAAAAGCCATTAAAAGTTAATGCAAAACAAATTTGAAAACATATTCTTGGACAATTCAGTTTCATAAAGCAGTAATAGAATTCTGCAGGTTTATCATTGAATATTATATGTAACCCTACCACTTACTAATTTAGTAGAATTAAAAACGAGGGGAAGCATAGTTTCAAAAGAGAAACAATTTATTTCTATCACTGAACTTAATTGCAAAATGTGTGCTTAAACCAAGTTTACTTAGAGTTGAAGTTAGCTATTGTTCATAATCAGTATCTATGATAATCTCTTAAATCAGTTTGGCCTTAAAAATCTTAAACAAGAAGGATTTGTTGGGAAATGAAGTTTGGAGAAATCTTGAAGTCAGTTTGTGAAAACTGAACCAGGTTCATGTCCCCAGTCGTTTGATTACTTTGGTTTATCTTTCTTTCATGAATTTCTTAGTTTTTTCTTCAGTTTGTGATTGTACTGTATTTGTGCTTTTGTTTTTACTAAGGAAACAATATTATTATTACTGGAAGCACCATTGTTTTTATTCAGTTTTCCTAGTTCAGTTATGCAAACTCTAGAATGTCAGCCTGTTCTCAACTCTTAAGTTGTATTTGCGTTAATAACTTCTGTTATTGCAAAGATCCCAAAATACAGCCCCTGTTATGAAAGTTTTGAAAGGGTCAATCATGAATCATAGCACTTGGGAACAACTTGGAGTACATTGATGAAAAGCGTATTTCGGCATCCTAAGATTACTAATAAAAAAGTCTTTGATGATCTAGTTTGATGTCTGGTTCATGCATTGCTTGATAACAGCTGGAGGGGATGGAAAGTGAAATTTGGCTCAAAATCTTGACAACTTCAGGGAAGAAACTATACTATTTTTTTTTCACTATTTGTAAGAAGGATTTGCGGCTTGCTTGTCATTTTACGATTCATTAATCATTGAGGGCAAAAGGGTAGTGCCGGGGCAGAAGGACGCTGGGACCAGTCATCCAGAGCACAGTCCACAGTAATGACAGTGTGGAAGGATTCAGCTAGGGTTGGCCTCCCAGTGTGTGGCTTACAAATCAGATAGGATTTAAATGGACACACCCTCTGCTTTCAAGGAGATCAATGCTGAAATTCTGAAGCCTGTTGTAACTGTTCAGTGCAAATAACTCATTTTTCCTACATTTTCAAAGTTATAAAAATTGAAGAAGATTGAAAGGATAATGACTAAAACTGCACAGTAATGTTCATTCTTCTTCAGTACTCACTTGTTAATATTATAGCATTGCAGATAGGAATAATTGCGTGTTCAATATTAATGTACGGGAGGTTTTTTTTTCTAGTTTCCCTCCAATTTTTCTTGCTTCTTTTCCATTAATAAATATGTAAATTTGTTTGTCTAGAATTCTTACTACAGTTTCTGCCTACAAATATAGGACAGAATTCTATAGTTACAGGCTTCATATGATAATCGAGTATTGCTTACAAAAACAATGCAAAATCTGCTTTCTTTGTAAAGGCCTTGTAAGAAACACATGTCTTCTTTCAGATGGAAATTTATTTATAGATACCAGGAAAGTGCCCAGAATCAAGTGCCTTTCATGTAAGAGCAGACATTTTGTATCTGAGTTTCATTTAAAAGCTTTGGTTATAGTCTTACGAATTAAAATTTTATCAACAATAAAATTAGCATATTAAACTTATAGCATATTGATATAAACTGTTTAGATGCATTTAAGTTGACATTTTATCTGATTTAGAATTATTGCTTTCACATAGTAACTAATATGAATCTTACTTTTACATCCCATAATTAGAGATTTTGCTACACAAAATGAATTGCAATGGATTATAAGAAAAATATTGTGAAAGAATTAAAATATAGTTAACGATGCCTCTCTAGTCACTTGTAAGATATGGAGGCGTCAATTTACTTATGGATAATTAATTTCCTATTTATAAACAAATTTCTATTTATGTAAAAATATTTCCAGTTACCTGAAATAGATAATGTTAACCTTTTGTAGTTATCCAATATGTTTAAAAGATACAATTCTTGGTACATGCTAAAACATAATGTTTCCTGGTTTATGGGTTAGTGAGCTTCTTCATTCTTTTCCCTCATTGAACATTATAGTAATAATTCTACTTGTACCCATATTTAAGATTTACTTTGACGTTTTGTCAGTATGATGTTTCCCAGATGATAAGCAAAAGTGGAACTGTCAGTTTAGATTCTTCCTCATTTTCTTTAGGGAATTTAACTCTGACAAAAGTTGGAGTCTTTAACTGGTCCTTGCTTGTTGACCTTTTAATACTATATTCATGTGTAATAATTTATCTTCTTTATCTTTAAATATAGAAAAACAAGAGATTATGGATAAACATATGCAAACACTATTATTTAAAGTGAATAAACCTTTTAGTACATGGTCAATAATAGAATAATGGAATTAAAAAGATGAAAATAATCAAGAAATGTTAATCTTTAAATAATTATGAAAAAATGCAGGTCAGGAGATATATGAGTGATACATTTAGTCTCATGTCCAAGTAGAAGTCTCAAGTTGTGCAGACATTGCTGTTCACTCTATTATTCTTATGGCTACTGGCTTTCATTTGTAGTACACTCTGATGCAGCATGTCTTAGGAAATTGCTAAATAGCTAAGTCCCTTCTTATCACTTATTTAAAGGGAAAAGCCATCATGTTCTTGTGTGTTATCAGGCAAGAAAAGATCACATGACTACTTTTGAAATATACGTCAATGCTTCTGGCCAAATGTTTACAATTTCCACTTCTACTTTAAAAACTATTTATTTTAATCTTTTGTTTTAAAGGCAGAGTGACACAAAGTAAAGGAGACAGGTAGAGATATTTTACCTACTGGTTCACTTTAACAACCCAGTCTGGTTCATTTTGAAGACATGAGCCCCAAATTCAAATTGGATCTCCATCATGGATGCCATGTTTCCAACTACTTGAACAATCAAGTGGTGCCTCCCAGAGTGCACACTAACAGGAAGTTGGAAGTAGAAGCAGAGGCTAGACTTTAACACAGGCACTCTGATGTGGGCAGCCCAAGTAGAGTATTAGTCACGTGATAATTTCCCACTTCTTAATTTCTTCCTTGCCTTAGTAAGATTTTAGTCTGAACTTTTCCCACAATCTTTTGCACATGGTTTTGTCCTAAATCCTAACAAGCCCTGAAATTCCTGAAAAAGGCTTGTTATTATTGATTTTAATACATTTGCAGAAAGTGTAGGTGGTATCTCTCATGATCACAACTTTTTTTTAAAGTCCTTTAAGAAAAGATTTACTTATTTGAAAGGAAAAACGAGAAACAGAACTGGAGAATACACCCAGGGGGAGAAAGGGTTGGGGAGGGTGTGGTTTGGAAAGAGAAAGAATCTTCCATCTTACTGCTTTGCTCCGCAAATGGCTGTTGTGGCAGTGGCTGGGCCAGACCAAAGCAGAGCTCCATCAGTCTCCTGCATGGGTGGCAGGGCCCAAGCTTTTCCCTCTCTTTCTCTGCTTTTCCAGTGGTATTAACAGGGGTCTGTTTCAGTAGTAGAGTTGCTGGGAGTCAAGCAGGAACTCTTATAGTATGCCTGTATCCCACACATGCAGTTTAACCCGCTGCACCTTAGGCTTGCTCTGGAAAATGTCTCCAAACCTGGGAAGTCTCTCCTTAATCTAAATTCAGAGATTTTTGAAAGATTTGTTTTAAATGCAGAATGAGAGAGTGAGAGGAATGACACAGAAAGAAATCTTCCATCTGCTGATTCATTCCCCGAATGTTCAGAGCAGGCAGGGTGAGGCCAGGTCAAAGTCAGGAACTTAGCACTTGATCTGGGATTCCCATGTGGCTAGCATGGACTCAACACCTGGACTCAAGCACATACAGCCTTTTCAGGGACATTAACAGGAAACTGGTTTGGAAGCAGAACAACTGGAACTGGCACCCTGATCTGGGATGCTGGCACTGTGGAAAGATAGCCTGCTATGCCTTAATTTTGCTTAATCTTTTTCTTCCTTGCTAAAATAGAGTTTATTTTGTGAGCTTTTGGTGAGTCCAGTGTACCAAAGGTGAACCTAGAACCCCAGCACTCTTTGGAACTGACTGTTCATTTTCTACAATATTAGGATTGCAGTTTTTAGGTATCGAGAAACTCTATATAAACCTAGGTTATAGTGGGGAACTTAATATTTTCTATGGTGTGATGGTCTTTGTTCTCTGGGTTTAGAATTCGCTGCTTGTGTTATGGTTGTGGTTACATGAATTTTCTGAAGTTTGTCATTTGTGTACCAGCAAGCTTTGCCTGATGTGTTTAAGATGAGAGCCTTGTTTGTGTTTTCCTTAGCAATAATTCAAGTTTTAACCCAGAAAATGAAATAATTAGGATATTTCTTAGTATATTTTCATAGATTGTAAAGATTTATTTTTATTGTAAAGGGTTATCGACAGAAAGAAAGATCTTATGCCTGCTAGTTCACTTCCTAGGTGGCTATAATGGCTGAAGCTGAGCCAATCCAGAGTCAGGAGCCAGGAGCTTTCTCTGGGTCACCCACAGAAGTTCAGGGTACCAAGGCTTTGGGCCATCCTCTACTGCTTTTCCAGGCCAAAGATAGGGAACTGGATGGGAAGTAGAGCAGTGGGATTCTGGTGTATGCAAGGCAAGGACTTCAGCCACTAAGCCAAGTAAAAACTTTTTTTTGAATGTGTCTTGTTGGGTGCAGAAGAGATAAGATGTGAAGAACTGGCTCAAACAACTATCGTTTGTATTCTACCTGCAGAAATCAGGCTGCAATTGTAAAAGCTTTTAGGCAAAGTTGCTTAGAAAATATAGTGTACTTGATTCACAGTAATTTACAGTGACTAAGCACATAATTTCTAAAGTAGTTCCATGATTGCAGAAGTTACTTCAGAACCATTAGGCATTAATTTGAAAAAAATACGGAAAAAAGGAATTTCCTGAGAATGACTAAAGAGTCCCATATCTGCTTATTTGAAATGGGCTGGTTTGTATTGATAGACATATTACCAAAATAGTCTATAAGGTAGAAAGCAATTTTTCACTGTGTGAAAATTGAATGTTTTAGGATATGTATATTTGATATCAAGTATGGAAGCTATCAATGCTTATTTTTACCTGTTTCATAAATGCTGTGATAGACTGCAGTGTTTTTTTTTTTTTTCTTTAAAGGTCTGTTTCTTTTACTTGAAAGTTAGAGCTACAGAGAGGGAGGGGAGGACAGAGAATGATCTCCAACCTCTGGATCACTGCTCAAATGGCCACAACAGCCAGGACTAGACGGGGAACTAGAACTGAAGCAAGGAACCAAGTGCTTTCCCTTGATCTCCCACGTAGGTACATCATCCTAAGGATGTGAGCCATCCTCTGCTACTTTTCCAGGTTATTGGTAGGGAGCAGGATTGTAGGTGAAACAGCTGGAGTTAGAACCAGTTGTCTTGTGGGATATTGGTACTAAGTGTGGAAGGTTAGCTTGCTATGCCACTATGCTAGCCCTGGGCTGTACTATTTATCTATATTTCTTTCTTCTCCCTGTCGTGACATATTTTCACCTGGTATACTTCTTTGTCTCATTTACTTTGGATTGTATTTGGCCATGGAATGAAGGCAGTGAGAATGTGCCAGGTTTAAATCGAAGCCTGAAGAAACCTCAGTTTTGCCCACTCTTCTAGAAGATTCTTCCATCTGAAATGAGAAGCAGTTGTTCATGGACTAGAATGAGAAACACATGTTTTTGAGTCTAATTTGTTGACAGTGTGAAGCAAACCTTTTCCAGCCAATCTCTACATCTGCAAGCATGAGATAAATGTTGTTGTTTCTTTATCCATTCCCGAATCAAAGGGTGTCTAGGTCACTCCCAAGCCTGTCATTGTGGATGGTGCGGCAATAAACATGCCGATATTAATATGTTTTTCACATGATAACTTCATTTCCTTTGAATATATTCCCAGAGGAATCATAACTGGGTCATGTGGTACATCTGCGTTTCATTTTGAGTCATGGTCATACTGTTTTCACAACAACTGTACTAACACTAATTTCCACCAACAAGTGCATTAGGATACTCTTTAACCATGGAGTTTTGGGGTATTTATAGAGGGTACATCAGTAGAACTTGACAAAAACAATGGCTGTTCGCCTGTCATGCCCATCTTTGTTTAAGGATGAAGAGAAAGAAATTACACTACTGCTTGCTTTGTGCTAGATACTGTTTTAGCTATTTAAGAAGGCTTCAAAAAGTTCATGGAAATGCAATAAAAAATAAGCTCATCTTCTAATTTCATTTTTCATGAACTTTTTGAAATACCCCAGTATTACCTTAACTATATTGAAATTGAGTGGTTAAGATGTCCGTTCCATTTCCAGCTTCACTGCCTAACCACCTGTGTATGTATTGGAGGGTCACTTTATTATATCTCGGTGACTAATTTTCCTTTAATAAATGGGACAAAAAATGGGATCTACCTCCCTTTTTATTTAAAACTTATATGAGACAAAATAGGAAGCATAATTTCCAAATACACAATAAACAGTCCTCCATTGTTGGCTAATATTATATGTTAGTACTCTATCCCAGAGACCAGTGAGACAATCTTTATTAAGTTAATTTTTTAAAGATTAAAAATGGAATGATATTAACTATTCTTGCATCACTTTAAACTTGATGATGTTTAATTATAAATTCCAGATTGCTGCGCAGACTTCTGAGTTAGCAGTTTCTTTTCCCATTGAGAGCCCACATTGAAAAATAAATAAATAAATGCTCTTAAAGGACTGGCATTATGCTAATGTGGGTTAAGTTGTTGTTTGTGATGCTCATATTCCTTATCAGAATGCAAATTGAGTTCTGTCTATTTGACTTCCTGTCCCATTCAGCTTTATGCTAATATACATGAAAAGGCTGCTGAAGATGGCCCAAGTAAATGGAACCTTGCCACTCATGTAGGACACTAGGTTGGAGTTCCTGGCTTTTGCCTTTGGTTTGTCCCAGCCCTGGCTGTTTTGATCACACTCTCTGTCTCATTCTTTCTGTCACTTCACCCATTAATAAGAATATAAAATATTTACTCCTAAGGATTTATTTTTTTTAAATATAATCTTACCCCTGAACAAATTTACCTGTTTCGCACCCTATAGCAGAAATAGAACAACTCACTATAAATATGAGAAATAATTCGTGTCAGAATATGCAGAATGAAAAAAAAATATTTGATGAACAGCAGAAAAGAGTAATGTGAATTATCTGATTTTAGACATCATATTAAGAAACTTTGATGCAAAGAGTATCATAGACTCCTAAACACTCATAAGCCATATTTAAAAGCTGTCTACATTTTCAGAACATTTTAAGTTCAGATTCTTATCCTAAAATGAAAATTTTTCTCAAAATATGAAATAAATTGTAATCCATTGCTGTAGAGCAAAATTGTCTCAGACTTAGTGGTTTTAGAACAGCAAGCTGAGCGGATCTTGTCTGAGTACCTCTGCCTCGCGGTCCCTCATGATGTCCCAGACTGTGAGGCTGAAGGCTGAGGTGGGAGGAGACAGCTCCCAGCTGGACAGCATGGCTGTGAGCAGGCTTCAGTAGCTTACAGAGATCAATTGCTTGATGGCTTTCAGCAGAATATCTTACAGGTTTCATTTCACCACTATTTGTTGGAAGCTTTCCACATTGCCTCCCTGCAGATATCTTGGCACAGGACAGCCCACATCATGATGCTCATTTTCCTCAGAATGAATACAGAGGGAGATCTACAGATGGAGCAAGGGAGAAAAACAGACACCTGAGATTCAAGCCATAGTCTGTCAGAACCTAATGTATAAGATAGCATTCTCTTTACTTTTGTGGTGTCCAGTTTGTTAGAAGGTATTAAATAAATCTAGCCCATACACAAAGGAAGGAACACAGGCTAAGAGCACCAGGAAGTAAGAAGTTGGCTACTGTGTTAGAGAGGCTGCCTCCTACAGATGAAGAGTAATTTTAAAGGACAAGATGCTAAGAGATCAGTTTATGCATACATGAAATGGGCATTAATTCAAGATCCTTCTCTGACCCATGTAACAGCTGTTTCACTGGCATGGCAGCAGGGCACTGGACTGTTGGTAGAATCTCATTCCCAAAGCTCTTTGAGTGAATGTAATTATTGTTAATCAAATAGACCAGTGTTTTTCAATCAGGGATCCATGAAATTCTGAGGAGCTGATATTTTTATGGTTCTCTGCTTTTAAAAATATGAGGAATCAGGGTCATATTATCTCATTGAAAAAGAGGAAAATTGGCACCAGTGAGAAAAAATTAAGATTGATAAAATCTATTACAGTTTTTTAAGTAGTTGAATCTGAAAAAATTACATATTTCAGTGAATATGTTAGTGATACTAACTCAGTTTTCTACAAGGGATGTTTATCTGTTGGTTATTATTTCATGTTTCTAGCTCTGACATAATTCATAGGAAAGATGTTTTTCTTAATTCTGCTTGATATTTTATGCTGTTATTGATTTGTCATATACATACATATTTAGTTTTTTTCCCTTTAAAATAAATATTATTACTTTTTTGCTTATGTCCCTTTCAGGTCTCTCACATTTCAGTTTGATAGAATTTGAGAGACAAGTGAATTTTGAATTGAATTGAGAATGGGTAAAGATTTAGGCCTCAAAACATAGAAACAATAACATTTTTTCAATGGCTGATGCCATTGTGAAGTTAGAGTTTCAGTTTCAGGTTTAAAATAATTTTTTTTTTTACCTAGGGTAACCTGAAAATGTAATGAGTTTGGGAAGATCTTTTCTGATTTCATGTTGAGATTCCATTAGCTACAATTAGGGGTTGCTGTATATACAGATGCACAGTTCTGAGGGATGACTTTTTCTGTAGTTGCCCCAAAGCATTCTGTGCCTTAAAGTTTGAATGAGTGTCCTAAAATTATAGCCTTTGGAGACTGTTAAAGGTCTGCGAACAAATGTTATAATGTCAGAGTAGATGTCTTCAGCTCTGTGAACATGTATCTCCAGAGCAAATGTTTTACTTGGAAAACTTCCAGAAATAATAAGCTTGTAGAATTCAGTGTAATCTACAACTAAAAAGCTTCCAAAATCTCTGTGTGGAAACAATGTGATGAATTTTTGTGTTTTTAAAGATTTATTTTATTTTTATTTGAAAGACAGATTTACAGAGTGAAAGAGAGACTGTGAAAGATCTTCCGTTCCACTCCCCAAATGGCCACAGTATCCGGAGCTCTGCCAGTCTGAGACTAGAACCCCTGAGCCTCTTCTGGGTCTTCCACATGGGTGCAAGGTCCCAGGACTCGGGCCATCTGCCACTGCTTTCCAGGCTAGAAGCAGGGAGCTGGATGGGAAATGATGCAATCCATGTATGAACCAGTGCTCATATAGGATGCTTGACACTTGCAGGCTTAGGATTAGCCAGTTGAGCCATCACACTGGCCCCCAGGTCTTATTTGTTTTTATATCATCAATGATAACATCACAAATGTAACACATTTCAAACACTAACAGTAAATTAGTACTACATTTTATTTGACAGTTGCAGTATATTAGCAGCAATAATTTGATCATGCTGTTATATTTTTGTAAAGTGGGAATTTTTAGATTAAAAATCTTTGAAGCTGAGTCAATCAAGGGTTTTAAAGTAGCATTAATTATAACATAATTCCTAATGAAAGAAAATTGAATGAAATTGCAAAACTCTAGTTATGGTAAGATAGCTAGATTTTATTTTTATACAAATGCTTTCATCTCTTTTCTAGCTTACTCCCTTTGGATTCATATGACATTAATAGTTTTTAAAAAGCAAAATAATTCTTTTGAGCAACCAATTCCTTTCCTTACATAGTAACAAAGATTCCAATAATATTTCTCATAGAATTTCTTGAAATCATCAACATTGTGCATCCCATTTATTGAGACTTGGAATGGTTTAATAATTGTCCTGAAATTGACTAAGGGAAGTTGGTATAGTACCGCTTGTGAAAAGACAAATTAAATCTTAGTTCAAAGCATACAAAGTGAGGGAGACTTGTAAAGAAATAATGTTAAAACATCCAAAGGTGAGAGCAGAGAGAAAATTGCATGTGACCTTGCATTATCCGTCCAACTATAGCAGGGCTATACAAAATGCTGTTGAGATTTCCCACTGGATACAACTCTATCATATTACCTATTAGGAAGGTGATAGACATTCTACTTACGTTGTCCTTTGAGAAAACCCTTAGAGTATTAAATTCAACCAGGGACAACTTAATAGCAGAGGAATAGAAAGACTGTAGGGGTTTTCAGAACAACAACACAATATAAGAAACATAGGATCATAGGTTCTGACCGACCCGCAAAGGTCATCTGATCTCCCAGTCTGCCTATGGGTATGATTGTCTTTAAACCACTCAAGTCTTTTGAGAAAGGATATTGCCTAGAATCTGTATGGTTGTAATTTCTGACATATATTTGGGGTATTTAAATTCAAAAATAAATCCCACTTAAAAAATTTTAGATTTACTCCCTATTCTCACTAACACTGCCATCAATGAACAGATTTGTAGCATTCCAGAAACTTCCCTCAATCCCTATATGTCAGGCCCTCCCCTGTCTCCCACATTACAGGTAACTGTATTTGTTTTTTCTAACCTCTTTGTGTTTCTTGTTTCTGAAATTCATATGAAGGAAATTATGTTATTAGGTTTTGTTCCTAGACTTCTTGTTAAGTTTTTGTAACTTAGCTTGAATAAAGGAGAGTTTTAAAAAGTATTATTCTGTGGCACTCCACTGTAAATGTATCTTAATATATTAATTCTGCAGATCCAGGGTTTTTCCTTAATTTGTTTATTTTTAATGAGTTTATTTGACTATTCTTTTACATTATTTGATAAATACATGTATTCATTTGCTTCTCAGAGAAATATCTAGGGGTAAAAATGCTAGGTTATATAATAGAGTGTGTTTACAATTAACTATTATAATACCATATTATCATATTTAAGAATTTACATTGATTCACACTCTTTCCACTACTTGACTATTTCAATCATTCTGGTAGGAATATATAATATTTAAATTGAGATATTAATGTGCATCATCTTAATGATTGATAAAGTTGAGTATCCTTTCTATATATGTGTTCTAATATTCTTTTTTAAAAAAGATTTATTTATTTTTATTGCAAAGTCACATATACAGAGAGGAGGAGAGACAGAGAAGATCTTCTATCTGATGGTTAACTCCCCAAGTGAGCGCAACGGCCAGTGCTGCGCCAATCCGAAGAAACTTCCTCCAGGTCTCCCACACGGGTGCAGGGTCCTAAGGCTCTGGGCCATCCTCGACTGCTTTCCCAGGTCACAAGCAGGGAGCTGGATGGGAAGTGGAGCTGCCCAGATTAGAACCGGCATGCATATGGGATTCTGGTGTATTCAAGACAAGGACTTTAACCACTAGGCTACTGCGCTGGGCCCTATCTAATATTTTTATTGAATATTTCACATTCCTTTTTCTAAAATACCTATTTGTGGGTTTGGCCACTTTAAACTGTGCAGTAAGAAAGTTCTAGGTGTATATATGCATGTGTGTGTGTAGTTTAGATTAGCTTATCTTTAGTATGTAGCATCCGAATTTTCCCTGAAGTTGCTGCACAATCATAATCCTTAAAGAAAATGAGGAGCCCAGCACTCAGTGAAGCCTACATGGGTGGCTGTTTCTGTCATGTCTGCCCCACCTCTGATCCAGTCCTATGGCCTAGTAAAGCGACAGAAGGTGATTCAGGGCCCAAGAATCCATGTGGGAACAGAAGGAGCTCCTTGGCTTCAGACGGGCTCATTGCCATCACTTTTTATTTCCTTTTTTTAAGAAAGCAGGGAATCTCAGTGTCATAATTAGACCAATCTTACTTGTTAAGATACACTGATATGGTCTTCCTATTAAAATCTGAATTTATAGCTTTGTCTAATTTTTAATAAATGTATGTATAGATGTACACAGAATGAATGCACTACAGCTGATTTTTTGTTATTTTAAATCCACTTTAATATTAATTTTATTTGAAGGATTTATCAGCCTTTTATAGAATTCCAGACTTGAAAAACATTACAGAGGTCATTTGGTCCAATCCTCATCGAATGCATAAATCCCCTCCAGCTGGTTAAATTCATTTTTAATTCCAGAGCTATTCTCCGAGCTTCTAGTCATTTTATCATCAAACTTAATTAACAGGGAGTCTATTCAATCTATTGACTCATGAGGCCAGCTTAACAAAATTAATAAATATATAATTTGGCTGACTGCACAGTGAGGTGAAAGATGTGGGAGTAATGTACATTACTTCGATGCCTGTAATTCCTTCCATAACATTACCAAGCAATATTAGATAATGTTAAATTCATTTTGCTCTAAAAAAGTCTGCTTACAACAGCATGCTATTGAGAGATCAAAAATAAAATACTGTGCCTGTAAGTGAAAATGTGCTAGATGAGCCAATTAGCATTTCAGATGAACTACAGGAAATACAGAACACTTGATTGAGTAACTTTATGAAAGTTTTCTTGAAAAATGGGCCATTTTTGGAAAAGTAACTATGACCACAGTAGATCAGTGTCAATCATTACTGGTACCATTTATACATACTCAAGTAAGAAAAACATTCTTTAGAGTCAGGGGAGTTTGCATAAATTTGCTTCTAACATTTTTTTAATGTTCGAATCTCAGCAAAAATGAAATATAAAAATTGTAAGTATATACTGTGTAATACTTGAAACTTGAATTTGGTACCAAAGATACTGTTGAAAACATCTGGGCCTGTCACAGTGTCCTAGTGGCTAAGTCCTCACCTTATATGCATCTGAATGCCTTATGGGTGCTGGTCTGTATTCTGGCTGCTCCACTTACCTGACAGTTCCCTGCTTTAGGTCTGAGAAAGCAGTAGAGGATAGCCCAAAGCTGAATCTTGCGGTAGGTAGTCTAACTGCTAAAGTCCTTGCCTTGCATGTGCCAGGATCCCAATTGGGCACTGGTTTTAATCCCGGTAGCCCCATTTCCCCATCCAGATCCCTGCTTGTGGCCTGGGAAAGCAGTCAAGGACAACCCAAAGGTTTGGGTCCCTGCACCTATGTGCAGGGAGACCTGGAGAAGAGGTTCTTGGCTCTTGGCTTCAGATTGGTGCAGCTCTGGCGATTGTGGCTGCTTGGGGAGTAAATCAACAAATGGAAGATCTTCCTTTCTGTCTCCTCCTCTCTCTGTATATCTGACTTTCCAATAAATATAAAAATAAATCTTAAAAAAGATAAATACCTGTTCTCTGGTTACACATCAGTCTAAATAAAATTACACACTGATCAGTTCATGTTATATGAGTATTTGTAACTCACCCCCACCCCAAACATATGTTGGAATCCAATCCCCAGTGCAATGGTATTAAGAATGGCATCCTTGGGAAATGAGGTTTTGGGATCTTGACCTCAAAAATAGGATTAGTACCTTTATAAAGGAGATCTAAGGGACTTATTGTAATATTATCTTATGAAAATAATGGAAAGTGCCATCTGTGAGGAAGAATTAAGAATAGGGCCTTGAGTAAATATTAAGTTGCATAAAATCATGCTCCATGGCTTGATGAGAATAATAATAAGATGGTAGAAGTATATTACCCTAGAAAACACTTGGTTCTCCCCTGTAAGGTGAAATGTGCTAGACAAATGTCCCTGACTTTCATGTCTTATAGTCTTTAAAAAGCTCAACATATGAGAAAACACACCCTGTGGAGCAATTGAGATAATTTCATCTGGCTCCAAGATTAGTTTGCTTGATATGTAGAACTAGCATGGCCCGGAGAAGATGATGGAAATCCAGATTCAGTTTTGTAACCATATAAAGGATTAACTCCTCATCACGTGATTTGGCAAGGCTATTAAGGAAGGTTTTTTTTTTTTAAGAGAATGATATAATTGAATATTACAAGTGCTTTCTGAGATCTGCATGCAATGAGTCTGGTCCATGTGCTAGCAGATCTTTTTAAAGAACAGATACAGTATTACCAAGAAAAAACTAAAAAGCTAATCATCATCTGAGGCTTTATCTTAAGAGCTAATTACTTATTAAAGATTCCGTGAATACCAAATGTACTTGAGTATGCTTTCCTTATTTGTCTGCTGTGATATTCCAGTGAAATAAGTTCCTCTGTTTTATTTTTAAAACATCTTTTTGTTTAAATTTATTTGAAAACAGAGAGGGAGGTATGGGAAAACATTTACATTTAAACATTTCTTAAATTTATTTGAAAACAGGGAATGGGGAAGAGACAGAAAGAATGAATGAATGAATCAATGAATGAGGGAGGGAGGTAGGGAGGGAGAGTGGGAGGGAGGGAGAGCGAGAGAGAGAGAGTTAGGTTCACTCCCAAAATGCTTGCTATAGCCAGAGCTGGGCAAACATGGAAGTCAGTATGGACATCCCATTGGGTGGCAAGGATTCAAGTCCTTGAGTTGTCTTCTGCTGCCTCCTGTAGTTTGCTGTGGTTTGAAAGTAGAATCTGAGAAAGGACTCCACCCCAGGCACTCTGATGTGGGATGCATGACTCCCAAGTATGGGCTACATTATTGCTGTGTGAACTTTTTTCTCACTGAAGAGATGAAGGAACAGGCTTCAGGAGATTAAATAACTTGCTCACAATCACATAGTCAGGAATGAAACAAAAATTTGGAGGTTGAGTCGAGTGCCAGAATCCAGAGTCTGGCTGCTCAAGTGAAATGCACTGGTTGGAAACATGAACAACATTAGGAACTTTGTCCAAAAAAAACCCCAGCATTTGGGGCTCCATCAGACCTGAATTTTAACACTTGTGAGTTACTTGAAACTTTTGAGAATCATTGCACTGTTTCAACATTTTTGAGGGCTAAACATGCAAACTGGGCTAACCATGTAAGTTGACTCATGTTTCCTTTGCCTTTGTTAGGATTGTTCAGGTACGGCATGGATTATACATTGTAGTAGCAAAACATCTGAATGAAAATGAGAAAACTTAGTCTGAATATTTTCTCTGCACAGTCAAATTCTTGGCATGTGTTTTCCTTTCAAGTAAGAGTACCCAATTTTGAGGTAAACAGCTCAAAAGATTTATCATGAAAATAATCGAGCCATACTGTGCTTCCCAAAGAACGAGGTGAGAGATCTATTATGTGGAATGTAGACACTGTGTCACATAAAAATGACAGAACATAACTCCACTGTCAGTTCTCTGATCGCCCAAGACAGAGCATACATGATACGGCTTATTTTTCTTAACACTGTAACACCTACTACTGTCCTTTTTGGAAAGAGGAGTATTTCTATGTCAAACAGTAATAGCCAAGTGGAAATTTTGCCATTGCTTTGCATTTTTTTATTTATGATCTGCTGAAATTTATGATGTATAGTAGATTTGGAGCTCCTTTTAAGATGTTTTAAGTAAAAATTAAACAATAAAGAAATTAACAGTAAGCTGCTACATGGTTATGATGAAATATGTGATACATATATGTTAATACTGAAGATAAATCACTGATATGAAATGACTGAAAGCTACATATAAAAATCTGTGACAGAATTTTAAAGAGTTTTAAGGAAGTTTAGTGATTCTTTTTGATTCACAGAAGTTTTTTAAATCCCCCTTTTGTTTATAGGAAGATGTTAAGCAGATGCCCTTTGGCATCCTCTGACTGGCCACTTGTCTCCGTCCAGGACATCTGGCTGGGAGGAGGAACACAGTGTGGTCAGTCGAGAACAGGACACATTTTCCTTTGACAGGAGCACAGTTTTTCCCTCACTGTAAAAATCCCTGAAGATAGCATCCAGTGACTGCTTAGCCTCACCTCTGCCACGTTCTTGACCTTGTCCCTTCTGGAGAAAGACCAACAATTTGCAGGACGGGACATACATTATGTGAAGCTTCCTTAGAGTAGGAAAAGTGCTATCCAGTTATTAATGACACATTTTAGTGCTTTTATTGAAAAAAGAAAACCTAAGCAAAGCATTATCTTCTGCATTTGAAGAGTCTAAATGGAATGAAAGAAAAAATTTGGATCCAAAAACACATTTAAGTAACAACAAACTCCTTCTTAGAGCCACAGAGATCTGTAAATCACTATATATTTAATGCTGAGGAAAATAAAGGATTACTTCTAATGCTTCAGATCCCAGCAGTGTTTTTAATGAGGCAAGTTTGTTTTTAATCAATATCTGAACTGTGAGGTGTTTTTTTTTTTCTTATTTCTTATGGTGTTGCTTTTGGATTTCTGTGCTTGCAGAGAGATAATAGCAAATGTCATGCTTGAAAAAGGGAAGTGAATTTGTTGCCACAAATCAATAGGAAGAAATGCTCAGCCAAGAATGCCAGATAAAACTGAAAACCAGTGCCACTTCCAAGTCTATAAGAAATCATCATTACAGTGCATCCTCTGCAAGTGGAGGCTGCAGCCAGTAGTGCTTGAGCCTGGAACCTTGGGATATTTGCAGAAATCTTTGCAGGTTAATATGAGCCAAGTATATTACATTCCAGAACATTAGACTTGCCTTTCATTGTTAATCTCTTAAATTTGTAGAGCACTTAATGATATACAAGGTGCTTTTAGCTCACATTGTATTATTTAAATCTCACAATTGTGCAAAGCAGACCTAGTGGGTTCTTCAGTTATGTTAGTAATGGAAACCCTGAGAGACTCAACAATATTAACCCCTTAGCTTTGGATCATACAGACAGGTAAGTGGCAGCACTCAGTGCATCCTGCCTATTGAGAGAGAAGGGACAGAACTGATCCTTATTCTCCAGTCAAAAGTTTTTCAAAGCATGGGCATTTGATGCCTTTGGGATACCTACATCCAAGTGACTAAGTTTGACTCACCTGTTTTTCTGGCCCAGCTTAGTGCTGATGTGAATCTGGGAGGCAGTAGGTAATAGCTTATTGGACGTGGTCGCTCACTTGGGAGACTCAAGTTGAGATCCTGGATTTTATTTTTTTGTTGCTGTTGATCAGCTGCAGTTGTAAAAGGCATTTGGAGAATGAGCCATCAGATGGAATATCTCGCTGTCTGTATCCTTGTCTCTGTCTCTTTCAAAGCAGACATCTTTTAGAATGTTGTTCAGTGATGAAACAAAAAGGCCTAAGATATGTTGCACTGTTTCGAATATAAAGAAAAATTAATTGCAAGTTAAATTTTGGCATTATAGTAATTAGCATTAGTGTATACAATTAATATTTACTGCATTCTGACTGCATGCTAGACATAGTTTGCACATTCAGAGTCATACTAAACTCTGACATTGAGAGTAGGCCATAAGCCATTTTCACTGAGAAATTTATAGTGAAATAAATATAGCTAAGCATTTTCACTGAACATTTATATATATCCAGATTTCCTTTTACATGGTCTGGCATTTTGGTTTCAGATTTTCAAAGGATAATTTTGATATGGCAATTACACCTTTAAAAAAGATTTCTGTATTTTGGGGGTGGTGCCATGGCATGATAGCTAAGCCTTTTCCTCCTGTATTCCATTTGGGCACTGATTCGTGTCCTGGCTGCTCCACTTCCAATCTAGCTCCCTGCTTATGGCATGGACAAACAATGAAAGTAGTCCAAGTCCTTTGGCCCCAGTACCCACTTAGGAGATCTAGAGGAAAGTGCTATTTCTGGCTTCAGATTGGCTCAGCTCAGGCCATTGAGGCCATTTGTGATGTGAACCAGTACATGGAAGAACTTTCTCTCTTGATTGATAGATATCATGTATATGTCTTCTGTGTCACTCTGCCTTTCAAATAAAAATAAATTAAATCTTACACAAAGATGTTTTTGAGAAGCAGAGTAACTGACAAGAGATATCATCTATTTGCTGGTTCACTTTTTAGATGTTCCCAACAACTGGGATTAGGCCACACTGAAGCCCCATGCTAGGAATTGCATCTGGGTCTCCTATGTGGGTTGCAGGAACACAAATTCTTGAGGCATCATCTGTTGGCTCACATGATGCATTAATGAGAAATTGGGTCAGTGCTGGAGGGCCTGATACTTTGGTGTGGGCTGCAGGTGTCCCACACAGCAGCTCACTGAACTAGGCCACAGAGCCCCTTCTGGCAGTTGTAAAGGGTATCAGTAATGCACACAAAGGTGCATATAGTTAATATTTTGTGAATTTTGTAATAACAGAAATAGCAACTCATTTATGCTCATTAGCATACAGTTAAATTTATTATGATATAGTTTGGACTTTTATGTATTATAAATTCTTATTGATTGGTAGTGTGGATAGTAAAAGCTAACTTAATATATTATTTTTGCATATATTAACGTATATTTTATGACTCAGATAACCCCATTTTATTTAAAAATCATTGAAGGTAATTTAAGAATATCCATCGTTCAGTTATGCAACTAAAAATTTTTAGAATCATACCTTTTGACTTATAGGTGATTTGTAGGACTTAATCTAAGTCCTACAGTTTGCTTTTATTACCTCACTTTAGTGTTTTCAGATTATCTGTTACTCAAATTGCTTCACTTCTAGTCAGTATATATTTAATATGTAAAGCCTATAATGAGGTAATTATTCTCTTTGGACTTGCCTATTCTGTCTACCATATTATTGATCTTTTCTTGTGATTAATCTCTCATAACAATTTCCCAAAATTAATAAAAAAGGAAGCTTCTCTTTCCTACTATAGAACCATGCTGAAAGCCCTATGAAGTCTTGAGATTTGTACTTTAAATGGTTTATATTTCTTTGCAGGAGGAATTTTTTCAAAGACAAGAAATTATTCTTCCTAAATGCCATCTGAGGATACAGTTGGTTCCACTTTCTGAGGCCTGATTTTAACATAGACAACAAACATGACATTTTTTGTTTTGTATGATTAATATAGAAAAGAGGATCATTTGTTGATATAATGACTTGATCATTTAATTTGTATTTCTGGTAATTCTTATTTTCCCATTGGGAATCTTTGAATTTCATCAAAAGTTGTAAGCTTCTACTCAGTGGAAACTGTTACAAATTCTATTTTATAGAATGTAGATTTTTGGAGGTAAAGACAAAACCATTGTTAGTATAACCATCATGCTACAGTTTACCACTAAACACTGTCTGCTGCATCAAGGCCAGGGATTGGAAAAGTGGAACATAAATAAAATTGGAGAAAGTCATAGCTTTGACCTTCAAGTCTCAGGACTCTGCTCAGTTAAGTTCTTTAAATTCTGTGTTGAGTCAGGATAAGAGTTTGGGAAAAATAAATGTGTGGTCTGAATTGCCAACTTTCAGTCTAGGGAATTATGTTCTTTTCAAATTATGACTTACTCTAAATATTTTTTTATCTTTTCTTTCATTCAAAGGAACTGATTTTATCATTTCATTTATAGCTTTAAGAATATAATGATTTTTCCTACCTTTCCTCCCCTTGTTTTTCTTTAATTTTTGCTCTAATGTACTTTAAATTTATTTTATTATCATGAGATTAAATAGCAAGTAGAAACACCACTCTTCCTTAGAAATATCCTCAAGGGTTAATAGCAATCGTCAAATCCCAAAATGTCAATTGCACTTGAATACATTACATTTTTATACTAGATATATTAGTTACCACAAATCAGAGAAAACATGATATTTGCCTTTTGAGGACTGGCTTATTCCACTAAGCACAATTGTCTTTATAATATGTCCTTGTAATGCCTTCTCTTCTCATAGCAAGTGCTTTAGATGGAGTTAGTAGTCTTTATAAGGACTGTTTAACTTTACATGTACATAAATTTCCTTTTTAGAGTGAATTTGCCATACTTTCCTTCATAGGAATGATGACATGGAGACTTTCCCTGTGGATACTGAATCTGTGAGGAGAACTTTGAGGCCCGTAGTCTCCTGGGCAAAAACCTAAAATCTGTTAGGGATAGCTAACTCAATTGACATCTAATTGGAAGTAACCAGCTGGCACATCTACATTCTAGAAAGTAAAAAAACAGAGCTTCTGTGTCTCATTTATAGGAGATGTCCTTAAGAAAATATTAGTGAAAATTCCTATTTTGCAGGGAATAGAGTAGTTTTCTGTAATGATTAGGAGCACAAAACTCAAATCTGAATTTCCCTACTGTGACTAATTTAAATAATAACTTGCGTGATGTGTGTCTTAATATGGTTGTTTCATTTTTGCTGAAATAAATGGGACTTGCTTTTCCTCCGAAGAGTAGTATAAGGCTGTTTTCAACTCTTCACTGAGATAGGTACTTTGCTACCCTTCAGTTTTAAAACCTGGTGGAAACAGAGAGAGGAGAGCATGTGGTCCTTTTCTAATACCAGAATGGCAGTCCTTGATAAGTATGCTAAAACTTTATATTAATGTTATTCCAATAACAATAAAACCAATTACTATGGATCTATAATTCATTGGAGAAGTGACCAATTCTACAACTGGGTCAGTAAATATCCTTGATAAATCTGGGTGTTTTACAATTCCAGAGAGATGAGGTTATGTCGTTGTGAACCAGGGGTCAAATGAAAGTGCTCTCAGTAATGATAAACAGGATCAATTTGATCAAGTCACAGTAAATATTTTTAGTCAAAGCATAAGTTAATATACATTTCTATGCTGATATACATACATAAAATAAGCAAAGGAAGTTTGATATACAAATCTCCCATCTATAATAGTTTCGACTAATTTATGTAGATACTATGCCCACATAAATGGTAGAGCTAAGCTTTTTACTCTTGTGTAATCATGGGCCATACCTAATGACTTCCTTCTAAAGTTTAAGTCCAGGGGGAGGTAAAAAAGATACAAAGCAGCAGAGTTCCGCGGTCGGGAACTGCAGGAGAACCCATAGTGTGGCTCACAACCTGTTGGGTTTCAGTCCTCATTGCTGAACTGGCAAGTGCTTTATTAAATGAAAGCATTTGGAATCATTGTGAGTTCAATTTCTTGTTCCTCCAGTGATACTCTCAGGGATACTTTATGAGGCAGAAAAGGAGCTAACCCCTCAAATAATCTAATTTCTCTTAGAGTAAAAGTAAATGAAGAACTCCAATTTTCTAGTCCTTCATTGATATTTCAAACTTCTTTACACAGTAGAGTTGAACTTGTCACACTGATATCATAAGTGAATTGCACAGAAGGAAACTGGTACTTAACCAAGCCCATTCAGCATACTCAAGAAACATGTGAAGGTGTGGTTGGTATGCCATTAGAGAGGCCTGGTGCATGTCAGAGTTCCTGCTTGCCATTAGGCCACACAACTTGCCTTATAGATAGCCGCAATTAGGTAAACGAAAATTGGTATTCAAGTTTTGTGATTTGTTAACTTTCCCCTTTCTTCCACTTGATGACCTAGGGGTCCATTCTGTATTTGATATTTTTCGGTTGCAAGGAAAAGGAATACATAATGGAAGCTTATTCTAAAGAGACACAGGGAAGATGGGCAGCTGAGATTTGTGAAACACAGCAGATGCCTTCCACCCTTGCCTACTGGAGACAAAACTAGTTTTGAAAGATAGAATGTTATTCAGGGAAACTGATTCCTCATAATCGGGCTGTTCTTTTGAGTGATGCTTTAGTATCTATGATTTTGATGAATTTTATTTTTTCCCCTGGTCTTCCAGGTCTTCGGGATTTTTGTAAATTGTTGCTTATGAATCACCATTGTTTCATAATGTTTTTCATAGCTTTCCCTTTCTCTCAAGCCTTTTGTAGCTATCAGCAGATATTCTCTGCCTGTCTGATTAAAGTGTTTCTTCTCCATCTTGTTCATGGGATGCCTAGTGGGCAAGCAATAAAAAATGCCATAGTGTGGCAGTGTCTGTGTTGGAGTTTGGTCATTCAACACACAGCAGGCATGCTCACAAAGAGCAGTGGTGGCTTGGCTTGGGTTTCCTGTTTCACAGGATGTAGTGATATTGATAGATTATAAATGAAAGTTTTTTTAAGCAATGGGTGCCTCAGTCTAGCTAAGGGCAGAAGCTCAGAGTTATACTACTGGATGCTATTTGATTGGGCCAATAAGGTGATCATTTTCTTGAGTGCCCTGATGCCGTGTTGGCATTGCAGTTTTTTTTTCTCTTCTATCCTTCACCAAATTAGAAGTAATTCAATTCTTACCAAATTAGAAGTAATTCAATGAGCCAACCATAAAATGATAATAAAATTTGTGAAGAGTATAGTCCCAAATATCAAAAGGTGATTTTTGTGGTTTGGGGACAAGGGAGCAGAAGGCATATTGTCCTAACATGCCCTGGGGAGGGCATAATGGTTGATAGGCTGAGAAAGGTGTGGCTGTGGAGGAGCACCTGGCAAGAAGCACTTGATGTTCTTTTTCCTTGACACTGTAAAAAATAGTAGTTTTTCATTAATGTCTGTTTTATTAATGTTCTTTTTTTGTGGACAGTACACTGTTGATCTCCCTTAATGCCAAACTAGCTTCCCAGCAAGTCTTTGAAGCTCCTGAAACTATTTTGTGGTTTGTATTTATTTTTTATAGTTTAATTTTGATAATTATTAAATTAGTGTTTTTCTAAATGCCTCTTTTATTCTATGCTCATCTTTCAGTCTGTATTTCATTTCCTCTGGTTATATGTGCGACTAATACTGTTTGGTGTGGTTTGTAGAAATTTTTACTGAGGTTTAATTAAAAATGTAAAAGTAATTAAATCAATCTTACCCAGTTATTACATAGTTACAAAACTTGAGATGGCATTAACATGTCTTACACAAATGTCTGCTAAAGAATTCTACCACTTAAAGAAGAGGGGCCAGCATTGTGATGCACTGAGTTAAACCACCCTGATATCAGCTGGCGTCCCAGATTAGAGCACAGGTTCAAGTCCAACCCTGTTTCTGATCCAGCTTTCTCTTAATGTGCCTGAGAAGGCTTCAGATGATGGTCTAAGTACTTAGGCTGCTGCCCCCTTGTGGGAGACCCAGATGGAGCTATGGGCTCCTGGCTCAGCCCTGACCATTATGGCAGTATGGGGAGTGAACCAGCACCTGGAAGACTTTCCTTTTCCCTTCATTCTCCCTCTCTTTGTTACTCTTCGTTTCAAATAAGTAAACAAGGAGTTAAGAAAAATGAAAAAGAATTTCACCACAATGGAGGCTTGTTTCTCTCAAAAGTTTTAACAGCATTAAAATCAAATCTAGGGCCCGGTGCGATAGCCTAGTGGTTAAGGTCCTCGCCTTGCATGCCCGGGATCCCATATGGGCGCCAGTTCTAATCCTGGCATCCCTGCTTCCCATCCAGCTCCCTGCCTGTGGCCTGGGAAAGCAGTCGAGGATGCCCAAAGCTTTGGGATCCTTCACCCGCTTTGGAGACCCGGAAGAAGCTCCTGGCTCCTGACTTCGGATTGGCTCAGCTCCAGCTGTTGCTGCCACTTGGGGAGTGAATCATTGGACAGAAAATCTTCCTCTCTGTCTCTCCTCCTCTCTGTATATCTGACTTTGCAATAAAAATGAATGAATTAAAAAAAATCAAATCTAAACTTAAAAAAAATTCACACACACACACACACACGGACCAGAAGTTTCGTTTCTCCTTTGAGTCTATCTAAATTGTGCTCTGTATAAGAAAATATTAAGGTAGGTTTGATGTTGCAGGAGTGCATGTGTGTTTGCATGTATGTGTGTATGTGTATACCATGTATGATAATCACTTTTGTTATAGTTAATATTTTTTCTAAATTTAAACTGCATACTGTGAATGTTTTAATGCCATGTAGCTATACATCGTTACTTTTCACCTCAATATGTCTGTAGAGACATGAAGCTCTTCTTTTTATTTCCCTTTTAAGATTTGATTTCACCAAAGCTCAAGAGATAATGGGGACCCTAGACAGTGTAGTTCTTGCAAACTTATTTCTTATGTTTTGAAATTGTTAGCAATTCTAAGTCTAGTTTGAACTGTAAAAAAATGCATATTGGAAAAATCTTTCTTATAGGGCAAGGGGCATCATATATGCATTTGTTTATGTTATCATTAATTTAATAATATAGCCATTGGCCTTGCTGTGATTGTTAGCTCGGAGTATTGAGAACATACTACTGACATGAGTTTGAACATAAAAAGGGTATTTGTAAAACATTTAATAAATGACTTTTGTTTTTTGATTAGATAGAATATTTGAATTCAGTCAATTTAAATGGATGAGCTACCTCATCCTTAAAAGCTGGTTTTACTAGTTACTGATTATCACTGATAGTTAGTATTTACTGTTAAGCATTTGGCCGAGGAATAGGCACCATGTAGATGCAGCCCCTAAGAGCTCTAGCTTTCAAATAGAAAGCCCTTGTCCAGTTCAATCATTTTATTCTTCATGGTCTCATTCATGTCTTTTCTGTTTCCTGGACGACCAGCCTGTTTCAGAATTCCATGTTACTTCTTTGGTCTTTTAATATTACCCTAATTTAACTATTTCAGCTGTCTTGTTCATGGCTTGTTAATTAATGTTCTTAATGCAAGTTTTATGTTAATGGCTCTTAAAGAGTCTAATATGTCTTTAAAAATTCAGGAACTATGCTAGGTCCCAAAAATCTAGGGATGCATAAAACAGCACTCCTGTCTTTGATATATTGAAAGTTTTGAAGGGAAATAAATGTAGTAGTTACTAGGTAGAATATACTATAAATCCATGAGTTAGAGTTATATTGATATGTTGGTATCTGTATTTGAATCCTACCCTTAATCCAGTCATAAACATACAGCTGGGAAATGTAGATGCAAATCTGAGTCCTTTAATTAAAATGTGATGAAAATAGCATTACATTTTCTATATAATTTTAATTTCCAATCTGATCCTATATTCTGGTGACATAACCAAAACGTGCCAAGAACTGTGATACTGTTCTCGTCAGCTCTGTCGTGATTGAATTCTGGCAGCCTAGTAATAGCTTGTGGAAGATGAGCATGAGGCTTATATGATGGAGGAGTGGGCAATCAGTCACTAAACCGACAATAACCCTTTATGGTCAACATGCATACCCAGTGTAAAATGTACTTTATTCCCACCTACCTGTCTGTGCTCCAGTGTAGCAAAGCCCACAAAGTTGTTGGGAAATGTGTATCAGCCATCTTTTAATTTCAGGATCCAATACCATTTTGAATTCCTTGCATATATTTGGTCTGTTATACCTAATTTGGGACATCAATATTCATTTATATCTCTCTTAAATATTTTGTTCCTTTTTGAAATTCTTACTCTTTCTCAAAAATGGCTACCTTGCACTTACAAGTCAAAGCCAAGTATCTTCTTCTATTGTGATTTACTTTCTACGCTCTCAGTGTGTCATGGGCAGCCCAATGGCCTGAACGGAGGCAGAATGAAGGCAGAACAGAGATGAATAGAGGGCAACAGAAGTAGATGAGGGGAAAATACTTAATATTCTCAATGTATTTATCTAGTCCTTTACATACACATGGTAGAATTAGATGTACATATCCTTAATGTATTAAATATATATATGATATTTTATTTTTTGTGGTTCTAAAATTATATGCAGACTTTTGTGTACTACATAAGAGTTTAGGAACATGTAGTTGTCACTTATGGGCAGAATTCTATGTGCAATGATGCAGAAAGGTGTTCAGACATTTAGTATGATGCCAAATACAATGAATATTTGTGTATCTCCACATAAATACATTAATATGGTGCTCTTTGTTGTGTGTTAGTCTTCTAGAAGCTATTTTAGAAATCCATACTGAGATATGGAATGTTATCTTTAAATAAGTATCTACTGGATCTCTTCAGTTTTTCATACTCAGCATTGCTATTTAATCTAAAATAGATGTTATACTAATAATGATGATGCTGTAAATTATGTTTATTGAGAATTTTTTGCAGCTGTTAAAATAATTTTATTTAAATTATTTAACCCTCACAGTGATGTTATGATATACTGTATCTTATTAAATGCATTTTACAGGTAAAGAATTAAGGTTTAGACAAGTAAAACATTGTACCTAAAAGTATAAAAAAATTGTGCATACCTAACCTTCAGATGCTGGGCTCTTGTTAAGTTTTGGGAGAACAGAGGAAGAACAAATAGAAAAAAAAACTTCATAAATTAATTCCCAGTTTATAATTTATTTATGTGATGGTACAGTTCATAATTGGGGAATTTTGTAAGTTAAAATGGGTGATGTACATACAGTATTGAGTTTATTGTTTGGCCCTACTAAGTGTTCAATATATACAGTGTTTTTTCATTTTACTATTTAGAAGTAGCTTCAAGTGGGATGAAAAGTTTCAAGGGTAAGCATGAGCAAAGTTGAGGCATTGCTTCCCACAGGTTACCAGTGACTAGAGATATGCCAGATCGTGGGATTGGTATTACACACAAGATTTTCCCATGATTATCGCTTTGATTTCTTTAATGTTGTCACTTTCTTTTCTTGCTGTATGCTTTGTGATCTCTCTTGCAACCTCCTTTTCTTTCTCTCACCCAGTCTGTTTTCTTCCTCTACACGCTGTTTTTAAACATTCCTGCAGTTTTTCTTTATGTATCTCTGTCGTTGTCCAGACTGAAAATTATAATATTGCGCATTGAAATTGTTCAGGAATTTCTTTCCATATAATGGAACCTTAAAGATGGATCTCCCTCCCACACACACAACAAATGTTAATTGAGCAAACACTTTATAACAATTTTAGGATGAAAATGTATGGAAACATCCTCCTGAGTTTTTATTTTTGTTATTGTTTTTGGAGAAAATTTGTCTTTTGACACACAGTGCTCTGAATGACTTTGTGAGAAGTTATCTTTGATAATGACAGTGATTGGTTAAAAAACACATTTTTTAAGAGACTTATTTAAAAGCTGGTCCTTCCCCACTGACATTTTACTTGATTTAAGAAGAATCTCTTATGTGTTTTATTCTCAAAGAAAAAAAAAGGAGAAAAAGAAAAAACAAAAAGATGGTTCTCCTTGTAGTTCCATCATTAAGTTTAGGTACTTCTGTTTTCAGCCCCTAGCAGATAGTAGGTGCTTTAAAAATTATTACATTACCTGTTGGAAATGTGTGGACAATGCGAATCTGGACCTCTGTCATTGTACCAGCAGCGTCAGGGCACACTTAAATGACAGACTGATGGAATCATGGCTCCTTATGAAGAGCTATACTATTGTAGCAACATGGGAAAAATCTATCAGGGGGGAGGGAGTTTGAGGTGCAGAAACCCCAGTTTCTGCAAAATTGTGCCGCAAAATTCAAAAATTCAAAATAAAAATTTAACAATATTATTGAAGAATAAAAGGAAGAATGATTAAGTATAGCCCATGACTATAATTACAACAATGGCATGTGAATCTATATACCTTTGTGGAGTATGTTCCTTTTGACAGTGATTGCTCAGATTTTATCGGTTCTGAAAGAAATATATTCACATACCTCCCAAAACAGCAGAAATACATACATGCACACACCTCCCAAGTACATCCCATGTTGAGTTTAATCAGTGATTAAAACACTTTCCTTATGCTGAAAGTCCAGTGTGGGTGACACTACACAATTCCATATGGCTCTCCAGAGTCCCAGTAGTGTTTTCCGGAACTGCATCATCCCTGAAGAAAGCCCTAGGATAAAGCTTTGGTCTGTGCTATTTTCTGTTTGATGGACATGTTCCAGCTTGCCTACTTGAAGTATTGGTTAGATGCGTAGGGAATCCATAATTATTATCTGAGTAGTCTGTGTTTATATTTTTGTTGATAGCAAAGAGAATGTGACCTATCAAGAAGGACTCTGAATACCAGATAATTAATATTTTACAAAAACACATAATAAATAAAAAGGAAAGGAATTCATTATCCTTACTAAAATAAAATTACTGATGTGCAAATATGGGAAAGGTCATTGTATTTAATGCTAGCATTATGCATAGAGATGAGATTTCCTTTGAAGTGTTTATTGTAGTGATTTGTCATGGGACTGAGTTATGAAATCACTGTGTGTAATTAAAATGCAGAGCCTCTGAGTGCTGTAGTAACACACTGGTGAGCTTAAAACAACGGAGACACATTCTTGGCCGTTTGTGAACACACTTTGTGCTTAGAGAGGAAGAATTAGCTAGCTGTGCTTCCAATGAATGATCTCACAATAATCTTAATTGTGAGACAATTGACATCTTAATATGACTTGATTCTTTTTTCTAACAAAAGATAACTTCCTCGATTTTTACAAGTTTGCAAGTGAAGCATAGAGGGCCATAATGACCTTCTAAATAAGCTTCAAGGTTAAAATAATGAATTTACATTCCAGCTTTCTGCTTTTATTTCCTGAAAAAAATGATAATATTAACCCCTGTGAACCACCATTTATTTAAGTTGTGGAAACAACATCCACATATTTACCACAGAGAACTTTTTATGTTCAAAAAACAGACAAACTAGTTAAACTCCCAAAGTAATAATTTTCTTTATTGCAAAGGATTAGCAAAACTGAGATAATCTAAGAATCCAGGTTAAAATGAAACTAGCTTTAGGATATTTGTTGGTTTCTATATGGCTTTTGCAGACTATATTGTAGTTATAAAAGATGCTTTTATAAATATGGCTTTAGTTCTAATTCTTAATGTGATGCTATAATTTTTAGCATTATGTTTTTTGGAGTATGATGGATTTTCCAAGCTTTTATCATTGGACTTTTAGACATCTGAGAGGTTTTGTGTGCTGTCATAAAGAAAAATCTTTGGAATAATTTTGTCTTTTGTATATTGATTATTTTCTTTAGCTCAGTGATCACTACAATTCTTGACAAATCCAACACTGAATACTTCATTTGTATGTCTGAAGCAGATAATGGATAATTTCTGCCTGAGGCCAGCAGTACCCACTTGAGAGTGAAAGTTACATAGATTCTCTAACTTTAATAAAAATATCTAAACAAGATGTTTATGATGCTTTTTCCTCGTTTTTTCCCCTCTCAGTTCCATCTCATTTCCCCAAATTTAGGATAAAATGGGCTTGTTGTTAAGACAGTTATACTCAAATATCACTTAGTTAAATCACTTTTCTACTGAAGATGATGTGCAGTGGTTTTCATTAACAATAATCTCTGTGTGGTTCAGGCTTGATTATGTAATTAAATACTTTGAGAGCTAAGCAAGCAGTGTGCACTTACTAGCCATGATGTGTGGGAGTATTAGCTCACCATTCTGACACTACATACACTCTCCCTTGGAATAAGAGTAGGCTAGCAACACCTACTCTGGGCACACAGATCTGTGGTGGAGAACACATGTTGCTTACCTGTTGGGTAAGGACAAACTGTGGTTTTTAATATTAGCAGATATCCTATCTTACCAGAGACTTCTCTTCAGTGCATGGCGTTATAACTGGCTCTGTTCTTTTAGAAATGATTTTGTTGAAGGAAAGTCTTCCTTTTTTGAGCCATCCCTTTATTTTGTCATTTTGAATGTGGATATTGTCATCACTTGATCTTGGATCATCTCCATTTCCTCCCTAGAACCTTACTGTTGGAGTTCTGAAACATGATGCATCTTGTAAGAGTTCATAGAGAATGTATGTTATGGATTCCACACTTTCCTTTTAACAATGAAATACACTTATATTTGAATTCCATTTCTGGCAACATTGTCACCTGCGTTATTTCTCATTGTAGAGAGTTGTAAGAGCATTTTCTCATACATCCATGTCAGAAATCTTACTTTCATTTCTACAGTTGGATTGCCAAGATTTGCTCAATTAGCCATTAAGAAAGTCCCTGAGCATCTCCGGAAGAGCTTTGTAAGTTAATTCACTTAGCCTGTTTTAGCTTTTGCTTTTTCCTGTCATCAATTTCATCTCAACTCCACTGCATCTTCCACTATTTCTATTAAACTGATCTTTCTAAACACTTTCTGAACTTTGTCTTTCCATGTATTGTAATTTTTTTACTGGTTTTTGTACTTTACAGGACAAAGTACAAACTCCAAATTATGGGAAGCTGATGTCATGCCGTTTTACCATATGGAACTCACTCCAGGCATACAAGCCTGGTGGGATTTCCCAAAATAGAGCATGAACTACAAATTTCTTCTCCTTTTTGTGTGTCCTTTCCTTTAAAATGTTACCTCTTCCTTTCACCTTTCACTGCAAAGGAAAATGCCCACCTCAAATATTACTTCTCTTGGAGTCACATGATCTCAGAGGGTGTGATTTTAAGGAATGCTTTAAATTCCACAACAGTGCCCTTCAAGATTCTATTGTAATTATTTCTTTTGTGTGAGTCTTCCTTCCTCACTAGGTTCAGCTTATTCTTCTCTGCTCCTTTTCTACAAAGCACATACCAAAAAAGACAGCTTATTAAATGTTTGCTGACAGTGAACGAATGATAACTTCGTTTAGCCCATTACATTCAAATAATAAGACAAGGAGGAGGCAAGAGAAGTCTTTGGAAATAGAAGGGAAGTGAAGACCTTGTGGTAATAAGCTGCTATTTGCAATGACAAAAAGAACCCTTACTGTGGATTTTGTACTTCAAGGAAATGCTTTTGATTCCTGTGTTTTGGGACAAGTTAGGTTCTGTCCTGTTTCTCTGTTTTTGTTTTGCAAGCATGTTTGTAGATATTATACTGTCATGAATGATATAGTACAGTGAATATTTTTGAGCTTCAGAGGGGTAAATGGTTTTATTTTCCGTGAAGTCATTACAAACTAGGAAATCTGACAAATGAGACCTCTTATTTTTGAACAAACATTTTCTTCATCTCTCTGGCCTGAAAATTTTATTCATCAAGTTCACAGTAGTAATATAAGCTACAGAGATATCTTGAAAGAAATGTATTTAATCTTTAGGATTTATGCTAGTTTGCCGTGATATTGTATCTGCTTTAGAAGCCTAAACACAAATCTCTGTGTAATAAATTAGTGGGATTTAGAAGCTGCATGCTGTTATCAATGACGCCTGATGTGCCATGGGGTGATCATACTCCAGAAGCCCGTGAGTCTTCCTGACAGGGAGCTAGTGTATCCCATTGTCATGGCAACAGGATGTCTTCTTCGGTTTAAATTTGTTTGTGTTACAGAACCATAACTTTAAAAGCTTATGCAAAGCTCTTAAAGAACAACTTGTATTGCTTCTGTGGTTCATGCTGTATGCTAAAAATCCTTGGCTGTTTCACAAACAGTAATTTCAGTGTTCTTTGCTTTTTTTCCCCTGGTCTCCAAAGTGCTCAGCTATTATACAAACACTGTTATACCTGAGGGTTTTGTTTTGTCACTTGTGTCACTTCAATATGAAACTCCAGGAGCAAAATTTTTCTTGCCTGCACCTACTGTATAGAAACTGAATTTATGTTTTGGATGTACATAATATATGCATTTTTACATCATGAAAATAGTCACAAAAAGCACAAAGCTGTTCTATCAGGCTGAAAACTAAGAACTTGATAAATGAACGTAACGTGTTGTTCCAAGATGTCCAGAACTTACAGCACTGGCTGTTTCAGTCTCTGCATGACAACCATTACTTGCCCAGAGATTCTCTGCAAATAGTGGAGAAAACCAGTGATCAATGATCCTGATCGCTTCCTAGCAGGATGACCTTGACACCCTTGGCATCGCAGCACAGTGCTGACAGCTGGGTTCTTCCTTTGGAAGCAAGGAACAGGGAGCCCAGGGAGCAGATACTGAAAAGAGAAAGAACAGAGGCAGAGTGAAGAAAGTCACAGGAGAGAGAAGACAGAGACAGGAAGAGAGAGGATCTTCATTATTGTCTTTGCAGTTGTTTACTCCTTATTATTAGAGAGGGAAATTTCCCTCATCAGTATGTAGTGTATTACTCTCTTTTGTGAAGCAAATCATTTTTGCAAGTTAGCTTTGTCTCTACAGAAGCATACAAAGGAAAGTGACTGAATGTGAAGTAAAGAAGGCATTCTGTGATGGTGTTATTCTTGATGGAAGAAGAAAGGTATTTGAAGGTTTTAAAAAAATAGCCTTCTAAAAACAGCTTTATTTTCTGTTATGTTTATCTGTAGTTGCAAGACAGTTAGCAGATATCTGAGGTGGGCTTCACATGTCTTTGTCTTGTTACTAGTTGTGTTATTTCATTTTTTGTTTACTTCTTCCTGGGCATAAGGTAGATCATAGAACAAAAATTATAAAGTCTGTTACCTGTTTATTGTGTGTTAGACAATAAATGAAATAGCCATCATAAAACCTTTTTTGTATCTAATTGTAATTAGTACTTGTAAACTTGTCTGAAGTCCTCAGCCAAATGGTCTAGAAAATCAAATGGCTATTATTAGTCAAGGATAGAGAAGCAGCTATTTGCTTAGATACCAAAAAAAGTTATTGGTCATTTGTATTGTCAGGAAATTGAATAAATTTCAAAACCCTTAGCTATAGCACAGTATGTTCATTGCAGAAAGGTAGACAATAACATTTTATATCATACCACCAGCATTCAATGACATGGTTTATTCCAGCTCCTAGGTGTAGCTTTGTTTTTTAAGATTTATTTATTTTTATTCCAAAGTCAGATATACAGAGAAGAGGAGAGACAGGAAGATCTTCTATCCAATGATTCACTCCCCAAGTGACCACAAGGCTGGAGCTGAGCCAATCTGAAACCAGGAGCCTCTTCCAGGTCTCCCACATGGATACAGGGTCCCAAAGCTTTGGTTCGTCCTTGACTGCATTCCCAGGCCACAGGCAGGGAGCTGGATGGGAAACGGGGCCTCCGGGATTAGAAACAGTGCCTGTATGGGATCTTGGTGCGTTCAAGCGAGGACTTTAGCCGCTATGGTATAGCGCCCGGCCCAGAAGACGTTTTTCTTTGTGGATGCTCAAGCATGGAATAATGAATAACTGTAGTTGTTGGCACTGGGTCATTGACACTAAGAAAAGCTTTGGTGGTACAAAGGAGCACAAGCTTGTTCTAAACACCAAGCGTATTCTAAGAAATTTGCTCTTGGTGGAAATTTTCTGCATATGTTTCATTTTGTATTGAGTTTATAGCCTCAGGATATTTTTGAGAGAGGCAGATTCTGAGGCTAAGTTGAGGAAAAAGATACAATCTTTTAAAACTGTAGCTGAAGCTCTTTATATTTCTTTCTTCCAGCCCCACATCTGTGCTAAATGAAGACAAAGTTCAAAGGAGGTATAGTCAGTACCAGGAAAAGATATATTTTACTTTTTCCAAATCTCTTTCTGTGAAGAATATTAAGTGAGTTGTAAGATGGTTGAATGTTGGCTTCTTGAAAGATGTATACATGGAAGCTATTAATGCCATCTTATTTGGAAAAAGGATCTTTGCAGATGTTACTAACGATCTTGAGAGGAGATAGTCCTGAAAAATCCAGGCAAGGCCCAAATCCAGTGACCCCCTGGATTGTATTGAAAAGTGGGCGATTTGAAACAAACAGAAAACAAAGTTGTGTAAACATACAGGCAGATTCTCTGGTGATTCAGTTACAAGTCCAGGAATGCCAACTGCCATGAGAACCGGGAAGAACCTACAGTACATTTTCAGATGTTTAACATCTGTCATTGTGAAACAATACATTTCTGTTATAACATGCCACCAAGTTTGTGGCACTTCTTTATAGCAGCTAAAGAAAACTAACACAGGAAATCATGGAACCTGAGTCAACCCAACATTTGTGGCTGCTGCTAAACCAGCGTGTTCCCACCCCATACCCCATCCATCTATGTGGAGTCCTAGGTTGGAGGAAACTAGTGGACATTAAGGAAGCCATCATCTTGGTTTTGAGATACTTCTGTTAGCTTATACAGAGCCTTACCTTGGCTCTTACGCATCATCTTGCTTCCAAACAGAAAAGCTTCAGTATTTTCAACTTCTACTTCTTGTTCACATCTTCCCTTCTCATGTTTGACCTCATTATCAACCTCAGGCTTTTATGTTGGTAGTAGATATTGTTCCCAATAAAATATTGTTTGTATCTTTTATAGTCTGATTTACGTTTAATCCAACATAAATATGTGGCATTTTCTCAGGAAAATTCCAGGTTTCGCTAGAAATAAATTATAGAGGACTGCCATTCACATCAAGTATACGGAAAGGAGCTGGCTGTCTTGTACAATATTTTTATTTGTGTCTGATTTTATGTATCTGTGTATTTTCCCCCTGTCATGGTAGTTATTGATGCTTTTTATGGCTAGCAAACTGCCATTCTCCTAAAAATCATAGCAGTCTCATTGAACAGTAACTGGTAATTTTTGTTTCTTTTGAGCATTTCCAGGTCAAAAGCAATTAAGAGAGATTCTGGTCATGGAAAAGGAGAGATTGTGGCTTGTCTTAATAGCCATAAACATGACTTCCCAAGCACCATATGAGAATTGACTTAGAAGAGCTGGGTTGCTTCCTTGTGTTCGCACTCACATCCAGAGAATAGAGATATTGCAATAGTGGCAATGACTTCAGAAGCTGGGCAAGGTTTTAAACTCCATAGCTTAATAATTTACCATCATATGATATATAGAAATGTAGCCATAGAGAATAGACTTTAATATGTGCTAGCTGATGAAATTGATTTTTCCAGCTGTATTTTTGACTGGGTTTATTTGGATAAAATAGAGAAAAGTTTGAGGGAAGAGTGAAGTCAATTAAAATATATAATCCTGGCAGCCTATCCGTACTGTGATTCTTCTATAAACCAGGTAAAAATGAAACAGTTCTTACAGAGCTGCTCAGTTACATATTTGTTAGATGTTATATAATAGTATAAATTTGTTCTAAATTTGTCACATGAAGTGAGAAATTCAAGAGTCTTTTGCAATACATGCTTTTGGCACCAGTTATCGGATCTGGGAGGCAGTAAAACATTTTCCACTAAGAATGTACTGAGTAACTAATTTGATTTTTGGTGTCTATCTTAAGGCAGTGGGGTTCTTTAGGTTCAGTCCATGGGCCAATGACAGCAGTGTTACTTGAGAATATCTGCAGAAGCCCAGCATTGTGAGCCCTTACAGTCCTTCCAGGTGAATCTGGTGCGTAGTGAAGTTTGAGAACCACCATCATCCCAGAGTTTACAAGCAAACATATGTGAAAGGGAAGGAGTGAAAAGGAGCCCACACATCTTTCTGTGAGGATTTACCTTTCAAAGGAAGAAAGTGAAATTGTGATAGAAAAACATAAGGAAATACCATCTTTTTTTAAAAAAAAGTATTTATGTTTTATTGGAAAGACAGATATATAGAGGAGGAGAAACAGGAAAATCTTCTGTCCAATGATTCCCCAAATGTCCACAAGGGCGGAAGCTGCACCAATCTGAAGCTAGCAGCCAGGATCTTCTTCCGGGTCTCCCACGTGGGGGGCAGGGTCCCAACGCTTTGGGCCATCCTTGACTGCTTTCCCAGACTGCAAGCAGGGAGCTGGATGGGAAGCGGAGCAACCAGGACACAAACCAGTGCACATATGGGATCTTGTGGGATCTTGTGGGATCCCGGTGCATGTAAGGCAAGGACTTGAGCAGCTAGGTTACCATGCCAAAACAGTTAATACCATCTTTTAACAATTTTTAGGAAGTAACTTAAAGGCAGAATCATGGCTCCAACAGGAGGCTTTCTTTCTTTTCTTTTTTTTTTTTTTTGCATAGCAGCACATTACAGAAGCCAGGCTCTCTTGGCGATGCACCTGAGCCTCATTTCCTGTCACTTTGTGAAAGTGTTCAAAGCATGCCTCTTTCAACTAATCAGTCCTCATCAGGGACTAGAGCTCTTGGAAGCTAAATGCTGGGTAGTAGCATCTGAGAAGATAAATGCAGTATTGGTGCAGTATTCTATGGGTATCAAATCAGAAACAAAATCAGGCAACTAATGAGAGTGCTTCAGATCTTATAATATCCTTTCACTTTGCAGATCAGGAAATATAACCATCAAGAAATTAACTGACTAAAACAAGGTCACATGTTAGCAGAAGGAATGTAACTCCCTAATTCTGGTCTTAATTGAGAGAGTGATTAAACATCTATTAAGCAGTATAAATAGATGAATAATGATGAATACATATTACTCTCAGTGCTTTGCCACTTAGTGGACAGGTTAGGAAAAGAGGAAATTATGTAAAATTATGTAGTTTTTTGTATGAATGCAAGTGTATTATGCTCTGTGAGCAAGCAAGTGGGCACTTAAGTCAATCTTGGAGGTTGTTAATGGCAACTATGGAACAGTTACAGCTCTGAGCCTTTCATCTCCTTTAGTTTTTTGAAAGAGTTATTTATTTTTATTTAAAAGTTACAGAGAGGAGAGACAGATATTCCATCTGCTGGTTCATTTCCCAAATGACCATAATGACTGGAGCTGATCTGATCTGAAGTGAGGAACCAGGAGCTTCTTCCACGTCTCCCACATGTGAGCAGGGGCCCAAGGACTTAGGCCATCTTTCAGGAGCATTCCCAAGCCACAAGCAGGGAGCTGGATTGGAAGTGGAGTAGTCAGGACATGAACCAGTGCCCATATAGGATGCTGGTGCTGCAGGCAAATGATCATCCTGTTGAGTCTTTGCATCTGTTCTATCCTCTCTCTTCTGGACTGGGAGTCTCCTTTACTGTTATTCTATTGCTAGACAATATTGTGTGCAAGGTGTGTGGGGAAAAGAAATCCACAGCTTGCTCACTAATTCACAGATCATTTGGGTAGAACTGTCCTTTAGAAACTGCAATTTATAAATTTCATCTGAGCTGTTTCATCTCTTCCCTGGTATGATTTGGGCCATAGGTTCTGGGCTTCAAGCCAATCTCAAAATAAGATGGTGGCTCTTGGGAAGAGGGTGAGTATAGTTTACAAGTGAGAGGAATTTGAATAGAGTAACCAGAGACAGGGACAACCTTTGGCAATAATTTACCATGTCCTTCCCTCTCTATTTATGCCAATTATTGCATCTCAATGTGACATTCAGTTATTCTGTTAAATCTTGACTCAGTAATCTTTTTGGTAAATAAGATGAAGAAGAAATGTGCGGGCCAGTGGAGTGGCTCAACTGGCTAATCTTCCATCTCCTTGAATAGCATCTGATAAGGACATTGATTCTTGTCATGGCTGCTCCACTTCTGACTCAGCTCCCTGTTTGTCATCCAGGAAAGCAGTGGGGGAGAGCCCAGATCCTCAGAGCTCTGTACCTGCATGAGAGACCTGGAAGAGGCTCCTGGCTTCAGACTTCAGGTTAGTTCAGCTCAGCCATTGCAACCATTTGGAGAGTGAACCAGGAGATGGAATATCCTTCTGTCTCTACTCTCTGTAAGTCAGCCTTTGCAATAAAAATAAGTAAGTCTTAAAAAAAAAGTGACATGCAAGTTCTTTAGAAGTTGGTTCACCAGAAACATCGTCACTTCCATCTGGGCTTCTGGGAAAACTCATGCTTGAAAATCCCCCCTTGGAATCCAGCCTGCATATGACAGGAAACAGCCACAAATATAGCCACCCTTGAGCATCTATTGCTTCCCCCTGCAATCAGCGTCAGCTGCTGGACTTGTAATGTGTATCACCCTGGACCTTCATCCATGTGGTTTTTTTTAATGAATGTCAATATCTGCCTGTAGTAGCATGAGTAATCCAAATGATCCAAGATGAGAACTGTCACATTGTGCCCAGTAAGCCCATACAAGTAAAAAGATTATTCTTTTTAAGCCCCTGTGTTTGGGAATGGTTTGCTATATAGTGAATGTATACCTGAAATGATTTATAGATGAAGAAGCTGAGAATTGAAAACATTAAGTGACTTGCCAGAAGTCACTGAGTAAATTTCATGTTATTCCATTTCAGAATGCTGTCTTTTAGTCACTATGTTTTTATTTTTTCCCATCTCAACATTTCAGGCACTTGCTATGTGACCTTGAGCAATTCAGATTCTTCATTTATGAATGAAAATAAAATCATTGTAGTTTATGCATCAGTTCCTGGTGGTGATTATATGTATATGTCAGGTTAAGTAATTTGTTGTAATTTATACAGCTAGCAAATGGTAGACCCAGAACTTGTACATGCCACATCTGTATTTGTGTTTCAGTTCCTAACCAATAAATAGCCTTGCTTCCTAAATTTTGCTACCTATAGGTTAAAAATGAAGTGTTTCCTCATTGTCTCACAAGTATTTACATGAGCTTTAATTATCATCTTAACACTGTAATGAAATTCAAAGTGAGTATATGCTCCTACAATAGTTGTTGGGAAGTGGTTAGATAATTCATAAACAGAAGATCAAAAATTTTGTTCTTTTTTCATCAATGACACCTCTCCTGAGACACAGTTGCCATATTTTAAGATTTGTGCTTTGTAGCACACAACTCAAAGCTTTGCTCAATGAAGTGTGCAAATGTTAACACTATGTAACCTAAGAGCATTCATTATCTCTGAGAAACTGTAGTCATCAGTGTTCATTCTGTTTTTGCCAACTTCTTAGTCTTTCTCAACATTAGAAAAAGAAATATTAACTTACCTTTTCTTCTTAGGTTTATTAGCAGGTCTAAGGATGTAGCTTTCTTGAATGCACAGGTTGAGTGTCCTAGCTAGGACATAGCAATGGCAGTCAAAGTACATTTGTGGCATTCATGAATGTGTCTTGCACCTGACTGCCATTGCTTACTGGATTAAAGCAAACATATATGTTGAAACTCTAAATGTAAAGGAGTTTTCTCAACAGTGCATACATGGCACTAACTATACCACTGCTGAATTACCCTCTAATCCCTATCCCAGGCAACATTTATTGGTAACTACTCTTAGAAGTAGATTCCTTGTTCTTTCACTAATAAAGATATGTTGTAGTTTTGGGGTTGGAAACTACCAAAGAGGCAGCAGATTTTCCTATCATATGAGCAGCATAAAAGTTTCTGTGGTTTAAATTGTGTCCCAATTTTTATGTTGAAAACCTAATTCTCAATGGATGTAGGACCTTTAAAGAAGTAGTTAAGCTTAAGTGAAGTTACAAGGTCAGGAACCTAATTCAAAATGACTGTTCTATCAAAAGGACAAGAAACACCAGAGATGGGCCCATCGCAGTGGCTAGTGGCGAAAATCCTTGCCTTGAACATGCCGGGATCCCTTATGGGCACCGGTTCTAATCCCGGCAGCTCCACTTCCCATCCAGCTCCCTGCTTGTGGCCTGGGAAAGCAGTCGAGGACGGCCCAAAGACTTGGGACCCTGCACCCATGTGGGAGTCCTGGAGGAAGTTCCTGGCTCCCGACTTTGGATTGGTGCAGCACCGGTCATTGCAGTCACTTGGGGAGTAAATCATTGGACTGAAGATCTTCCTCAATGTCTCTCCTCCTCTCTGTATATCTGACTTTGCAATAAAAATAAAACAAATCTTAAAAAAGAAACACAAGAGGTGTAAGTGCATGGGTGACAGGATAGATGCAGTGCAAAGGGTCAAAGGTAGAAGGTAGCCATTTGTAATACACCAAGGGAAACCTTAATATACACCAAACTGAAGGACATGTTGACACTGGATTTTTTTTAAGTCTCCAGAACTTGGAAAAAATAATGTACTCTGGTTAATTACCTAGTATGTGGCAATTTGTTATGGCAAAGAAATGCAGCTTTAGGAGAAGAGAACAAGCAATGATAATTCTCCAAACTTTCTGGAGAACCACATTGCTCAAGGTCATGGCATCTCCATGTGGCTTTAAATAATCAGCGCACACACTTAGCCTGTATCCTATATATTTTTAAATAAAATGTAGATACATTTTTTAAAAGATACATTTAAAAATAATTAACTTATTTTTATTGGAAAGGCAGATATAGAGAAGCAGATACAGAGAGAAAGTCTTTCATCCACTGATTCACTCTCTAAGTGACTAACAGCCAGAGCTGAGATGATCCAAAGCCAGGAGTCAGAAATTTCCTCCAAATATCCCACATGGGTGCAGGGTCCCAAGGCTTTGGGATATCCTCTACTGCTTTTCCAGGTCACAAGCAGGTTGCTGGATGGAAAGAGAAGCTGCTGGGATGCGAACCAGCACCCATATGGGATCCTGGGCTATGCAAGGCGAGGATTTTAGTGACTAGGCTAATGCGCCAGGCCCTTTGCAAATATATTTTGAACTAGTACTTTTGACAATTATTTAACTTGACACAAAACTTCATATAAAACATCCAAACTGCATAGTTTATTTCATAACTTTTGTTATTAATAGCCTCAATCTTTCTGTAGGAAAATATCAATTAAAAGCTTTAAGATTTTTTTTTGAATTTGCCACTAGATAATGTGAGAGTGAAGTAAGTCATTCTGACAACAGAAACTGCATAAATTTTAAGTACTTCTCTAATGGTTAGCTGCTGTGGAGATAAACAAGATAAACATTCATGTCCGTGCATGTGTGTGTGTGTGTGTGTGTGTGTGTGTGTGTGTGTGACCAAAGTATTAGCTGCTAAGACTTGGTAGACAGGAAAGAAAAAAGTGGAGTGCAGAAATACACTGTTGGGGCAAAATTATAAGAATGGAGTTAGGGTGAGTAAGTGTCAGGTTTATATCTTTTTAGCTGGCAGTGTTTGAACTTTTAAGATTTATTTCTTTTTATTGCAAAGTCAGATATATAGAGGAGGAGAAACAGCGAGAAATATCTTCCATTCGATGATCCACTCCCCAAGTGACCACAGTGGTCGGTGCTGCACTGATCCAAACCAGGAGCCAAGAACTCTTTCGGTTTTCCCATGTGGGTGCAGGATCCCAAGTCTTTGGGCTGTCCTCAGTTGCTTTCCCAGGTCATAAGCAGGGAGCTGGATGGGGAGATGGGCTGTCGGGATCAAACTGGCTCCCCATTTGGGATCCCGACACGTTCAACGGGAGGACTTTAGCCACTAGTCCACCACATAGGACCCAGTGTTTGAACTTTAAATGCATGGGTGAAAGCAGAGAGAGGGCAGGGCTGGACTTGCAGCTATATGTCTGATAATCTTCTACATTTTTAGGAGACACCTCCGAGGCAGCATGATAGGCTTGTGAAAACTCACAAAAGACACCCATTTTAAGACTGAATGAGTGAATGGTGGGGAGGGGAGGGAGCTTGGAAGGGAAAATGGAGACCCGAGTGCCTATTAAACTGTGTCATAGAATAAATAAAATAAAATAAAGAAGCCTATATCATAATAAAGATTGTCAGTGATTGGTATTGCGTCCTTGGGCCTTTTGAGGTAAAACTGCCCTTTGAGATTTAAATTAAATAAACGTATACCTTCCAAAAAAATACTGGGGCTAATTTTGTACTTGACAACCCATTTTCGAGATCTCTCTGTCCTCTGAGTGCTTTCTGACTGTAGAACTGTACAATGTCCAAAAGACCTTAAATAATGCAAGTGAATTTCAGAATCAGCCATGTCTCTGTATTCATCTGTTTCCTATGAGACTTCTAAACCTAGAGAATCACTTCCCTAATCATGAAGGTTCCAAGTTGTGATTCAGTTCATGTCTTCTAAAGTGTAAGCATTTGAGTCGTTTACTACTAACAGTATTGACTGGCTCACGGTGAATGTAGTCCAATTTTTACAATTAAAAATTCCGTAAGTACCATAACAAGCAACTTTTTAAAACATGGCAAGATTATTAAAATAATGAATCTGTAAAACCAGACTCTCAAAAGCTCTTCTAATGAAATTGTTTTTAATTTATTCATGAGTAGATACAATTTCAAACACAGCAAATCACATTCTGCGTTGTCCTGTAAGGGTTGTATTTTTTGCAGCCTAACATGTATGTCCCTTAATTCGCTTTATCGCATAACAATTGGAGATAGCATTTCTCTGAAAAAATAATATATAAAATAAATAGCTATTTGCATTTGATTGAATTACTAAAACATTTTGCCAATATATAAGACAAAGATTTAAATGTGTTTTCAAATGAGTCTATTTGCATAAAATAATATTTAAATTAATGATCTTTGTTTTTTGAAAAAAATAAAGTAAATCCACGCTAAATTATCTTGATTTTTTTGTACTCACTAATTGTCTAATTATTTGAGTGAAAATATACTTATTTTCTTATATTGATAGTTTGTGTTTCATAAAGCAGTTTCTATCAAGTTACATGTAAAAAAAGTCATGATTTATATAGTGCAAAATTTATGTGGTACAAAATGATTTAGTCAGATTCCTGTGGGTAATATACAGCTTCCTGAAACTTTAAATATTAAGAAATTATAGGCTTAACACTTGCAAGACTATTTCAAGCAAACATAGAAAATAAATTTAATGTTCTGCTTATAGCTGGGATTGTGCTAATTTAAAAATTCAACTTGTCTTTGTATGTACAATGGGAGGGATACTTCACAAATTCATTTGAATATTTTAATATAGCTTTAGCACTATTCTGAATAAGTTAGATATATCAGTATACTAACTAGATAGGAGGTACAGTATACTATCTGATTACTGATTAATTTTTTTCTTGATTACATACATTAATATTTTCAGGATGATACTCAAAATTTTAAAATTAGATTTCACTTCTTTTTTTACATATGTGTGTATATATGTATATATATGTGTATGTATATGTATGTATGTGTGTGTGTATATATATATGTATATATATATATAGCAGATATCCAGAGAGAAAGACAGAAAGAAACATCTTCCATCTGCTAGTTCACTCCACAATCAGTTTTAATGGCCAGAGCTGAGCCAATACAAAGCCAAGAGCCAGGAGTTTCTTCCAGGTCTCCCATAAAGATGCAGGGTCCCAAAGCTCTGGGGAGTTCTCTACTGCTTTCCCAAGCCACAAGCAGGGAGCTGGATGGCAGTGGAGCAGCCAGCATGCTAACCAGTGCCCATATGGGATCCTTGCACAGTGAAGATTTAGCCATTAGGCTATCATATCAGACCCTCACTTTTAACTTTATAAGAACGTTTTTCTTACTTTTCTGAAACTATTAATGAAAATATGGAAAAGGTAGTATATCTAAATTAAAACATTTAATCTTTATTATAAATATTTATTTTTCACTTTAATATAGGCAAAAATAAAATCCAACTCATACATGATTGAAATAATTTTTAGTGTGCTCACCAGAAAGGAAATCTCTAGATACAGGCAAGGGAACATCACTATATCCATTACATCTACCTATTGGTAATTTATGTAAACTCACTCCAAATATTTTGATGATGCAGGAAATGAATCTAAAAAGGCAATATATATTTACATCAGATTGTCAAAATGTGTCATATTTTTGGGTTAAACCCAGAAACCCAAGTCCAACACATGAACTTTTTCCTGTTGTCACTTATTTTCCACTGACCCTCCCCAGTCCAAATGATAGTGAGAAATGAAGATAGGCCTAGAAACAGCAACTAACAAGAAAACAAAAACCAGAGACCTTTGTAGTATAACTTAAACTTTACCAATTAATGCAGATGCAATATCTCAAACCGGGGAGGAGATGGCCCTCTACCCATTTTTTTTAAAGACTCATTTATTTTTATTGGAAAGCTAAATTAAATTTATGAAGAGAAGGAGAGACAGAAAGATCTTCCGTCCACTGGTTCACTACCCAAATGGCTGTAACAGCCAGAGCTGAGGTGATTTGAAGTCAGCAGCCCGGAACTTCTTCCAGCTGTCCCACATGGTTGTGGGATCTCAAGGCTTTGTGCCATCCTCTGTTGCTTGCTTTTTTTTTTTTTTCCTCTGCAGTCTTGTCCCAGACAAGAAAGAATCACTAAAGACAATAACCAATTCTTCATCTTCCAGGGATCCTGCATCAAGCAAAAGAGTTGAAGTTTTTTCTTGATACTTACTAGGGAGATTTCTTATTACTCTAAAGAAAACAGATTTTGTGCATTGTGTAGGCACAGTTCCAAAAAGGCGATATGTTTCATCACTCCTCCACTCCTGCTTAGTGTCACTGCATCACTCCCCTCTTCATCAGTTTTTACAAAGACCTAATTTTAATGCACTGCATATTCATGCGCTTAACACTAATAATAACATTCAGCAAGCAATAGTAGCATGTCTTCAGTCCCACTGGAGTGCGTAGAAAAATGGACTAAAAGTGGCAGTTATAACACAGATTGACCATTTCGTTCCTGAACGTTTTTAATATTCTGTAGTAGCTGCTGCATATCAGAGAAAACATATTTGCCTTCATGAGACTGGCTTATTTCAATAAGTATACTGTTCTCCAGTTGCATCCACTCTGTTACAAATTATCGGATTCCATTGTTTTTTTATGGCTCAGTAGTATTCCTGTGTGTGTGTGTGTGAATTTTTTTCAGTTTTTTTTTTTTATTGGAAAGTCAGATATACAGAGAGAAGGAGAGACTGAGAAGTAGATCTTCCATCCAATGGTTCACTCCCCAAGTGACCACAATAATTGGAACTGAGCCAATCCGAAGCCAGGAGCCAGGAGTTTCTTCTGGGTCTCGCGTGGGTGCAGGGTCCCAAGTCTTTGGGCCTTCCTTGACTGCTTTCCCAGGCCACAAGCAAGGACTTGGATGGCAAGCGGGGCTGGTGGGATTAGAACTGGTGCACATATGGGATCCCAGCACATTCAAGGCGAGTACTTTTGCTATTAGGCTACCATGCTGGGCCCTATATGCATTAATTTTTTTATTCCAGACATACGTTGATGGACTTTTGGTTTCATACATAAGTTACTGTGAACTGAGCTGCAATAAACATGAAGGTACAAACAACTCTCATTTGCTTATTTCTCTTCATTTATGTAAATTCCAAGTAGTGAAATAGCTGGTCATATGATAGATCTAATTTAAGAGCTTTCTCACCTGAGCAGACAGCCAAGCTCTGGAACTGTACTATTGGCATTTGAAAGTGTAGCCTGTTGATCTAGCCTGCTAAGAGTTTTCTGTTAATGAGTCTAGGTCAGAAACATCCCAGTATAGTGCTAGGATCAATGGCAGCAACATGCTGATTGGAAACTCAGACATCCTTTTAGTTAATATATTTTGGTAAAATTAACAGCAGGCAGTAGCATGTACATTTATTGTTTTTTTTTTTTTAACCTATCATCTGCTGCTGCTTTGGGTTTTGCTATCTCCACATCTTTGACATCATTCTCAAATTTATTTGAGACAAATTTCTCTGAAGCAGTATTCTATTTTCTTCCCTCTCATTATGTCCTAAAGACCTGGATGTGGTTTGAAAGATTCTTCCATCTGTCTTTTCCGATACAGTGATCTCAGTCCTCTTCCTTAGAGCCATATCTCTTTTGAACACTAATTGTAGCCTGGGACCGGGCTCAAGTTTGCTTCCCTCCCTCTAACTTGGTTATTATGCGGTGCCAGCTTTTTGCTGGAACATCAACGTCATGTGGGTCATGTTCTGATCTTTACCAGGTACCCTTTTCTGGATCTCACTCTCCGAAGTCCATGTGGCTGTAGGTTATTTTATTCCATTTCCCTCTTGAAAAAGGCCGAAGTGTATAATTCTGGGTGAAGGAAAGTGAAAATCATTTTTAAAAAATATATCCATCAGATTAATGATGACCTATTCTCCTTGGGATTTTGTTTATGGGGATTCTTTTCTCACGTTTTTGCTGTTACAAAAAAAGGTGTAATAAATAACTTTGTACTTACTCAATTTTTTATGTACTCCTAAAACCTGGCAGAAGAAATTCTTATAAGTAGGATCTGAGAAATACAGGGTAAATGTGTCTTCATTTTGATAGTCGTCAGGTTGCTTCCACAGGGTTGCAGCATTTTATCCCTATTGGCAGTGTGTTAGAAGAATTATATCCTCACAAACTTGCTTACAGAATTGGTCATAAATTCTGGATTTCTGTTATTTACATAATAATCTAAAATCTATGTCTTGGTATAGTTATTCATTGTTCCTTCTGAGAAGTTTGTTATACTTTCACGTATTAACACACATTTATTCACTTTTAAAATAAAAAATATCAGGTTCATATTCTTTGGTCGATTTTTATACTGTGTATTATTTTCTTTCTTCAACATACATATTTTTAAATCTTTTGTGATTTTCTTTTGCTTATGGCATTTTCAGTCACAAAAAAGGCATGAAGCTGCAAGAGCACTTCAGAAAATTAGTGACAAATGGAATTAATAGATGTTTATGCAAAAAATGAAGTTCATAACTTTCATAGCATATTTCTGTGAACTTTTAAAAATCTTTTATTTATTAATATTATTATGATTTTATGATACAATTTCATAGGCCCCTGGGATTTCTCTTATCCTCTCCCCAATCCCCCTGCCTCACCGAGTTCCCCTATATCATTACTGTAGTATATTTCTTCATACACAGTCATATGTCCATTATTGTAGGCATAGACAATGGCAGAGAGTCCATTATCCTATTGTCACATAATAAACAGTTTCATTGGGAGTCCATCTTTAGTCTGGAATTAGAGATGCATGCTACGTTGTATCCTCACATGTGGATGTTAGTCTCCATTTCACAGTTACTGTACATCCCGTTAAATAACAAGCCACAATACAAAATCAATAATAGGAGGAAAAATAGAAATTTACAATGCCATGAAGTTAAATAACATGTTACTAGATATGCAAGTCTCCATTACACAGCTACTATAGATCCCCTTAAATGAAAAGCCACAGAACAAAATCAACAACAGGAAGAAGAAAAAAGAAATTAACAACGCCATGTAGTTAAATAACATGCTACTGAATGACTAATACATTGCTGAAGAAATGAAAAAGAAAAATCAAGAACCTTCTTGAAGAAAATGATGCTACTGTATTATCTATGAGTCATTGAAGAATTTAATGAGAAGTGTTTTGAAGAGATGAAACTAACAATAACAGAAAAATCAAAATTCGTGAGATATAAGTTCCACTCATTTTTGTTGGCAAAATGTGTTTCCTATAGGCAAAATATGGATTTTGTTTTTAATCCAGTCTACTAATCTATGACATTTGACTGGGCTTCAGCCATTTACATTCAGGATTAATATGTATGTGTGGTAATTTGGTCCTGTCATTTTAGCAATTGGTTGTTCATTGGTTTAGTCTTCTGTTGTCATTTTACTGGGATGTTCTTCACATTTGCCTTTGGTTTTGGTGGGTGCTATTATTCTTCTCTGTCAAGAAAACATCTTTAAGTATCATTTGTATGGCATGTTTGAAAGAGACTAATTCTTTTAATTTTTCTTTACTGTGGAAGAATTTTATTTCATTTTCAAAGACAAAAGAAAGCTTTGCTGGATATGTTATCCTGGGCCAGCAATTTTTTTTCTTTTAGAATCTGGAATATGTCACTCCATTCTCTTCTTGACTGTAGAGTTTCCTGTGAGAGGTCTCCTGTGAGTTTAATTGGCATTCTTTTATATGTCAATTGACTTTTTTCACATGCACATTTAAGGATCTTTTCCGTATTATCGGTTGAAGAGAGCTTGATGATCATGTGTCTTGGTGAAGATTGCTCTTGATCATGCCTGTTGGGAGTTCTGTGACCCTCCTAGATGTTGTTTCACTGTTCTTTCTCCAGATTAGGGAAATTTTTCCTTAGTATTTCATTGAATATACCTTTAATCCCAGTATCTCTTTCTGCACCTTCTGGGACTCCCATAACTCTTATATTAGGCCTCTTAATAGTGTCTTTCAATTTTTGAGTACTTTTTTTGGCCTGATCCAGCTCTGCTTCCAGCTTTTTGTTTGCTTCCCCCTGATGACAGGAATTATCTTCCAATTCTGAGATTCTTTCTTCAGCTTGCTTCATTCTTTTTTGGAGACTTTCCACTGTACTTTTAATTTGCTCCACTGTATTCTTCATTTGTAATGTATCAGCTTTCATTTGATTCATTTCCAGTGTGACATATTTCTTAAATTCCTTGAACGCCTGCTTTAGGTGCTTCTTGCTGTTGATAAGTTTTATAACAAGTGTTTTGAATTCTGTATCTCCTATTTTCTCGATGTCTTCCTCAGTTAACTCTGAGGTTGGCATAGGGTTTTGCTGCTTTGCAGGGGAGTCTTCAGTAACATTCATCTTGCCTTTGTCTCTTCTTTTGCTTTTGGTCATTGTACTTCTGGTTAGCAGAATCTTCTCCTTGAGGCTGGTTTCTAAGCTGTGTCACCCACAGGTCTACAGTTCGATTTTCTTACTACAGTTGGTACATGTCTCTTTGTTTGCAGCCAATTTTACCACTCCCTTTAGCGAGTCCTGGTCTGGGTTCTTATGTTAGAGTTCCACTTTGGTGTCCATTGTCCCAGCTCCTGGCTCACCACTTTCCACCTCCTGTGACACTGCTGAGGCTGCACTGTTTTCTGGACAACCTTTCTCCCACTTCTGATTGGAGCATGTCCCAGGATTAGGGAGACACCAGGAGTCCTATTTAGCTAGGGTGTTGGTGGTGATCTTGCAGAAACCTGTTGGCTGTTAGATCTGAGTACCATGTGGACCTATTTTGGCCCCTGCAATGCCATAGTTGGTATTATTTTCTTGTGAGACCAGTGCAATGCACTGAGCTTAGTGAGTTCTCATGAGCTCAGCAATGTATAACTCAGTATTATTCCTGCAGTCCTAAAACTTTTGCCACACTGAACAAAATGGCACCTTATGTGCCACTACTAGACAGGCAGTTATTTGGGTTCACCTCCTGAGTTCCTAGTGAAAGTCCCTTCCCACCTGGTTGCTGGTGGAGTTCCAGCTGAAGGTGGAGTTCAGATCGCTGTTTGCTGAGTGCCTCTGTGGTATCAGTCACTGCATCACCACACCGTTGTTTCTGCTGCTTTCCTGTGTTGGTCAGTCTCTAGGTACCCCTCTGCTGTTGTTTTGTCCTCTCTTATTTCCTGGAATGTGCCCTCTCTGCTTCATAATTGTTAATATTTCTCCTTCTGTTTAAATGTGTCCTTACCCTATTCCACCATCTTGATTCTCATTTCTGTGAACTTTTAAAGTACCTTTGTATACTTTTATTTATATGGTAAGTACAATTTACTTTTAAAATGTCATTAAGTGGAATTTAGGCCTTGATTTGGAGTATCTTCTTTATGACAGAATGGTAAAGATACATGTTTAAATTTTCTTTTAGAATCTGTGTGATCTTGTCTTTCTTTTCTAGCTTCGAATTTGTTGCTCTGATATCACTGTGACAGTTCAGCTTCTGTTCTCAGGAGTTAATTCATAAAATGAAGCAAAATTCATTTGAGTTTTTTTTTTTTAAAGATTTATTCATTTTATTACAGCCAGATATACACAGAGGAGGAGAGACAGAGAGGAAGATCTTCCGTCCGATGATTCACTCCCCAAGTGAGCCACAACGGGCCGGTGCTGCACCGATCCAAAGCCGGGAACCTGGAACCTCTTCCGGGTCTCCCACGCAGGTGCAGGGTCCCAATGCATTGGGCCGTCCTCGACTGCTTTCCCAGGCCACAAGCAGGGAGCTGGATGGGAAGTGGAGCTGCCGGGATTAGAACCGGTGCCCATATGGGATCCTGGGGCTTTCAAGGCGAGGACTTTAGCCGCTAGACCACGCCGCTGGGCCCAAAAGTAACATTGACTGGCCCGTACGGGGAACGAACCCCATTTGAGTTTATAGATATGTCTTTTTAAATTTATTCTTTTTAATGAAAAATTTGCATACATTAGAAATACCAATGAAATTATTTCTGGATGATTATTCCTGGGCATTTAAAATGTTTTACTAATATAAAGGGAACATTTTATGTATTCCATAGGTTACACACACAAGAATATGATTGAATTTGCCTCACTTCCCCTGTTTTTTTTCACTGAGCATAATAGTTTCCAGTTCCATCCATGTGAATATAAAAGACAGGATTTGTGGGAAAGTCACAATACATTTAGAGTAGATTCTATGACTGTTTTCCCCTGTTTCTTCAAAGGAGTCATTTTCTGTAAAAGTCATAGCAGTCTGATTTCAGACAAGAAGACTAGAGACATTTTAATCACTTCCAGGAATATTGCTTTCTCTGCAGAAAAGGCATAGTGATATCATGGGCAGTTAGTAGCAGGCAACCCCCCCCCCCCCAACAGTTATGTTACTTTAGGGATGCTGATAACTTGCCTACTTTAGCATCCTCATAGCCTAGCTGTGGAGAACAATACCTTGTTCATAGAGAAGGGAAAAGTCAATGATATGATGCTAAACACACTTCTTGGCGCTTGATGAAATTTAGTAAATAGTTATATTTTTTGAAGATTTATTTGAAAAGTAGAATTAGAGAAATAGTGAGAATGAAAGCAAGTGAGACCTGGCTAAAACCTGGAACTCCCTCAAGATCTTTCATGCAAGTGATAGCAACCCAAGTAATGGGATTATTTTCCACTTCCTTCCAAGGCACATTATCAGATAGCTGTCTTGGAATTTTACAGCCAGGACTCAAACCAGCACTCACATGACATGTCAGCATTGCGAGCAGTGATTTAACGTAGTGTGACAATCCAGCTGCCCCGGTTTTTACTTTTTGATGTTGGATTTTATCTTACAGGACACTTCTTTTAAAAATATAGGAATATATGTATTTATGCTAACTAAAAATAAAGGTAACATTGAAGCTTGTGATAATATGACCTTTTCCAGTGTTCTGTCACATTTCATGGATTTGAAAATGGTAACTTTGATCTATAAAATGAGGCTTTGAGAATAACCTTGTAAGAATTTACTGGCTGGTGACTGTAATTTGGGTATTACAGCATCTTTCAGTGGAATCTAGAGTAAAATATACAAATTCAGGTCATCTATTTTAAACAAAAGGTGCTAGTGTGGCAGTATCATGCATTTAAGTGTACATCCAGCTTCTAAGAATATGGATGGGCAGCATGTGGTGTCACAGTTTTAGAGTTGTCCCAAGGTCTCATTATTTTGTCTCTTCATTTTTGCAGTACAGCAGCTTGAAATGACTTTACTGCTTCAAAATGCTGTAAATTTCGACTTTAAATGCCATTGTCACTTGGTGAATCCACTTGTAAGAAATGTGCAAATGCGCAAGTTCTTTTTGAAGCATGTTTGGATAAATTGTCTCTATTTAATGAATAGCTCCAAAACAAAAAGACATAGATAATAATAATTATTCTACGTTGCTTCTTCCTACCTGGGTGAACTATAGGAGACAGTTGAAAGCAATCAATTGTTCTTATCTCTGAATAGTAATAATTATTGATTGCAGTTCCTACGGTTTTTAAAAGCTGCTTTGGGAGAGCTGGAACTATAGAAATATGAGTGGTATAGTAATAAAATAAAAATGCATTCACAAATAGATAATGCCTTCATGAGTGGTATAGTAATAAAATAAAAATGCATTCACAAATAGATAATGCCTTCTTTAGAGATGGTGAGCAATTGTTTTCATTTACTATTATATTTATTTCAGTAGTGATGCTGAAATGTTGAATAGCATTAAAAAATAACATCACCAGCTATTCTTGTATAATTATAGGAGGTGTGTCAGTTACTTCTCTTAGGAAAGCCAGAATTCAGCATTCAGTTTTAATATTCATAAGTTGGGTGAATTTGAAGGAATTATTAATTGCCAATAACCTCAATTTCCTCATGTGTTTATTGTGGCTAAAAGTGCTTGTCTGAAAAGATGATTATGAACACACAAAAAGGAATAGGCATATAAGGATGATAATACAATACCTATTCTTTTAAACACACAATTCTAATTATTAGTAGAAAGAAAAAGGAATGTATGCTGATCTTGACACAGGTTCTTATACGGTTAAATAGTGTGCATTCTTATGAATATTTAGAGGGGAAGCTTAGCACTATATTTTTTATTTTTGAAATAGTTGGTTTTATTAAGTCATCTAAATATGACTATACAGATACTCCTAGTCATAAGATTTTTATTTGAAAGGCTTATTTATAAATTCCTTTATTCCAAGTTTCAAGATTTACACAGTGTGATCTAAGCTTAATATTTAGTTCTATACAAATACAAAACTTTTTTTATTAATTACATTGCACTATGTGACACAGTTTTATAGGTACTGGGATTCCCCCCACCCTTTTTCAGACCCTCCCCCCATGGTGGATTCCTCCACCTTGTTGCATAACCTCAGTTCAAGTTCAGTTGAGATTCTTTCATTACAAGCATATACCAAGCATAGAGTCCAGCATCTTGTTGTCCAGATAAGTTCAATGACTTGTTGGGAGACTTTTTCTGGTCTGAAGATGGAGCTGGCAGAGTATCATCCCGATCAATTAAAAGCCCCAGCATAACATCAGCAACAATTTATAACGTTATGGAATTAATTGACATAGTATTGAGTAACCAATATGTTAAAAAATGCAAATTCTATTCTTTGGAGGTTTAAAAAACACATATACATTTTCTCTTACAAATGTACATAGCACCCTTCATTTAAAATAGTCTACTCATTTTTTTCAAGATTGAAAATCAGTGGAATCAGGTCATGCATTAACCCAGATTTCATTGAGATTAATTTAGGGTTGCACTGTACTATCCATTGACATTGGCATTTATATAGATATTTTTACATTTAACTATGTAAATTGATTAGAATTTGATATACTATATATTTAAAATAATGTTTGTTTACTAATGTTGGCGACATTTCACATCTTCTTTAGTTAACCTGTAACAGATATTTATTGTATTGTACAATAGAAAGAGAGAACATTTCTGTGGTTGCAGAAAATTTTTTTGGCCAGTATTATCTCATGGAATGTAAGGAGGCATGGGTGTTAATATTATGGCTGAACATATTGTTACAATTAGATCTTTAGAGCAATGTTAAGTTTGAGTTTCTGAAGGAATTTTCTTTCTTTTCCTGTATCAGTGTTAAGCATAAGTGACACTTGGTGCTGATATTGATTAGTCCAGTGGTCTTCAGTGTTGGTTCTATAACAGAATCACTAGAAAAGATTAATAAATGGAGATAAGTAGACTCGAATCCTGGTGCTTTACATCCAACCCAGTTTCCTGCTATGGGCCTGAGAAAAGCAACAGAAAATGGCCTAAAAAGACTTGGATCTCTGTCACTCACATAGGAGAACTGGATGTAATTCCAGGTACTTGGCTTCAACCTGGCCCAAATGCCAATGGCATTTGAGAACTGTGCCAGTAGATAAAAGATCTCTCACTCACTCACTTTTTCTCTGTCCATATCTCTGCAATTATGCCTTTCATAAACAATAAATGATTTGTTCTTAATTTAATGGAAAATAGAACTTTATATAAGTTTATTTCAGTGCAAGGTTTTTGAAATCCACACAAAAAGAGTCTAAAATGTTTGTGGAAACTGTACATTATGGAAAATGCAAACATTAATTTCAACATCTTTTTAAACAAAATTAAACTTTTTGAGTTCCATTCTTTCAGGAAGTCATTGCTAAGCAATCCAAATACAGAGTGAGTGCCAAGTCCTTATGGAGGTAGATGAATATTTTACCTTCAGTATTGGTTCAGCTTAATGGTAAAGAGCAAAGATAATATTAGCTTGATCAGAAGTGGGATTTTTGTTGTTGTTTAATTTTTCTCTTTTATGTGAGAGGTTAGGAATTTGGTAGAGGCTAGCTTTATCAAATACGAATATGTAGGCCAGGCTGCTTCTGTTTTGCTGCCCTTTAGTCTTCCAAACAGCTTCCACTTTTGTCAGTCATAGAGAAGGAGTATTACAATTAGAAAAAAGAGAATCTATTTCTTTCATTCACAATAATAATTTAGAAATTGAACATGATAGCCTATTCACATTCCACTGTCTAGAATTCAGAGTCATACAAAGATTCAAGAGATTCTGGGAATGACCTGTCTTCTGTGGAGAAGGTCTGTATTCAGCTAAAAATGTTCTATACTATGTAAGAGAAAATGGATGGGAGAGGGAAAATCCTAGTCTCTAAAACTAGGGCTTCAGAAAGAGAGGGACAGACAGAGTGGGAAAACTTACCATTTTCTATATCTACAAGGTATATCAAGTCTGTTTAAAAGTAATTAAAATTAAAATGAAGATACAAAAATAAGTTATATAAATAAAATTAATCCCTGAAATATATGTACATACTGTCTTTCTACCTTGAACCTGCTCTGATTTTCCTCAACTGTCCTTACTGTACTGAGCTCAAAAACCACGATTTATAGAAAATATAGATTCCTTCTCTGCAGAAGTAAAACTACTGTTTAGAACTTTATTCAAAGCAGTCACAGTGACTGTTAAAAATAACACAAATAGTCTGTTGCATTGGCATAGCATGCTAATCTTTTGCTTGCACACTGACAACCTATATGAGCACAGGTTCATCTCCTGGCTGCTCTACTTCTAATCTAGCTATCTACTAATGTCCTGGGAAAGCAGTGGAGGATGGCTCAAGTCTTTGGGCCCCTGCCCCGTCTGGGAGACCTAGAAGGAGCTCCTGGTTTAGAATTAGCTCAGCTCTGGCCATTACCACCATTTGGGGAGGTAAACCACAGGATGAAAGACTTCTCTGTCTCCTTCTTTTATCTCTGTAATAGCTGCCTTCAAAAAATAATTCTTTAATAGCAGCAGCATAATATGACCAGAGTTAGAGGGAAGAATACATCAAATAATTCTCTTTAGATGTCATTTTGAACTGTTGTCTTACTTGAGTGAAGATTTTGTATTTCTCATTAGAAAGCAAAAGTTATGAGGAATTACAGTAAGGTTTAAAGTCAGTAAGGTTTAAAGTATCAAGCCAAATTCACAACCCTAGAACACTCATTCAACGTTAACCTGTACTAAAAATTTGAAGGAAGCAAATGAAATGCAGTGAGTAGGGACTTCAGAAGTTTGGGGCAATTACACTCTGTTCCAGATTTCATATGTTAAGTCTGTATATGATGCCTCTAATATATTTCAAACACACAGGGACCTGCTATAATCCCCAAATTTATTTAATGCCCTGTCAGCTAACATGGTATTTGTGGTTGGCTATACATTGTAAGTCAATACATTCCAAATTTGTTTAACAAATTAAATGTTGAAGATAGGTTTCCTTGACAGACAAAAATACCCCATTACCTTTTACTTGTAACTACTGTTACAATTCTTTTACTAATAAGTTTACTTACAAATTTATGTCAATTTACCCAAATAAAAAAAGAAAAGAAGAAAATGTGATAAACCATAAGACATAACATATTAACTTAGGATGGTTCTAATGTTGATGTACAGTTTTTATTATGTCATCCCCTATTCAAGCTCCTGCCCTTTTTTCTTTCATCTTTACCGTTTATCCTTATGGTCAATAGAAACCTGCCACAGCTGCAGGCATTATACTCTGTTTTCATGAGGATGAATGTCTTTCCTTGGAGCCCAAGAGCAAATTTTCTAAATCACATGGATGAAACTTGAGTCACATGCCCATGGTCTGCTGAAGAACATTCGTGTGACTACCCTCTTTTGTCTACTTTATGGGAAGCAGGAGGTAATGAATAATATGACAGAATGCTACTGCGGAAGCAACTAAAACAAATTTTTAACTCTTATAAATTTACTTCTTATGAAAATAAAGAGCAAAATTATATTTTCGGCAACTTCTGGAACTGCACAGATTCTTCCTAACCCACAGTTAATTTTTCATACTGAATTTTCTCCTTGCTTAGAGATTTATGTTAGGTGTATAAAACTAAACTACCAGTTTCTTGCTCATAAACAAGTAATCTAGCTGGCACTGTTTTCATTACTGAACAATTTAAACTGAAAATACTTACAAAATTATTATCCTATAGGACTTATTAAAGAGATTTATTCATTTTTATTTGAAAGGTAGATTTACAGAGAGAAGGGGATACAGAGAGAGAGATCTTCCATCTGCTGGTTCACTACCCAAATGGTCACAATGGCTAGAAATGAATCCATCTTAAGCCAGGAGACAGGAGTTTCTTCCAGGTCTCCCCGGCAGGTATAGGGTCCCAAGGCTTTGGGTAATCATCTGCTGCTTTTATAGGCCATAAGCGGGGAGCTGGGTGGGAAGTGGAACAGCCTACACATGAACCAGGGACCAAATGGGATCCCAACACATGCAAGGTGAGGCTTTAGCCACTCAGCCATGGCGCTGGACTCTATAATGTAGGATTTGATAAGCACAGTTGAGGTAGAACATATGGAATTATATTTAATCAGTTAAAATACCGCTTAAAAAAGATCTTAATACTTGCCTTCTTGCTTGGTGTTTATAGCGCCCCTCATTCACTTAATTAAAGCTCCTCGTTGTCACTGATTTCTGATGATGTTAAAAGAAAACCATCCAGTTGAAACTTTCAGTTCTGTAAGGATATTTTGGTTCAGTGTAAATGCTCACTAATTAGGTGTAGCTGAAACTAGTACCTAGTGTAATAGTTAGCCTTCAATACACTATAATTTTAGTGAAATGGTTTCAAGGATGAAACTGTCTGCCATATTCATTCTACCTTATTACTTTCTAGCAATTGATGAATTAGTCTGAGAGCAACTGTTTTAGTAGATTCTTGAGTCCTTCTGTAAGAGTGATTTCTTGCAAACAGATGTATTTGAAAATTTCTAGTTTACCAACTATTCATGACTTACAATAATCATAAAATACAATGTGGCTATGATGGTGGAGTCCTGTGCATGCAAAAGTTTGAGAACACTGCAGCCAAAGTAATATTTGATATTGTGTAGGAAGACAGGATCGAACAGTCCTGAGGGGAGACAAGAAAGTAGCTAATGATGAATGGACCTCAATTGTTAGATAAATACTGATGTGTTGAGTTTGTGAATACAAAATTATGTGATGGAAGAATTAAAGGATGGTCTAAATCTATTTTACCTCTCCTGTTACCTTTTCTGTGTTCATTCTTTCCATATTCAAATACATAGATTTCTTTGATCAAGCATATCTGATGCTCAATGGCTCCTTTAAACCACCATGTTTTATTTGAAGTTCACTGCAAAAAGAGCAAACTCCTCTTTATGCAGTGAATTTCAAGGTGAGAACCTCTGGCAGTTTTAGTCCTGAACTACATTTGCATTGCAAATCTGATCCAGTCACACATTGCCTCAAATGACTTCAATGGCTTTCCTATTCAGAAAAGCACTTACTGGACCTTGCTAGATCTCGCTGTCCTGTCTCCTCAACATTATTACTTCTGTTTGGATCACTCTGCCCTGCACTTCCTGTGCTCTGCTTTGCTGAATTTTTTGTATTTTCTCTGATATCTACTTAAAGGTCATTCTGTGTTTTTTTCTTCTCTTCACTTGAGCCTATCTTGTGTCCCATTCACCTCCCTGCTCAAATTTCACTTGTGTATTTCATCACACTTATGAACATTGTTCATTTCATGTCTGTGATTAGTAATAACTGTAACAGGTGAAATCAGGATGAATCTCTTTCTAAAGATCATAACATCCTGAATGTGCCTGGATTACATGGAGTGGCAGTATCCACAACTATTGCATATTCTGATCCAGGTTCTTCCACAGATGGGACTCAGTGGCTGCAGAATCTACTTTTGCATGTTATTATCTGTTAATTATGGGAAGAAAATATATACCTCAGCTGTAGGATGTGGAAAACTTCCAAAGCCTTCTCCTCCTTTTCAATTTTAGCTTCTTGTTACACTAAAAAATAATAGAAACTAACCAGGAAATAACAGATACCACACCCCTCATTATCTGTTTGCACCTGTGTGCCTGTACTCTGCAATCCATGTTGTCACTGTAGATATTTCCCTGCTTTTATCTGAGACTAACTCTCCTGCTTGCTCACTAGATCTTATCCCCTCTTACTTAAGAGCATTTCTCAGTGTGATGATATTTTGCTTCCAAGGTGTGGTACCTGAGGTCTATTTTTGATTCCAGCTCCAAACTTCACCTTTTTGCTATAATACAGATTCTGTGAGACAAAAATTTGAGATGGCACTAATACCTGGGTTCCTGTCACTGAGATGGGAAACCTCAAGTGAGTTCTTGGCTCTTGATTTCAGTTAGGCCCAGAGCTGGATGTTGCAGGCATTTGAGGGAGTAAACTAATGGATGGGAGGCGTTTCCTCCCTCCCTCTCTCCCTCCCTCCCTTCCTTCCTCCCTCCCTTCCTTCCTTCCTTCCTTCCTTTTTTCCCTTTTTCATTCACTTTCTTCCTCTTATTTTCTCCTTGAATCCAGTGAATAAATAAAGATCATTTTTTGTGTTAACTTCTTCCTCTGTATCCAATATTTATTATCTCCCACTTTATCACAACCTAATAGACCTAAAAATGCTCTGTGATGTTAGCCATGTTGAAAACAAAACTTCCTTGAGCCTTTATACCTATCTAGCTTTCTGTTCATGGGTACAACAAAACTCTTCCAGAATGTTGTCTTACTTTTTTTGTCTCAAATTTCTCTTTTGTCATCATCTTCACTAACAGGGACCTAATCATCATTAACAAAAATTTCCAACTGAATCCTATAATTTTGAAGACATCATTGTAGTAAATCTATCAGGAATCTGGTATATCTGCATCCTATATTGGAGTGACCTCTTTGAATTTTGGCTGCTCTACTTCCAAACCAGCTCTGTACAATATGGCTGGCATGCTTGTTTGGCCAAGTAGTTGATTCCCAGCTAACCACACAGGAAACCTCAGTGGTGTTCCAGTCTTCTAGCTACAGTCTGGCTAAGGTGTGTCACTCGGCTCTAGGCATTTGGGAAGTGATCTAGCAGATGAAAGATTTCTCTGTCTCCCTGCCTGAAAGTATCACATATAATCTCTTTAACACTATTTGAAACATAGGAAAGAGTTCCCAGTATCTATTTATAAACAGTTTCATAAAACCTGCCTGTGTTTCAGTGTGTTCCAGGACATCTAACAGACCCTTCAAATTTAACAAGGCAAAAACAAAATTCTGATCTTCTCTCTTTCCCCAACCTACTTCTACCACAGCATTTTACCTGCCTTAAAGATCTCTTTAAAATACATTCATGCTGTTTGCTCAAAACTCACCCACTGCTTTTCTGTCTAAGCTAGAACAAAATCCAAACTACTTATGATCTTTGCAGACACTCCTATCAATCATCTGCCCTCTTTTACTGTTCTGGTTCTGTGTCCCACTAGGTTTTAAGTGTTTTCTTAGATTCTGTCATTGTCTGTTTGGTAGCCATTAATCACAAGACTGGTAGCATGGCTAGAGTCTATGCTATGATTTAACATTCCCCATCCTTGAAAATCACATTACAAAACCTCCAACCATCTCTGAGCCCATACAATCAACTAACGTTATAATATACACACCAAGTCATGTTATTCTTGCCCTCAATCAACCCAGGGTCAGGTGGTACACAACTGAGGCTAGTGCTGTGCCCCAAGGTGCACTAGAGTAATTCAAAGCAACCACACCCAAGCTATTTATCCTGCCCTGCCTTGGCTTTTTATCATGGAAAACCCAATCAAGTGTGTGACCAAGAATTATCCTGCAATCCTGTATCCCTCATCCCCATTTAACTGCTGATTAAACCTAGTATTCCTACATGTGGAATTGCATGGTCATGTGTACTGAATTCTCTCAAGAATTTTAAAGAATAAAATTTGATTTGATTGGCCTTGACCTTTCTGTTTCATCATCTGGTGGTCTTTAGAAATCAAAATGCCAGCTCAAATCATGCTTTTGCCATCCTTGAGCCCACTCCAGCCTCTCAGTCCTGTTTCTGTTTCTCCCATGAACTAAGCATGCTTTAATCCCGGGGCTTTCACTTTGTCCAGGTTTCTCTTCCCATAGTTATGTGTATTATTCAATGCTTTTTTATCTTCAGGACTTGGTCCAAGGTTACCTTATCAGCCAGGCTTCACTGACTGTACTTACCCTTCATCTGTCCTCTACCATATATCTGCAGCTTGTTCTGCTTTATCAAATTTATCCTTTCTATATGACATATCGCCACCCAAAATGTTGCTTGTCCTCCTTTCTGGATACATAGCTACAACCTAAGCTCCATACAGAATAGGATGTTCTTCACCTTGTGTTTCTAGGGCCTAAATGCATCTGCAATGCATTTGGCATCCAGGATATTTGTGTTGGTTGAATGAAGGAATTTCACCACTTTTAGGTTAGTCTAGGGACAGTTCACCAGGAAATGACAAACTCAAACACTTTACTGTAATTGCTTTTGGTCCAATCTCCATAGTCCCTGTCATCATCACCCATACATACACAGCCAGTTCAATCTGACCTAAGAGGGTCGATATTTTCTTTTATATCAGTACAAAGAAAAGAAAAATATTATGTTCTCATTGCAAAAAAAATAACAAAGCAACAAACAGTAACATAAAAGGGAAACAAAAAATTCATCCTGGAGTGCTCCTGAGTTGTTTGCAGGTGGGGCCCCATGACCTCAGTTACAGGGAGACTATAAAAGGTAACTAGCGTTCTGTCTATCCCAGCATCGGAAGTGGAATTGAATTGTGTTGAAAGATAGTATTTGCAGTGAAAACAAAAGCCTGACTTAAGACTAATTTTGCCACTTTTATTTTCATGTATTTTAAATTGGTCACTAAAATTGAGTGAGCTTATTCTAGTAGAAATGTTGCATTCATTCAAGAAATAGCTGCATTATTAACTGTCAGCCTCCTTTGGTTGGTGGACAACAGATGGAAGGCTAGGTAGAAACAGTTCCACATTCATCCCACATGTAGAAACTGGCTGACCAGTGTCTTGAAACTGCATGAAATTATGCATATAAAATTTTTAATAAGGTCTGAAGCTCTAGTCACACTCACAGAATCATTACTAGTTTTGGCATCAGTTTTATAGTATTGTTTTAAGGTCATGACATTTTTTTAAACAAATTTACTAAGAATTAAACATCAGAATGGATTTTTTTTACCTCTTCAAATAATATGTGAGTAATTATCCACATACTACATTGATGCCACTTTTGCTCAAACATGATGTAGAATCCATTCAAAATAGAGATGGGCTGGCGTGAAGGCTCAATTGGCTAATCCTCCACTTCAAAGCCCCACCATCCCATAAGGGTGCCAGTTCTTATCCTGTCTGCTCCACTTCCCATCCATATTCCTGCCTGTGGCATTGGAAAGCAGTGGAGAATGGATTAAAACCTTGGGACCTGGGCCCGGCGCCATGGCCTAGTGGCTAAAGTCCTCGCCTTGAATGCACCAGGATCCCATATGGCCGCCGGTTCTAATCCCAGCAGCTCCACTTCCCATCCAGCTCTCTGCTTGTGGCCTGGGAAAGCAGTCGAGGACGGCCCAAAGCCTTGGGACCCTGTACCCGTGTGGGAGACCCAAAAGAGGTTCCTGGTTCCCGGCTTTGGATCGGCGCGTACCAGCCCGTTGCAGCTCACTTGGGGAGTGAATCATCGGATGGAAGTTCTTCCCCTCTCCTCCTCTCTGTATATCTGACTTTGTAGTAAAAATAAATAAATCTTTTAAAAAAAAAAAAATAAAAAAAAACCTTGGGACCCTGCACCCAGGAAGAAGCTCCTGTTCCTGGGTTTGGATCAGCTCAATTTTGACCCTTGAGGCCATTTGGGAAGTGAAACACCAGATAGATCTTTTTCTCTGTCTCTTCTTCAATCCATAAATCCGCCATTCCAATAAAAATAAATAAATCCTTAAAAAAATAGAGAATAGGTTCATTAAATGTATTGCAATGACAAATATAACTTGTTGTGAAGATGTTATCTTTATAGACATTAAATCTACATAATGTTAAGCATATAATTTGAGACAAATTTTTAATATGGAATGAAGCAGATAGGGATTTTAATTTCATAGCAAGGCATTACTTTGTCTTTCTTTTCTTTAACTCACTGATGTTACGTGCTAAGAACTGTAGAGTAAAACCTGTGGAATATTCTTAGCAAAAATATTTACTGATTTTAATCAGCATCTAAACCGTAATCCCTAATTAAAAGTTATGGTCTTTTCAGCCCACTGTGCAATATTAGAAAACGGGCAGGTGTTTAGCCCATCAGTTAAGAAGTCATATCCTATATTGTTGTGTTACATGGATTTGACTGGCCCTGTCTTCTGAATCATGCTTACTTTCTTTCTGGAGGCAGCAGGTGATGACCCAAGTACCTGGTCCTGGCACCAACATAGGGTCTTGGATTGAATTCCCAACTGTCAACTCTGGCATTGGTTGTTAGAAACATTTAATGGAATGACCAACAGATGGGAGACTGGTCTTTCAATCTCTCCCTCTTGCTTTCATATATGTAAATACATAATTAAAATATAAATGCATCAATTATATTCTTATTCATAAAATATACAGTTTATATATATTTGTATGTATGTACGTAATTAGGACTTATTTATTTGTATTTGAAAGATTTTACAGCAATAGAAGGAGAGAGAGGACTTCAATATCTTGGTTCACTTCCCAAACGGCCACAATCTGTCAGAGCTGAGCTGTTTTAATTCTTGGATCTGGGATGTTCTTGCAGGTTTTCCATGTGGAGACAGGGGTCAGTGAACTTCAACCATCCTCCACTGTTCTCGCAGGGCATAAGTAGACAGCTGAACTGAAAGTGGAACAGCTGAGACAAAAATTGGAGCCCATATGGGATTCTGGAATTTGCAGGTAGAGCATTAGCATGCAGTGCAGCCACACCAGGTTTTATACATAAATACACACACACATTTATGTGTACATATATGTAGGAGGACATTGTGACCCTAGAAGATCAGTGAGCACAGGATTACAGTTGATTGGATAATATTTGCATGAGAACAACCAAATGGCTACCTTTTGTATACCTGATTGGATATCATTTGCGTAAGAACAGTTGAGTGGACAGTATGTGTATGAGAACACCTGGTGGAATATGCAAGATGAAAGGAGTTCCAAACAAGCATTGATGGGTTTTGTTGATAAGCTCAGTACTTCCTCCCTTATCCCATATGACCCTCAGTGTATAAAGTCTGATGCCACTAATAAACTTTGGCTTTGACCATCAGTCAGGGTCCACGCATGTTATTATCAGCTCTTTGCACCAAGTCCATCGCTGCGGGACAGCGACACATATATGTGTGTGTTTGTGTTTTCCAAGTGGTTGTTTAGAGGACTAATAGCACACACATACGGAGGATACAGGAATACAAATGGTATGGCACTACAGTCAGATTCATAATTTAGAACATTTTGTAGAATAATCTGCATTGGAAAAGCAAAGGAAGTAGAAGAAAAAGAGGAATGAGACAGACTGAAGTGACACATCAATAAAATGTTGAACATGTTTGCACCCTAAACCATTCCATTAAAAGATTTATTAGATAATTAGAAACTATTGAACAGTTGTTTGTTTTGCAGGCCAGATAGTTGAAGTTTTAGTATTTTTAAAAATTTTAAATATACATGTCGTAATCATTTAAGGCTGTATTTCTTTAATAGTATGTAAATATTTTTGTGAAATGTTACAGCAATAGCTTGAAGTTGAGTGATATAAGGGAAGAAAAAATGAAACAAAAATGAGAGTCTTATAATCGATGACATGAAATGATAGAATTGCTTCTAATGATATTATGCCTTCTAATTCCAGGTAGATTAAAAGTTTTTATGATTAAAAATACATGAGTAAGATATGCATATGCACAAGAAACAAGAGTATTAGGCACATTTTGGGGCCTCAAAATTCCTCAGTTTAGTGAGGATAGTCCTGAGCTATGTTGCCCTTTGGCCACCCTTGAAAACTCAGTTTCTTGTTAAGTTAAATTTGTAATGAAGTGCTATTTGCAGCCAAAATCCCTAACTAATATAAACAACCAGTCAAAAAGAATGCTAATAAATGTTTTTGGTTGTCATAATAGAAACCTAAAAATGTTTTCAACTACTGTTAAAAGCTCTCTGTGAAAGATAAGCTTTATGTAGAAACTACTGCTTCCATTCAAGTGCCAATCATAATGTTAGATGGTTTTCTGGATATGTGTTAGGCATATTTGCGGTCTAAAACAAAATTGAGACTACTGATGAAATGTCACTAGCAGAGGAAAATTAACTGGAAATGCTAACATTAAATCAGTGATTCTTAACCAGACATTATGTGTATCGACCCTTTTTGCTATCATGACTGTGTGGAACAGTGCTATTGGCATCCAGTGGGCGAGGGTCAGGGATGCCTGTGAGCATCTTGATGGGCACAAATCACTTTCCCTTTGTTCCTCAAACAAGAACTGTATGTTTCAGAAGGTTCATCGTGCCAAGGTTGAGAAGGCTTGAGTTAAATTGAACAATAGACAAGTCATTCAGAGATTATTAATATGTATTATTAATATGATTTTCCTGTTAGCATAACATAATGAAGTCTAAGCTAAAATGACGACTTTAAATATGAAGCAATCAAGTGCTACCACAATATCTTCATTGTTTGTCATATTTTGTATCTGCACGTATTATATCTGTATAATTGTAACAAAAATCTCCTGCTGCTTTTGTTTTTGAATAAGTAGAGTTCAGGTTTATATTGGTTTGTACTTAGTAAGCTTTGAATTTATTTAGTTCCCTGAACAGAAAGAAGTTCAGAAGTTCTAGAAAGTTCACAGACATTATTTCTCCAAAAATTTCAATTCTTTTTTCTTATATATGTTTTGAATTAGAAGACGTCCACATTATATTCATTGTGTCTCTTAACCATTTTTATAGTTTCCATCTTTGTCTTTGTTTCATTATGTGAAATTGTTTTTCCATTTACATATTTTTGTTAAATTTTATATAATGTAAGACTTTTGTTTGGTCAGCTTTTTCAAGAAAACTCAATTTAATATAATGTTCTCTTTCTAATGTTTGCCAAGCTCAGAACAAATGACCTAATACCAGCCTTCATGACCTTCATGGTGGCGTTGTAGGACAAGTTTGAATTCAGAATTCTTGAACTCTTCATGTATTTTCTAGAATTTGTGCTGTGAAGAAAACCAGTCCTTGGTTGCAGGGCTCCTGTCTGATAGCTGGTAGTTTCTAGTTTCTGTCTCTTCTTTAGACCTATCCTGTGTCTGTCCCATAATTTAGGGAATTGCCACTGGTACTTGGATACCACATGCATTCCTGTATGCTACACCCCTGCTTCTAAAAAAGCTATCCATTGCCCCACTCCCTCCCAGTCCAGGAATGGGAATAGCAGTGGTTCACACTGTGCTTAGTAGGCAAGATTGTCAAGCAACCCAGAAAGTAAGGACACATGTGCAGTGATTTGGGAGTTGTGTGCCAGGAGCATGACCTAAAGGAGGAGTAGTGAAGAATCCTGGAGTCCTCGTGGGTTCAGAGTTATTGTCCTGTGAGGATGAGTGATGATAGTGAAGGACCATTGAGGTCCTTCCAGCTGTAGGACACAGGCACGGGTCTCTTGCACTCAGATCTACTGCAATTGTTGCTGACATGTTGCTGGAACCAAAGAATAACCATCTATTCCTTAATCAGAAGCTATTTCCCGGCTTACCATTCTGATAAATCTAGTGATAGATAATAGATATAACAAAAAGTGGCCAATAAATACCTAATGAGTTCTATTTACCAAACACCAAGCTGGTGTTATAGTTATATATAACCATACACACACACATATATATATGTATGTAAATATACACATATATAAATATATAAAATATATACACATATATGTATATGTATTTGTAAATAATATATAAACACATATAAAAGTAGTTATGTAACTATACATACACATTAATATCTCTTGTTCTTATTACATTCTGTCCTCACTGTTTCAGATTTTCACACTTATTTATCTTATCCTATTGGAATAGTTCATAGACTAAACTTTGTTTCTTGCTGTTACCAGTAATTTTCTGTCTCCTGACAGATTTGAAGATGAAATTCCAATACCCGGTATGTTCCCAAAGCATCTGTTCCATTAGCTTGCATCATCCTCCCTACATTAATTTCTTATTCACATCTTTTCCCATCTTCCAACCATATAAAATATTTGTATTTTCATTTCTTCCAGTTTTGTAGCTCCGTATGTTTCTTCTATCATTTGTGTATTTCGCTGTGTGTTGCCTGTTCTGTGACTCCTCTGCGGGGCCAAGTTGGTAGTGTCTTTTTTCTCTGAATTGTGTTCTGAGACATTGGTATTTGACCACATATACTTGCTTACATATGTGTCTCCCTTATTGAACTGTGAATGATTTATATTGCTTGACTGTAGCCTCTAGACATAGTACATTGTAGGGTATAAGTCAAGTTCTCCATGAATTCAGTTTCCAAAAGAAGAGAATACACAGGCCATCAATTTTCTTGCTGTCTGACTAATCCTAATGTGGCACATTATATCCTATTCTTTCTTGCAGTTTGAGGGTAGGTCAATGCAAGATACAGGGCAAGGTGACTAGTTACAAGGAAGGTTGAACTTAGGACTTTTGTGGAATTGGAATGGCTGTAAAGCTGGGCTAATCCTTTAGCCATTCATTGTAGAATATGTTCAGAATTCCATGTTCTCTCTCCAGTGACATTTTTGTCTGTTTGCTTTTTGTTTTTTTTTTTAATCCCTCTTTGACATTAAGGAAAAAACTTAAATTCATCTGAAAGAGGTAACACACACACACACACCCCCCACACACACCATACACCAAACACCACACACGGAGAGAAAAGTGATGCCAATTAGAACTGGCCCTAAAATAGCTCAAAGCTTTCCCAAATGTCAGCAGTTTTTCTTGCTTTCAGATTTTCTCTGTCGTTATTTCCATCCTCCCTCCCTCCCTGCCTCCCTTCCTCTCTCACTCACTCTCTCCCTCCCTTCCTCTCTCCCTCCCTCCCTCCCTTACCTGCCTTTTTATAACTATGTGTCTTTTGTGTTTTTTCAGTGTAGATGTCTTAGTTCTTGTCAATTAAAAGCTTTTGAAGAGAAAACCACATAGAAAACCACTATAGAAAGAAACATAATGTCAAATCTTAGCAAACACTAAAAATCACTCATCTGTTTTCTTCTAATAATTATACATTTTTTATGTTCTTACTAAATATTTACTCAACCAAATATTACATTGTTGCATTTTTATCAGAACACAGATACTTCCTGTGACTTCTCCAGACAGCATTGTGAGGACCAACTCTCTTGTCTTTGGAGGGGCTTTTGATGCCTGTGACATAGCACCCACACCAGGAAGACTCCAGTATGGGCTGTCACAGGTGTCCTAACTGCCAGACCAGGAAAGTCAGGATATGAAACTTGACTTGGAGGCAGAATCTGCTACTTAAGGTTGCCTGTACCTTGCACAGACGAGTTCTCAGTCTTGGCAAATTGAATGAATGAAAAAATTTACCCATTTTTTTTTGCTGTTTTATAAATATGTAATTACATCCAAATCAACTTTAAGTTATTAAAATGTCCATGACTCAAAATTACAAGCTGTTAGTATTTAATGGGGACTTTCCTATAGCACAATTTGTTAAGCGTTCTCCACTTTTCTACTTCTCGTCTTTGTCTCCTGACTTATGCTTTGTGGTCCAGCATGTTTTGGCCATCATGAGTACTTTGAATGAATTATCTTTACACCTTCATTTACAAGACTTAGGTACTATTATGTATGACACTGCTTACAATGCTGAAGTAAACAAGATCACTTAGATGCAAGTATATTCCTCGGAGTTAATGATCTAAAAAAAGGTAGATAGAAAAAATAAGCAATTACAGCAGTTGGGTTAAATATGAGCATACTACATAAGCAGTAGATTATAAGGAAGCATACAGTAAGGTGAAGTGCGATTACTAAATGCAAGAATTCAACTCCGGATGAAGCAGATGCTAGGAACAAAAGCTGGAATTGAAGCCGCATAATGTTTGGGTTGATTGAGCATTACTCAGGCTTTAAGTACAAGATAAAGAGGGGTGGGATTTGAAGCTAACATTAGTCTCATGCATCAAAAGAAATAATGTGCTTCACTCTGCAGATTGTATGAGCCAAACGACACAGCTAGGTCAGCTTGACTCCTCTGTACTCTGGCCAAAGGGAAGCGTGGGTTGGGATAAAGCAGGGGGTGAGCGTAAATGACAAACACAGCTCTAAATTATAAATCTCTAAATGCTGTCTGTTTGAAGTGGCCCTTTGAATATATAGTATCAGCAATTCAATACTTTATGAAAGAGCATTTTCTAATTGTTGCTGGAAGTTAGTTTCAGCCTGTAAATGTAATTTATGTGATAATACTGAAGACAGTAGACAGTAAGCATCAATTACAGAGTCGAGAAACTGGACATGAAATGGGAAAAATTTGTTAGGTAGATCCATTATTACAGAGGAAGTTGCTGGAGAAGGCATGGAAATATGTAACCTGTTGCGACAAAGTAACACCTTAGAAATATGTTTCAGTTTTGTCTGCTTTGGGAACATTTATGAGATTTTGTGTCTGTACACTAGTTTCTGCAGCTAAAAATCTTAAAAACACATGCCATTTTCACAAATAGTTTATTTCAATTATGGTTTTTTAAAAAAAAAAACCTCAGTAGCATCAAAGTTCAGCACTGTGGCATCGTCTCTGGAGAGTGAAAGTATTGCTTCAAGCCACAGTTTATAAATGAAGCTTTGTCTGATGTTCGTTCTTGCCTGAGCATTGCAAAACCTTATTCACCAGTGAAATTTTTAACCATTGAGAATTGGTACTCACCCCCTCAAAGTTTCACCTAGTTCTAAGAATGTAACATCCAAAGAATTAAACAGGGAATGTAATTAGTCTTAAAAGGATGTCCATTGTGTTTTTTTCTGTTGTGATTCAGTGTTGGGTAAGTCCTCAGGAAGGAGGGTGATTCTTCTTGGTACCATTCACACCTTAGACATATAAGCAGTCTGAAAATGATGTGGCTGTAAGCTCAAAACGATTCTGAGAATTTGGAGTATAATCATAGGGTATTACTGTTTATTTTTAATAGAAAAGGAGGTAAACTGGAGTTACCCTGCAGGGTATGAAGCCCACTGAAACTCATTTACAATCATGTGTTAAAACCTCCAGCTCCCTGGATCTTTTAGGTTTTGATCTCTAGTTCCCAAGGACTTATTTTGTTATTGAAAGCTGCTTGGAGAGATTTGTTTTTCCCATTCTATTTGTTGTTGTACTGTATGTCTAGGAGTACCTTTTATTTCTGATATCATTTTATGCCTGAGAATATCTCTAAATGTAAACATCCTTAGTAATCAAGAATTTAGAGCTAGACTCAAAGGTGTGAGAATATTTCCAAAAGTTCATGGAGAATGAAATGAAAACAGAAGTTGTTGGAAAAATATTAGAATCCATGCATTATTTTAATAATCTGTATTTTTTCATGAACTTTTTGAAGATCTGTTGTAGGCTTCTTAAATTTGAATTCTAGAGACATTTTAAAAACTGTTTTTGATGCATCAATGAATGAATAAATTGATTTTGTGAGTTTGACTAGTATTTACTAGAATAAAAGGTACTATTAATAGTTATGTAAGTTGTGTAATGTTCAAGTTTTTGTTTCAGTTACATGCACAAATAATTGGATAGGATTTCTAGGTTATGTCCAAAATACTTGTCCTCTTTTCAAAAGACAAATGAAAGTTCATTTTAACTGTTTCCTTGTCGCTCTAGCTGTGTGGTCATATGGCTTAATCCAGGCTAAAGGGGATATGAGCAGAAGGGAAGGATGCTGATTTTGATTATGCCTACATGAGAAGCCAATGTAAACCTCAGCCTTCTGATTGATGCTTCGGTTGGAAGGCAGACTGAATGGTGAAAACTGGCATTACCACTCGTCCCACAGTGTGAAAATGGCATTGAAACATGTCAAGAAATAGTGGTGGAGTGATCTGAAGCCCTATTAGCAATAGAGCCTGCAGATCAACTCTGGACCTCTCAGCTGACCTCTCATTAAGAAAAACAAACATGTCTCTTACTTAAACTTTGTTATTGTAGATTCTCTGTTCAGTATCTGAATTGAGTGGGCTGTCAGAGCAACAGCAAAAACTGTTATATTGTCTTGGGGTTAAGGTGGGAGGGAAATGAAATACAGATAAAACACTGAAAAACTGTGACAGTTTGCTAAAATTACTTATAAGGTCCGTGGATATATGACACTTGTCAGTCACACCTCTAACTCTTCTAATAAGCTTGTTACCTCATGGCTGCATGTTTTTCGTTGTTGTATTAAAGAATTACTAAAAATATGAACTTCAGTAATAATGAGGCACCTGGGAGTGAAGGAAGGAAACATAGTTCTAAAGGTAGACATATTGTTTTCTTAGCCTATGATCTGAATTGACCAAATATCTTATGATTAATTCAGGAACTTGAAAATCACTTCTAACAGAAAACAAAGGCTTCTGTACTCAAACTGAGACAGTGATGAAATAAAGTTATTAATCAAGAAACAGTCATAGCAGGAGATAAGAGTAAACAAAATCATTAGGACTATTGGGCAGTGGGAGCCAATCTACTAGGAAACAGTGGTTTAAGGATGCTGTCTTTTTTACTAATTCCAGTTGTTTTTCCTGGAGGTTGTCAGCATGATTCACTGGGCACAGAAGCAAGTAAATAAAAGGTCACAGTTTTTGGCTTAAAAAGCAATATACTGATACCAACCTTGTCTTACAATCAGAGCTAATAGAGTTCATGTTCCTACTAAAGTTTTTCACTGCATTGCGTTGACAAAGAATCTATGGGCCAGATTTACAGAAAACCACCTTAACACAAATATTATTTCCCTTCATCTGTAGTAACCATTAACAAGTAGTTTCAAATATTCTGGCTTATAGTAAGGATTTCATATATCTATTTCATATATGACCACAGCACTAATGGACATTAAAAAAAAAAAGTCTCCCTGCGGGCAACTCAGATATTCAAAGGCTAATAACCAAGGAGATATTCACCAGCAAATGGAACCAAGGGCTTCCAGATAGCTTACTCTGGGAAACTGCTTCATCGCACTGTGTTGTTGTTTCTATTTTTCCCTTTTCAGAATTGAGTTAAAAAATGAAGTCCTGTCTCTTTTCCCCAGGGTCTGTTAGGTTGGGGAAGGATAGACTAGTAGTTTGCTGTTATCTCTCTTGGTAAGTAGAACAGCCGAAGCATGTTTTAACTGTGATTGAAAAGAAAACCCTCACCTATGGAAAGAATGATATCAAAGGTAGAGGTAGACTTCAGTATCTCTTCTCCTTTTCCGTTGTGAAAACTTCCTTTTGCCCAAATCCATGCTACCACTTGCAGTTACAAATTGGTAGTCAAAAGTGGAGTGCTCAATCACGGACTAGATGTAATAACCCCCCTTTTTTGTACATATGAGATCATAAAACTACTTGTAGTGAATATATATGAACATTATACATAAAATCTTTCACTCCTTTGTCCAAGTGTTTAATAAACATGAGCTGTTTCTCAGTGTTCTCTTTCTTACATCCATGTGGATTGGAAAAAGGATATCAGCCTTTTTCTCACCCTCATCAATGGAAGCCAAATATCGATGATGGCAGAACCATCATTTCTGGTTGATTTCAAGCATAAATGAAAAATGAACTTTTATTACTTTTGACATATTTTGCAACTGGAGAAGTTCTCTCCCTCTCTTCCTCCCTTACTCTCTCCCTTCCTCCTTTTTCTTCCCTCCTCCCACCCCTCTCTCTATAATAGCAGCCACATGCATACCCTTATATATATAACAGAATGCTAATTCATAGCTTGCTGCCCAGCTAATGCCTGTATTTTCCAGTCTCTTTTGCATTTGAATGTGCCGGTGGAATAGGAGCTGAAATGATATGTATGACTTCTGTTGGATGCCTTTTAAGGAAAGAGATATAACCTGTTTTCCCCTTTTTCCTACTAATTGACTGTAGGCATGTTAATGGGAGGTGAAGTACCCGTTAGAGACAAAAACAAACACATACATAAAAAGCAGTGTGATGAGACAGTACCTTATAAGAGAAAGAGCCCGTCTACCAGCTCTGTTTTCAGACCAGAGATGGTCTCCCCAAGAAACTGTTGAATTTATCTGGACAATAAGATGCTGGACTCTATGCATGGTAGATGCTTGCAATGAAAGAATCATGACTGGATTTGAACTGCAATACTGCAACAAGGTGGAGGAATCCACCATGAGGGTGGTGCATGGGGAGGGGTTGGGAGAATCCCTGAGCCTATGAAATTATGTCATAAAATGAAATGAAATTAAAAAAAGAAAAAAGAGAAAAGAACCTAACCTGGCATTCCAGGCTGAGACCTACTATTTGTAATTTAACAAGAGAGAAATGAACTTTGCTTTTAAAATCACCAGTATTCATAGTTTTGTTTGATAGCCTGTCCTAACTTATATACCTGTGCATAAGAGAAAGTGTGTGTATGTGTGTAGACAAAATTCATTTTGACATGAGTTATGATTTTCAAAAGTATGAGTAGATAGCCTCACTGTATTAAATATGTCAATGCCGTATTAGTCTGTTGTTGATTGATTTCTCTCAATCATTCCATTCTTTATGCCACCTCAGTGGATTAAGTGTTCATGATCTCAAAGCCCCTGTATCGTAATTAGGCTGTCATCTTTTCCTACAAATTATGTTTGTAATTAATTACTTCAAGTTTAAGGCACTTTGAGCCCGTGGCTTGCAAATTACCAAATAGATGTGGCCAAAGAGCAAGGTCTCCTAACTGTTTTGTATCTGAGGGCTGGCAGAATGCTAGGAAGCTAGGAAGTGATCCTCTGGAAGGCTCAGAGTTTCCCTGAACATATGGATCAGACCTTTAGAAATTTAATTCATTGGAAAATGTTACATAGGCTTTTGAATATGGTTTAAGCAAGGACAAGGTAATTTTAGTTCATGTCCACAAATGATCCAACTTTTTTGAATAGAAGTAATATGCCAATAATGAATAAATTGCTTAATAAGTACTGTTAACTATTGCTGGCATGTAACAAATGGGTTAAAAGAATAAACCTAAAAGACATTTAATCACGTGAAGTCACTTTTTGTTCACTTATGACTTATTTTTACTTCCTATAAAATCTAATAATTTTCTTACACTAGAAGTCAAATTAATGTTTTAATTTTATTTATTATATGGTTTTTAGTGGACTACAGTTCATTTTTAGATGCAACAGCTCTGAACTTTGTTGATCATAAATACCCAAAGAATCATAAAAGAAAAACACACTAGCCTCTAGAGTAAGCATAAGAATCCTTCAGTGACACGTGTTCTTGCACCTGAATCTGTTGTCCATTTGTCTTCCAGCAAAGGAAGGTATGGGATATAACTTGAAAAATTAATACTGTTGTGGACTTACTTGAACATGTGTCTTATTCCTGGGAGACAGGATATAGCAATGTATTTACTAGATTAAGAATCATCTGTATTTTGATATTTTAAAGAGAGCAGCATCTTGCACACATATAAAGACACTAAGCTGGCATCCAGGAGAGTTTTATCTCGTGAATCTGTCTCGGAAGTTTTATATGACAGGTACATTGTAGAAGTATTTTCATTATATTTGTAATGGGTGTCTAATTAAGCAATCTTTAAAGCTCCATCAGATTCAAATAATTTATGGGGACAGCCTTAAGGCCTAGAATATAACCTGCCACCTGTGATCCAGCATCTTATATTGCACTGTTTTCATGTCATGGCTGCTCCGCTTCAGATCTGGCTCTCTCATCATGGTCTGGAAAAAGGAGCGGAGGATGGCCCAAATGGGTAGGCCCTTTGCCACCATGTGGGAAAACAATATGAAGTCCTGACAACTGGCTTATCTTTGGTCATTGTGGCCATCTAAGGGGTAAATTAGCAGATGGAAGATCTCTCTCTCTTTTTCTCTTTCTCTCTGTGTGTAGAAATGAGTTTAAAATAAATAAATATTTTGTAATGATTTAAGGAAAACTTGTCATCATGACAGACCATCTGATAAAGGAGAGGTGGATTTATATACATGCATTTTACTTTTGGAAAATAAAGCCAAGTCTAGTGCAGGAATCTACCTTGTATTTTGGTAAATGTTTCTTTGCTTTCAATTTCTTCTGAATGATGTGTGAATTCACCCCTGCCTCATAGTTAATGTACTGTTAACATTTTATCCCCCAGATGGCAGTATAGCACTCCAAGTTCAGAATGACCTGGTCCAGTGCTCTTGAAAAAGGTAATAAAAGCTTGTCTCTGGCATGTTTACATGCCATGTTTCTTCCTTTTGGAGGAAATATACTGCAATTCTAATGTAACAAGACTTGAGTAATTGGAGATAAAAAGCTCATTCTGAAATGAACATAGCAGTAATCCGCTGTGCTTGCTTTTCAGCACGGTGTCCAGTGAAAATCAAGTGAAACACACAAACTGAGCTAATGAAATATTACAATTAAAAAAATTATTCCACTTCTACTTTTAGTTTTTAGATTACATGTTATGTTTTCTATGGTACAGCATGAAGTCCTTCACACTGGGTTAGTTCCCTAAATCAAAATATAGACATCTAACTCCATTTCTTTGTTTTGCAAGCGGTTCTGTTATGATGACATCACTTTATTGATGGTGGTTTCATTAAGTCAGCTTTAGAATTTGTTACAGTTTTAAAGTTTGAAAATATCAAATGAATTAAGGATTAAGTAATTTCTTAAAAATTGTAAAAGACACAGATGAAATGGGAAGCATTCATCAGGATCATCACATAAAGGACTGTAAGCCATGTGCACCTTTATGGGTGCACAGACTTGATTGTCAGCTACAAAATTTATAGCCCAAATACTTTTGTATGGCAAGCTTCAGAGGCCTGAGAAATGATAGCATTTCAGATTTTTGATAAAATTCCAGTGGAATCATTGGGATCGCAAGAATATGTAGTCATGTGGATGAGGGTCTAAGGTATTATAGTGACCCCCCATATCTCTCACTATATAAAAACATTAATCTGAATTGGGTTGAGTGCTTAAATGCAAGACATGGAGTTATTAGAACAAAACGTGAATGTTGTAGGGCATTTGAATGAGCGAGGATTGTTCTGGATCAGACTCTAAAAAGAACAGGAATTCAGCACAAAAATAAGCAAATGTGATTTCAACACAGTGAAGTGGTCTTGTCTTGGAAAGAAAATCATCAACAGAATGAAAATAACTCACAGGAAGGACAGAATACTTTCACACATGACATTCAACAGGGTTAATAACGAGGATTTAGTAGATATGCAAATAAATGGACAAAGTCTGATTTTTTTAAATGAATGTTTTCAAAGGATGATGTTCAATAGGTCTAAATAATTCTCATCTGTACTTAGAGAGAATACAAAACAAAGCCATAGTGAAACATCACCTGACCCTGGCAAGACTGTATTTATCAAAAGTAGAAGAGATAAGGGCTAGTGAGACTGTGGGAAACACTTGCACACTGTCGGTGGAAACATTAGAGGAACCTTTGTGGAAAAGAGTATGGAGATGCCTCAGAAAACTAAAGCCATAGCTGCTATTTGATCCAGAAAGCCCAGGGGTGTGTATAAACCTAAAAGAAATGCAATCAGTGTGTTGAAGAGGCATGCACAGCCAGGTTTATTGCAGATTCTTCACAATAGGTGGGAAGAGTGAACAACGTACATGTCTGTCAAAAGCAAGTGAAGAAAATGTGGTGCATCTACTCATATAGAGGATTCAAAACAACATGAACACAACATTTTCTTTTTTAAAATTTATTTATTTATTTATTTGACAGTCTTGACATAATTGGGTAAAAAGGTTCAAGCACTACAGGAAGATGGGCAAAACAATTAGTTCTGTATTGTTTCCTTAATATATCTGATGTAAAGGGGATTTTAAGGGAAAAGCCCCACCCAGTCTCCCACCCACCCCAGGTCCCGGATGTGGGGCATGCTCTGAGATCCTTGCTCAAGTGGTTTTGATAGTTCAACAGTTCTGAATTGCTGCCACTCTCACCATTCCAAGCACGATGAGGTCATTGGAGAATCCACTGATTGACATAGTCCATCTTAGAGTCTCCGTTTGCCCAGTATTTTCATTGCCAACATATAGCTGAGGTGGTTGATTGACTTGTTCTGTCCTCTGTCTTTTGATGATTAAGGTTCTGAGTCTGGCATTTCAATTGGGGAGATCCCCAAAGAAACTTCCTGTGAGGTGTTCCCAGACCAGATGCTTGCATGTTCCAGCAAGCACAGGGCCCGGCACAGTCCATCACCACGATCAGCTGCTGGTTGCAATTGCTGGGTTGGTTCTGTTTCCATCCCTGTTTTCCACTGGAACCAGTGGGTATCTGCAGTCCAGCGCTGTTCTGCCCAGCACATACTTGGCCCTCGCACAAACCAATGGGAGCTGCAGCCTAGTCAGAACGACCCACAATAACCCCCACCAGGCCCGCCCCTCCCCTGTTTTGCCAGTATGTGTGGCAGACTAGTCCAGTCTGTCCCACATCCCCTTCTGCTCTCATACATGTCGATGGGTATTAAAACCTTGTTCCATCTAACCAGCTCAACTATCCAGCCCTCACGGATGTTGAGTGCTTCTCTGTCTAGCCACCCCAGCCCCTGTCCTAGTTTTTGTGCCCTCCTGTGGGGGTTGGCAACTCAAGAGGGAGGAGCCCACTATTTCGCTCCCAGGCCACTCCCACTCCCAGATCATGCACTCTCCAGGTGGTTCTGTGGTTTAACTTGACAGAATTAGCCCCCAGTGCCAACTTCTGCCAGTTGATGCTATGGCTAAGCCCCAACAACCCTCTCCCACTGTGTAGATTGCACGAGTAGGAATAATCAGCGCAGCCTAGTTTTTCCCTGATCTGGTCCACATGAGGCGCACAGGTGTTGTAGCCCTGCCTGGTCTGATCTACTCCCATCCCAGCTCAAGCTCTCCAGTGGGAGTAGCTGTCTAGCAAGGGAACTTTCCCTTATTCCCCTGCCAACTCTGCCCCCTCCCTTCCTGATTCTCAAGTGTGCTGGTTTGGTGCTGTGGTCACATCTGGCACAGGCAACCTCACCTTGGCATTCCGGAACACAATATTAACAGGTGGAGCACAAGAAGATAACATATCTGTGGAATCTAAACAATTTGATTCAATAGAAGTTGAAAGTATAATGGTAATTACCAGATAGACTGATTAATGGCCAGTAACTTACAGTTCCACCAGAATAAATACTGCTGTTCCATTACATGGTACAATAAAAAAAAAAATCTAAGGAAAGCATTTTTAATTTTTTTACTATAAATAAATGATAAATACTAAAGGAATGTTTACGGTTCCAATGATAAACATTTCAGAAATGTTTGTCATTCAAATGATAAGCATTCAGGAATAGCTATTGTTATCTTTTGTGGACTTTATACAGTGAACTCATGTATTGAAACAGCACATAGTATTCCATATTGATGTGCAATTTTAAAGTATCAGTTAAAATTCATAAAACAAAATTTAGCATTTTTTAGGTTTCCACTGTACAGTATATAACTCATATTTTGCAGATTTACCGTGCTAGAGCATTAATTGGTAATTATGTGAAAGTAGAAAGATAGGCTTAAAAATAACATTTTAAAAGGTAATGAAGAATGGTATTGAAAATAAGAAATATGTCACCTTGACAGGATTTTTAATGTCAGTTTTGTGTTCTGACAGTTCATTCACGTTTAGTTCTAATCAAGTTCGCATTCCATTTTCAAATCTAACTAAGAAAAAGGGGTTATGTCTCAGAATATCAAGTGTTTTGTTTAATGGGCTGCTGATAAATTGTCTAGTCTTACCAAAAGTTCTCCAGAGGCACAGTTAAAGCCAGGGTAAAGCATTTTAGTTTTCTTGACGTGATCTTTCAGACATAGTATCATCTTTGTCTCTCCAACACAATGAGGGGCAATCTTGATGCTTGTGAAACAAAGGAAAGCAAGATATACAAAGTTACTTTAAAAGCTTTTGGAGAAGCATACCTTTGCTCTAATCATTAGGATATCCATGAAGATGCCAACATTCCTTGTGGGACTACCTAGATTTCTTACCTGACTCAAGCTCTAGACTCATGTTACTATTTCACATGCACAAAAGTGCATTGAAGACCCAAGTAGATGAGTTTCTACAACTCAAGTGGGAGATGTAGCAGTTCACAGCTTTACCCGATCCCAGTTTTGTGCGTTGTGGCAAGTTGGGAAATGAACCAGTGGATGGGAGCTACTTCTGTTTCTCTGCTTCTCATATAAGTATAATTTAAAAATAAAAACTGTATTAAAAGATACTCAAGAGAAATTACATTTGAAAAATAAGTTTATTTTGGAAAAATATTTTGAAATTTTATTTTTCATATCAAAATATTTTTTAAAAGTTCATGGAAAAAATGAACATTTAAATGAACATTGTGGAAAAAAATGAATATAGGTTCTGTACCTGCCTTCAATATGCTTGTACTATAGGATCAAAGGCAAATGACAACTAAGTATGGACAAAGTACCAGTTGTAAATGCCAATATGGAAGTCTACTGGGCTCTGAAAAAGCATGCTAGGATTACAATTTTGGCTGTGCTTCATGGCATCAGTCATAGTATTTATCTTGTTTCTTTGCAAAAGTTGTAATAATAAAGAATACTTATTACCAGACAGCATCTCTTTGTACTTGGAGCTTTTACTAGCGATCTCACAAACCAGATCTGTTTGGCAACTTGCAGGAAGCTAATCACTGAGATGGGGGTGGGAGGTAGGTGTTTATTACAAAGTGCAGAGCAAGGAGCCTGGCATCTATTGCATAATTTCCAGGCTTCTCAGGAGTTACTGTGTGAAGTTGCTTTTACATGTAAGTTGGGGCTGAGAGATATGCAAGCACCTCATGTTCAGGTTCCTTGTTGGTCAGTGGTGCTCATGACCTTCCTTTGATCAATTAGTGATGCTTGATCAATGGGAAATTCATGATTGCCAGTTGCTCTGAGGTTTACTGGAAAGTGAAGTTATATTTTGGATTGACCTTGAGATCCCCTGAACAAACTACTCTAGACAACATTACCCAACAAGATTTATATCTATTAGGAAAACAAATGATTAGGACAGTTTATTACAACCTTGTTGAGCCAACAGAATCACTACCTCAAGTTAGTGAGTTCCTTTTGATAAAGGAATGGCAAGACACATTGAGCTAAGGGAGACAGACAAGAAGCTAGGTCCTGCTTTTTAGTTTATAGGATTCAGTTTCTTACTTGCTTCATAGAGCTGTTTTGAAGAAAATGAGATAATTGAGTAAAGTGTTCGATATATAAGAAATGAACACCTAACTAAGAAAAAAACATCCTGAGATTAAGAGGAGGGTGAAGCCAATGATGCAATTAACCCTTGAGATTAGCTTCTGAGGGTACCATTTAAGGACTATCACTGATTTATTATGAAAGGAGAATAGAAACTGTTAGCTCTTTTTGGTGTTAGCACCTTTCAGTTTGTTGCCACAAACCCGAAACACCAGATGCAGTGAGTCATGCAGGAGGTTTTAATCCAGCAGGAGACATGACCACGAGAAGGGGAGTGGTGGCAGAGAGCAAGAGAGAGAGAAAGCAAGCAAGGTCTCCTACCATAATGGCAGAGGGAGGGGCCTCCGAGGGGAACGGGAGAGAAAGAGGGAATAATAAGGAGAAGGAGAGAGAGAGAGAGAGAGGGAATGAGAGAGAAGGGCGGCACAAACACGTGTGAATGTGCCTTTTTGGCCAAGGGTGGGTGTCATGGAGCCATGAGGGATTGGTGGATAGGGCAGTGATGGGCTGTGAGGAATTAGTAGATGTGGTAGTATGCAGGTACAAAGGGGAGAGGCTTCAAGGGATTGGTGGATAGGGCTGTCATGGTACCATGAGGTTACAGCGGATTGGTGTGAACAGGATGAAGTTACAGCAGATGGGTGGAGAACACTGTTGCAAGGAAACTGGTACTGAGTCCAAAATGGCAGAAGATTTTTGAGTCACTCCTCACAGAAAGGGCATTTCAGACGAAGACAGGCACGCAGTAAATGCTAGAGGAACAGTCAATAACTCAGTTTTGTTGCGAATAGAATAAATAAGGAATGTATAGGTCTAAACATAAAATTTAAGACTAATTTACATTTGGTTAACGAGGAAATTCTGCTTTATTGGAAGTCATTGAACGTGGATAATCAGATTTTTGCCATAAACATATCATGTGGAACCTTTACAGAAGAGAAATTGAATATAGGAGCCACTCGAGACAGGGACATCATAGATGAGACAGGATAAAGAACAGTGATAACTGTGACCGTTGCTTGAACTGGCATTGTCTACGTAAAGACCCTTCTAGTAGCTCACAAAATTTCACATAGATTTTTTTGTCTGGGTGTGTCCCACAGGCACCAAACTTTAAGACACCAAAGTTAAAAACTTCTGCAAACTATAATTATCAACAAGTTCCCATCACCATTCTAGAACAGACCCATGCAAGACTGCATTTGTTAGCATATTTTTTGCCATTTTGATTTTCTTAGACCTAGTTACCACTAATGGTAAGTCTGATCAGACTCTATTTTCTCTCTTGTTTCTTTTTAGTCTTTTTTTTAAAAAAAGTTTTTATTTATTTATTTATTTTTATTGGAAAGGCGGATATATGGAGAGGAGGAGAGACAGAGAGGAAGATCTTCTGCCCGATGGTTTACTCCCCAAGCAGCCGCAATGGCTGGAGCTGAGCCAGGAGCCAGGAACTCTTCCAGGTCTCCCACGTGGGTGCAGGGTCCCAAGGCTTTGGGCCATCCTCGACTGCTTTCCCAGGCCATAGGCAGGGAGCTGGATGGGAAGTGAGGCTGTTGGTATTAGAACCAGTGCCCATATGGGATCCTAGCACATGTAAAGTGAGGACTTTAGCCACTAGGCTGTTGTGCTGGGTCCTCTTTTTAATCTTATTTTTTCTTCCTACCTGCCTCTGATCTTTCCCTTACTTTCACCACCTAATCCATTCTTGCTCCCCTCCTTCCTTATTTCTAAATTGAGTCAAACCACTTTAACCCTTCGCAACACTGATGTCTAAGGACTCTTCATTTAGTTAATGGGCCTTGCGTTTCTGAAGAAACAATGCCATCTTAAATAAAGCCACAGGCAGTGCAGACGGAATTGTGATTTTGCTCTGTGTTGTGGCAGTAGAAGATTAACCTGAATTACTGAGTAGAGACAGTATGATCCCAGCTCTTAAGTCTTTCTGTATGGAATCTGAAAGCTCAGTTATAAGTCTCTGGAAAGAAGAGCAATAATTAATATTCCATTGAGGCCTGATATAGGAACTTTACCAAACTCCTGCAGTTACCTGAATTTACATGTGCACAATGTGCCTTGTTGGGCATTGTAGAAACAGGAAGGGACTTTCCAAAAATTGAAACCAAACAAAAACCCTGTAGTGTAAAAGATTTTTTATAAATTAGAAAGCGAAACAGTGAAATCCCAAGCTTCCCGGAATGTGAGCTTTTCTAACACTCCATATCTCCAGTCTCATGATCTCTCCTCTGGGCACTCTGGCTGTTTATTCACTGCAACCATCTGGCTTCATCTGTGTTTACCCACATACAATCAAAAGTGGATGTTCCAAGATTCTAATTTGGCATGGCCTGAGTTCCAGAGATCAGAAAATAGCAGATTCTTCTATCCAGGATGTGAGAATCTGACCCAACAAAGGTGAGCAACTCTCCTGAACCGTACAGTACCATAGAACATAGCTAAAATACATAGGAATCATTGAGCCCGTGGTTTCTGTAATGAAATATAGTAATCAGTGGATTTTATGAGATGGTCCTCTTCAGTGATGCCATATTTCTCCACTGGATCTTCTTCAGTTGGCAGCCAACAATGAAGAGAAAACAGGTGGAGCTGCTCTTGGGATAGTTTTTATGAGGGTAAGCATTCCTCACATCCATCCAGATTCTATTTCTTTTTTTTTTTTAAAGATTTTTTTTTTATTATTATTATTGGAAAGCCGGATTACAGAGAGGAGGAGAGACAGAGAGGAAGATCTTCCATCCGATGTTTCACTCCCCAAGTGAGCCACAACGGGCCACTGCTGCGCCGATCCAAAGCCGGGAACCAGGAACCTCTTTTGGGTCTCCCACGTGGGTGCAGGGTCCCAAAGCTTTGGGCCGTCCTGGACTGTTTTCCCAGGCCACAAGCAGGGAGCTGGATGGGAAGTGGAGCTGCCGGGATTAGAACCAGCGCCCATATGGGATTCTGGGGCTTTCAAGGCGAGGACTTTAGCCGCTAGGCCACGCTGCTGGGCCCTAGATTCTATTTCTATAGCTCAATCTAAGTGCCCATCAAAATGCAAAAGAGCCTGGGAAATCCAGTCTATCCATAAACACAGTAGGAGAGTAAATGGAATCACTTGCTAGGGAGACCCAGCCTCATTGGTCAGGAAGGAGGCAATCAGAAGAGCTGTGTTGGGTGTTGGTCAGATAACCGTATAATGGGGTCATCTGTCCTAAGACAACATTCTGTCTTTCCCTCTGTGTTCAGCAGTGTCAGTTGGCTTGCTCAGCTCCAGCAGCCTTGTTTGAATTGCTTGTTTCAGCTGAATGATGTTAGTTTCTGACAGCATTCAGGAGAATTAAAGAAATGTCTTTTCTTCCTCTCACCGTTACTCATCTACGTTCTCAGACTGTTTATTGGTAATCTCTATTTCTTTTTAATGTCATCTCTAGGGGAGAAAATCTCATTTCAGCCAAGAGATTTCATTCTGTAATTACATCATGAAGGATCACTTTATAAAGAAGGCATTGACTTTGAATTTCTGTCAGCTTCAATTTAAGCAGATGGAACACTATGGAATATATACCATAAACAATCATTCTTTTTAAGCTTTGCAGTCAGGAGAATTTCAGATCACCAACTCAGCTCACATACTTAGTACCTGCTCATCATTCTTATGCCTGAAGAGTTCAACAAATAAACACTGTGCTCATAAAACAGAATGGATGTGATATTTCAGACAGAAGGGAACAGAGCTGTCTTTCAAAATAAGGGTTCATTGTTTCAATGCAACAGATAGTTTTTACCCCCTCTCTTCAGCTGGTCTGACAAGACTGACTGCAAATGCTCTGTGGGCTAAACTTTGAGAAAGCTATAATAATCAAATCTTTAAATTACTTCTTCTGTTTAACAGAAATCTTTCAGGGAATGTGCTGTGGGAATGGAGAAAGAATCCTAGTTGTTAAAACCCATGTCAGCTCATCACAGAAGAGATTTGCACTGTTACTCCATACCGGTAGTAAAAATTTAGGAAAAAAGCCTTTTTATCTCTGGTTACCCATTTTTGGTACTAAAATCAGGAGAGGTCCCTTTGGTATACAAGCCACAGGAGTCCAGGAAGCACTGTAGAAGTAAAAATCTATATGCCTGCAAAATATTGAATGTGCATGTGGCTATGTATACAGAAAGCCAGTCTCTAGGTTGTTTGTCATGAAAGAATCCAAACAGCCCATCAAGGTGACATGTTGGAGCTTGTGCGTTTTCTAAGCCACTGCACACATTTTAGAATAAATACATGTGACTTCACGGTCAAAAAGGAACTGACTAGAAAGAATCTGATATGAGAGGCTGAAATACATTGAGAGTTTTGAATTATAAATAAATAAAATGCTTAAAGACACTAAAATCTCTACCTGCAATAAGAAGTCAGAAAGCCTCAGGGTTAGGGAAGAGGACAACACTTTCATTAGCTCATATACCTAATCTTTTATTTTTATGCAGAGTTCATTTTGCTTGAAATGATCTTCCATTCTCTGTTTTACCCTGCAAAAGCCTACAGTATCTAGGCTTGGGTCTGGCTGAACACAGGAGCCTAAAAATCTCTCTGGGTCTCTCATCTGGGTGGCAGAGACTTCAGCCATCACTCGCTGCTATGTAAGACACACATTTAGCAGGAAGCTAGAGTCCAAAGCAGAACCAGGCCTTGAGCCCAGGTGCTTCAAATGGACGTCAGTATCCCAATTTCAGCTGCTAGACCAATTGCCTGCCCTTGAATCCAGTCACTCTGTCTACACTGAGCAATTTCATCCAGTTTTCATCATCATCTCCCACACACTGTTCCACACAGCACTTCAGGCAAGGGCCTCAGCTTATCCTCATCAGGATCACATGGGCATGTGACAGAATCATGGTATCTGAGACCTCAACCAGAGCTATTATTTTCTGCATTTTACAAGATCTTTAGAGGCTTTCTATATATGTTACATTTTAATGCATGCTGACATATCTCTCCACCTCTGTCTTTTTCTCATTTCCATTCCATTCTGAGGTCTGAAGCCATAAAATCATTATAGAATTCAAATCTGATCATGGTATTATCTTGCCCAACATCCTTCATCATCTCCCTGTCTTCTGGCTCAGGTGAGTACCGAACCCTGAAATTAATTGTCAAAATCTTCAAGATTCAGTTTCTGATTCTTTTCTAGTTTCACCTCATAAGACTTCACTTTCTTACTACATGCTATAGTCATCTTTGTTCAGATAGGGAATTTAATTTTCTCAGATTGTAGTTGCTGTTCTCTGGTCTGGAATATCCCTTCCCTTATGAGGATCAGTCTCATGTCTTCAGGATTCAATTTAAACCTTAATCTGTCATGAGTTCTATTCTTTGACTACCATCATTTCTTGCCTTACCATAATGCCTACTGTTGTGGTAAATTGTTCAGTGCATGAAGTAATCAACAAACTTTAATATCTGTGAGGACAAGAATCATAGCTCTTGCGGCAGGAAAATATTACCTGTTCTTGGAATAACAACTGGCATGTGGCAGTTATGACAGAACTACCTAATGAAATAACCTCCCAGAAAGCTGAATAGGCACTTTTCTACATCTTTAGGAGTACTGGTCTTCTATACATCTGAAGTACTGCCCCAGAGGATGAATTAAACATTTTCTGATGGATTCCAGCAGATATAAGCTGGGTCAGTGAATGATTGCACCATGATTAGATTTCATTATGGTGTTAGTACAAAAACATAAGTTCAATGAATGCACCAGAAATAACAGGTAGAAGTTTAATAGAAAAATCATTGAGGAACAGCTTAGCATCATTTACCAGGTACCAACAATGAGATGAATTTTGTGAGGAAATTTAGATTGTGTGGCCACTAAAAGGCAGGATATACAATAAAGCATTCTTAGTTTAAAAAGAAGGACCAGCAAAAGGATAATCTTTCAGACTACAACTCTAATGTGTTTGTTTTCATTCATTCCTATTAAATATTATCCATAAATGTTAGTCTTAATGCAACCAAAAAAATAGATGATGTGGCTTATACTTGTTAATGGTTGCATACTAGTTTTATACAAAGACTAGTGGTAAGTTTTATTATTTGGTGTGATCAAAAGGATGCATATACCACATATGTCTTTATTTGGTTGTTGCTAGTCCTAAACTATTAGATAGTGATTCTTTTAAAATTGTTCCTTCTCCAAGGAACCAATGTTAGAAATATAAATGCCATAGGAGAAGCAACTTGTTTGACTGTTATCCATGATGTCCTTCTTTACTTGAATTCTTTCTTTTTTTTTTTTTTTTTTTTGAGTGCTTTAATCCTGTAGTTGAATTCTAAGGAAGAAGGGAGCAACACAGGGCTGTGGTCCAAGCTTAGCTAACACATTTCTAAGACACTATTTCATGTACCTCAGCCTAAATAATATGTCTTTCCCTTTGATTTTATCCTATTTCAAATTTCATTAATTGAAAATATATATGCACATATATTGAGATATATTGAAAAATCAGAAGACAAACATCTAGGGTACTGTAAACCTTTCATGCTAATGAAGCATACTCCAAATTCCAAAAATATCATCAATTCCAAGAAACTTGAGGACAGTACAGAATGTAGGGTGTCACTAAGACCTACTAAATCCTCATCTGCCTTTCCCAAGTACATGAGGTTATCCAAGTGCACGTTGAGGTTTGAGAAATACTTGGATTTCATGGGATTTCCCCCTTTTTCAACATTGCATCTGTTTGCTTAAAACCAGTTTGTCCCACCTGACTACAAACTGCATGAGGTTGCAGATAAATGGGTAAAGAGGAAAGACAAAGACAAACGCTGGTAAGGAATTTCATCTGTCATCCAGCTCTGCCAAGACACAGTTTTCTGCTGACTTCTCATTTCATCCTCACCACCTGGTTCACCAAGTGCTCAAAGGGCAGGAAGGCTGAAGCTTGAGCAGGAGGACTAACTAACATCTGTGAATTCCTTTCTGCCATCTGTCTCAGCTTCATCATCTCTTTCACTTTTTAAACTTACATAAGAAAAAGTCTAACATAAGACTATCTGGATGGTATTCATTCTTGAGGCAAAGTAAAATCTTACCGTTTGAGTTACATGAAAATCAATTCAAAAATTCGTACCTCTACTTTCCTTCTAGCCACTCTCATTTAAACTTTTCTTTTTATTTGAATTTTATAGCATAAACTGATCCTTTTTAGTATGGATAATAGGCTTTGGTGGATAATAGGGTTTTCACCTACATTTCACTTTCTATAACCGAAATTCCAGCAAGAGTTTGCAACCTAACTACATTCCATGGGCATATTTGTCCAACTACACCCCACGTGTGTTAATATGACCATGGACTAAGTCCATTTCTATTGCAAAAACTGCATTCATCCAGCTGAATAATTATTTCAGAAGTGGTCTATTGAGTATACAGTTCTGAAAGATCCAGATACTGTTGCCATATTTTCTTGCTATATGGTGAGATTGCTCTTGCATGATCATGACATGTTAAAAGATGTCAAAGGGTGAGACAGTGAATTCAAGAGATAGAGTCAAACTAGATCCTATAAATAGGTAAATAGTGAAATAATCCATTAGCTCATTAATCCAGGTGTGGAGAAATCCATTCATGAAGGAATGACTTTATCATCTCTTATAAGTTCTACCTCTTGATACTTCACTGTTAGAAATGCATTTTTATCATGAGTTTTGGTCATTGGTTTTTTAGTTATAGCACTCATGAGGGAGACTATTTTTAAATGGTTAAAAAACTAAAAGTTGACTTCTGAAACACTAAAATTATGTACAGTTTTTAATTTCAGTATATAAAAATTTTTATTAGAGCATCTCCATATTTGCTTATTCATATTTGACCTATGTCTACTTCCATTTTGGGATTGTTAAGTTGAATAACTGAAATGTAAAGCACATGTATTAGTTGAGATAGGGCAAGTGGTTAAATTGCCATTTGGGAACACTCATTGTTACTTGAATGCTGGTTGAGTCTCAGCTATTACACATGCTTCTGATCCACCTTGTTGTTAGTGTACTTGGGAAACATTGGATATTGGCCCAAGGGCTTGAGTTCCCACCCTTTATGAGAGAGACCCAGATGGAGTTATTGGTTGCTGGTTTTTGGCCTGAGCTAGACTAGGTTGTTATGGCCATTTTAGGAGTGACTCTGCAAATGGAAGATCTCTTTCTATCATTGCTACTTGACTTTTCAACAAAAATGTCTTTGAAAACTAAAATATTACTGAGTTGGTCTTCACAAGAAAGATTTCCCAACTCACTTATAGTTTTGTCCCATAGAATTATGTAGATTACACAGTTTTGAATTTTGAATATAATATCATATTAAAAACTGAAGCCAAAATAAAGTTAGTTTTTAAAATATATGGTAGTGAGTCTTCCAATTATTATTTTATCTTCCAGCTATTATTATTACAATGTATAATCAATATTGAAATTAAGATAATTGTATATTACTTTTTGCATGAAGACTTTAAAATCCAATGTACATTTTTGTAGTTTGGCATATCTCAATTTGATTTGGCCACATTTCATGCGTTAATATCCAAATATGGCTAGTAGCTACCAGATTAGTACAGCTTTGGGTATGTGCTCAGAATTGAATAATTTATTTTAACTATTGGTGGGAAACTAAATATAATAATTTAAGACAATCTTTTATATTTTATTTACCTTTCACCTACTTTAAGAGAAATACAGTCTAGAGAGAGAGCGGGAAAGAGACAAAGAGAGAGAAAGAATATGTCTTCTATCTGCAGGTTAACTCCCTACATACCTATATAGCTAGCTAGTGCTGAGCTAAGCCAGGCCCAAGTTGGGTCTGGAATTCCATAAGGATCTTCCATGGTGGAGGCAGGGACTCACATGTGAGCCATCATCTTGCTGCTTTTCAGGTGTCCCAGGAAGGAAGCGTGCAGCAAAATTGAGTTGGTACAACTGGAATCAAACACTCCAAATGGAATACAGTCTTTCCAAGTAGTGGCTTAATTGGGCCAGAATACTTAATTAAAATATTAAAATTAAGTAATAATGTCAGTGATAGGAATATGAAAGATAGTGATAAGAATATGGTTTATTCTATGTACAAAGAAGGCAAAGAACTATGGGTACATGAAAATAATGCCAAGCAAAGTGTCCACACAACTTAATTTTCAAGTTTGCATCATGGAAGCAGTTTTGTTACAAAAGTTTCTGTAGAAAGCGGTAAAATGGTCAACGGTTAGAATTTATATATGTTGGGGAAATGGATAGACTTTGTGGATTTGATTGTTTGGAGTTTGCTTTGGACTCCCAACAGAGACTGTTAAATATATCTCGACAATAGGATATTAAACTTTCTACCATTGCCTATACCTATGATGCCATGATATATTTAAATAGCAGAGTGTTGGATTTGTGATTGTTGCAGGACTGTGCAACTGTAACAATATGGGGGAAAACAGTGGAGGAAGAAAAATGGGGCGGGAGAAAGGGGAGTTTGAGGGGGAATACCTGTACCTATAAAACTGTATTATGGTACATAGTATAAATTCTAAAAAGAACTGAATATCAAAGAAAAGAAAAATCTGGAGACCACATATAAGATGGTTATTACTTAGGGTAATCTATTTATAATAGGTGACTGAGAAGACCACTTGCTCTGTTTAAAGATACTTATTTGAACTGGTCCCCTTGAAAAGAGGACACTAAGGGATATTTTAATATAGGAATGTCGTTCCAAAAGGAACTGTTTTTTTTTATAACTTCATATAAGGTGATATGGCTTGCTTTCAATGTCTGGAATTTCTATCCTATTTAGCATGCGGAATAGCACTCCACAGCTTTCCAAGTTACTAAAGAAGCCTCCGTTTCAGTCTTTGCCTTCATTTCCCATCTGTTCCTTTTCAAAACTGCAGTGTCTCAGCTGTGCATGGAAATGGATAAAGTTAATGGCTTCTTGCTCTGTATTCTGTCTTGTAGTAGAGATAACTTGGTTATCTTTCACCATCTCAGTGTCCCTACCTGTTAAGTGGGGACAGTGAAGGGCACAAGGAAAGCAGAGCTGGGGAGAGTCCTTTGCTTCCTACTTCTTGAGGGGAAGACCATGGTGCTTAGTGCCAAAGACAAGCACTGAAAATACCCTTTGGTATTTAAAATCATGTGCTTTTTTCCACTCAAAAAGATCCAACTTTTCTTAATTAAATTGGGGAACAAATGGACATGTCCTTCAGGTAAAACGTGCATCATAACAAAAATAAAAGGCTTTGACAAGATGCTCGGACAGTTCCCAATTCAGCCTAGGGCATCAGGGGATAATTCAATGAAAGAGATAGAAGGCTTGAGAGTGCAAGGAATCACTCCTAATTTTATGCAACAACAAAACAAGTTTGCAACAGACAAAAGTAGGTGTCAAGGTCAAAATTCTCATAAAATTGTATTCACAACTAAAGAAAGTTCAAAGTTTCTGTTTGCTCCATTGTTGTCACCCTATTTTGTGCTGACACAATATGTTCTTCTGTATATAATTCTTTGTGATTTCTCTCCCTTATGGCCCTGAGACATGTAATGATATATTGTTTCTTCAGAGGGCAGGACATGCTTCATGATGGATGAGATGTTCTATGGTGAGGGAGATGCATCATCTGTTACAGTTGAGTAAAGTGACTGCCTGTGGCCAGTTGGCTGGAAGGACACTACAAAAAAAGTCTAAGTTGGCATGACATGCACTTTATTTCTGGAATGTGGCTGACTCTTTCCACCAGAACCTTCCTGAAACCAGTAACCCTGGTGTTCAGCTCAAATGAGAAACAAAATCTTGAGCAAGATACCTGCAACAATTTTGACATTTGACCAGTATTAGAAAAGAAATAATCCATGAGCCCTAATTTCTACCTGATTAGAATGTAGAGCTGCTGTCATTAAGAGCTTCATGTGGAAACCTTGAAGTTTTGTGGCATAATCTGTGCTAGACTAGAAAAATCTCTTGCTAATAGTCAGAACCTAAGATAGCCCTCAAATAATTCTTAATTTGAAATATCAAATTTAAACCCAACATGTTTGGGTCGAATGAAATGTTGCTTGAAGAAATTTAAACATAAGAAAAAAATGCTTAGTTGAGATTGTATTGTTTTCTTTGTAGCCTTAAAAATTTATTTACCCAACCAGAGCCTTCTTTTTCTGCTGTTTACATGAGCACTTTGGATCTCTTGGTAGGTAGGCATGTATAATGGCTGTTGTGTTCTTGAAATACACCTATTGCAACTGAGAAGCTTGTTTTTTTTTTTATTGACTCTATTTAAAGAAAAATCTAAAAACTGCAATTTATTCCAATAATATTGTATTAAAATTGATTTTACATCTCTTTTCACCCTTTATCGTAATGTGGGTACCCGAAAACTTAAAATGGCATACGTATAATGATCATTACATACAGATGGATTGATTAATTTGAAAAGCAAAGACAGTGAGATGAAGACAAATATTCCATTTGCTGGTTGACTTCTCAAATGATCACAATAGTTGTGGTCAAGCCAGACTGAAATTGGGAGCCAGAAACTCTGTTTAAGGTCTCTCCCATCTGTGGCAGGAACTCAAGCACTTGGGCTACTATCCCTTGATGTGCAGTGCATCAGCAGGAAAAAGGATGAGAAGCAAAGTAGCCGGTAGTTGAATTTTCACTTCAGTAGCCCCAGCAGCAGTTAACACACTATTCCACAGCCCCTACCTCTATATATTTTTTGAACAGTGCTGTCTAAATAATATCCTTCTACTCCCATTGGCCTTTATAGAGAATGTCTGTAAATATTCAGTAAAAATTACCATAAAACTCTACTTGTCCTCTTTCATATTAATGTTTTCTATTCTAAACAATAAAGTAATTTTCAGAAGAGGTTTTAGAACCTATATACTAGATAAGGTAAAAGTGTCACCTTGCTTAGGAGTATATGTTCTTTGTGTTTATTATTGACTCAGTATGTGTTTTGCAGTTCCATGTACAGTTTGGTAATTTTGACTTTTATTTTCTGTTCAAAAACATCCTTCAGATGCATGTGTTCAAGCTTAAAGACTACCTTTAAGAAAGTGGCTAAGTGTAATAGTTCTCTCAGTTGTAAGCCAAAGGACATAAGTGTTTGCCCATTCTATTGCATCTGAGGAAAGCCTATTTTCTAGATTTTGAGAAAAAGGAAATATTTGCTTTCTGTTCATCAGCAGGGAGGACCTTAAAAATGTGCTAGATTTTCAAGAGCAGTGTCTTGACCTTTCTTGCACAGCCTCTGACATTTAAAGGCCAGGGCAATCAAGCGTCTCGAGGTGAAAACAGCCAGCTCAAGGTTTCATCAAAGAGGCCATATCCATGGTTTAGGATCAAGATGACAAGTCATGTGCCTTCATGATAGCACAGAAGAAAACACATGGAGACACAAGCTTCCACGCAGGGCTGTAATCTTTGAAGGACTGACATTGGGTACGGTTATCAAATTGTTACGCTTCTCAATTCAAATATTGAGAGCAGTGTTGCCATATTGAAATACTTTCTTGACTACACAGTAATTTGTCATACGAAAGCATGTTTATTCCAAAAGGTTTATAGCCAGTCATCCTAATAGAAAGCTTTAGCCATTTTAGTGCTAAAACTCTTTTTTAGAGTTAAAGCTTTTTTTGGCTTTATTTTCTTTACTATTTTGTCCATGTTAACAAAAAAAAGGGGGGCAGAGGGGGGGAAGCAGGCTTTTCGAGTTTTGTGGCTGCATCTGAACACGAGCTAATCGGCATGGTTCAAGTTCTGTTTTGAATTTTATCTGGGTTTTGTATGAGAGATTCCCAACTTCTTTCCTGATTTATTTCTGTTGTAATTCCTACTAATTTCCCCAAGACCAAGACATTTTCCTTCACCTTAAGTGCCTTAGAGGAGGACTTCTTGAAGGCTTGGCACTCAACAGTGAAACTGCATGGGTATATCCAACTACTTTTATATCCTTCATTCATTACACATTTTGTTTTCTAGAAAGTGAGAAAGGTAAGAAATGGCTCATTGAGTTGAAAATGTTTGCTGGTATCGTTTCCTTCCTATCTTAGGTTGATAAGCAGTAAAAATATCTTTTCCCAGAATAAAACGTTTGTGTATTCTTGACATTAGGACTCCCTTCCATTTGCTGCTGATGACTTGGTGTCTGCGGGAGATGAGCCTTGGCTGTCTGGAATAAGCAACCAGCTCTCACAAGTAAGTCAGAACAACAGAGTTTGCAAACAAAAACCTTGTCTTGATCCGGAAACTGCAGTAAGTCATCTGCTTCTCAAACTTGTGGGTGTGGTAGGGAATGTACAGTGCTGCTGGAGACAACTGCCCACTAGTTCAGGGTAGACTGTGAAAGTTTTAGGGAGTACAGGCCATGTTTTAAACACAGCAGGCATTTACGGCCTTCAACATGGTATTCAGTGAGAGAAAACATCTTGATATTGTCATTTTCTTTATCTGATCTATTTGTTGATTTATTTCATGACATTTTATAAATCTTACTCAGCTGGAAAATTTGTCCCTATTTTCAAGTATAAGAATTCTCTGATTCCAAATCACCCTCAAAAAGTACTTTCTGGGGTGTCTGGTACCTTTACAGGAAAGGTGGTGAAATAACACAAATCTGTTGCTTCCTGAGACTGTGGAATTGCCTATTGTTATGGCTTGGATTTCTCTCTCTTTCCCCTCTTACATAATTACTCATGCCAAGTTCATTTATTATTCATACCTGTGTATTTGTGTATGTCTAAAGGCTTAAGAACCTAGCCCACTAATGCCATGGCATCCAGTTACTTTCTTTTAGTTTAAACATCATTTATCAAACATGCTGTGTATGTGGCAGTAAATAAGACAAATGGTACTCATAAGTCACTATAAAAGGTCATTAACAACTGCTACAAATGAATGGGAATAAGCAGCTGTTTACACTGGAAAAATTACTTTACAGTACCAGCACTTCAAAAGCAAAATGAGAAGTGAAGTGGGAAAATGTGGGCTTTGAACCAAAAAGCATTTTCCCTGTATTTTATTTTTCTCATTGGATTCGAGAACAGTGCTTTTAGTTGTTGTTGGGGGAAAATCTATGTACTTCTTATATGCAGGAGAAAATTAAGTATGGTGTTAGCAGTTATGGATTTACTGTTGGTTCTCTTTATGAAAACATTCTAAAAGCACAAATAACATACTATTACAAAGCCATAGATTAAATTTGGGTATGATTACTTTATTTAAATATTTGGATGAAATCTGGTTAACAAGGAGAATTTCTAAGGCTAAACTGTTTCTATGCCCTGTTATATCACCACAGTAATGATGATATGTTCATCTGTTTACAATTAGCTCCTCATGATAAATGAATGTATTCAACAAATTCTTTTAGAGGTTCTGATAATGGCCAGTCTCCCCCTTTAAACAAAGCATGAACATTTTCAAGGTATTGAAGTGGCTATAAAGGGCAGGATAGGTTAGGTCATCTGAGTTAACAACTGCAATTTAAGGGTGTACCCAAAAAAGAGAAGGAAAAGAAAGAAACGAAGCCACATAATGATGTATTTCTCTCTCATGCTACTTGTCCATTGTGAAGCAAATGTGGATTGGTCCCACATTGTCCTTGTTCTGTTATCTATTCCCAATAGCCATTCTTTGGAATGCAGTCCCATGAATGAGTTGCCATAAGCAAAGGGGAGTCTACAAGCTGTGCACACATTCTTCCTGAAATCTTAAGCTTACAACTAATACCCTCCTTACTTTTTGGCCCACGTGAGTCATGTGGCGAATGTTTTTAAACAGGGTGAAGATGTCACATCTTTTCTCAGGAGCCAGTCTGAAGTGGAAGTACTAAATAAGTGTGTGAATAGTGATATAATTCACCTTAGGGATTGTTTCTGTTGCAGATAGGTAGTAAGCTAAGAAGTAGATAATGCCTAGTTAGTGCTTATACCCCAATTTATTTTACCACTCTCTCTTTTAAATACTTAATTCATTCAAGCATATATATCAAAGGGACATTAGCATGTCTATGGTTAAAAAAATCTAACGCATAGCAAGAGAGCATATAATGTACAAACATTTAGGGTTGGAAAAAAGGTTGCATTAGGAAGATAGGGATAGAGGAATTGTTCCTCTAGTAAGATTAACAATATCTTAAAAAAAAAAGATAAGATCTTATCATTTGGAACAACAGGGATGGAGTTAGAGGATATGATGGAAAGATCATATGCCACGCTCTGATAGATAACCACCACAGTAGCTCATTCGAAGAGCCTTGAAAAGCTCATTTCATTGATACTGAGAATTGAATGGTGGTTGCCAGAGGTTGGGAGTAGAGGAGATGAGAGAAATGAAAAGTGGTAGATGAGTGATGCTAAGTTGCAGTAAGACAGGAGTAAGAAAATCTTGCTGTTCTTATTGTTGTTTTGCCAATGGAATGAGAATACAAACTGGTGATATACTATGTATTTTTCTTACAAAAATATGAGTAAAGGATTTGAATGTTTTCACTATAAGAAAAGAATTATTCGAGGAGATAGATATGTATAGTTAATTTATCACATCAAGCTTTATCTTCTAAGGAAATGTATCTATTTAATCATTAAAAATAAACATATACACATACATGTATGTAAGTCTATGTATAAAGTAGTATGATACTGTCATTTTCCCACTTACAAAAAAATTTTGCCACATCTCTGCACCAGATTAACTAAAAGCTAATTATTCATTGTATTGGAATTTTTACATAGTCCAATATGTTTTGGATTAAAAATAATTGTTTAATTAATATATTTGTTTTCAAGAATAAATGAAGAGATAGTTTTACAGGAATTTCTGATCCTTTGCCACAAATACTTAGTTTAATCATTATAAAAGGGGAAATGTAGAATTACATCTTTTTATACATACTTTTTCACTATTATTTTAATGTAACTATGCCCAACATTGGAAAGTTTTCAAGGGTCATAGTCTCATGTGCAGGAAGCAATTTGTATACTTCTCTGTTTCTTCATTTGTCAATCACTTTGCACAATTTGGTCCTTCCTGAAAAACTGGCTCTCCAGTTCTGGGATCATAATAACATATTTATCCCTTATCTTCCAAGAATTGGAACAGTTAGAATGGATTGGTTGAGATCTAGTAATGATTTTTACTGTTTAGTTGAATGGGGACATTTTTTAAGCTTCATAAATTCAGGCCTAGTGATAGGTTTACATAATTACTTGATAATTGTTACTTGTTTGTAAGTACAGGTTTTGAAGGTGAAAGTCAGTCCTTGGGGACAGAGAAAGAGCTGCTGATGGGGGAAGAGCTGCAAGGTGCTTAGAATTTGAATCAGAGACAGGGGAAGTTCAAGGACATAGAGGAATTGAGAGGTTGAGTTGTCATGGACTCCCTCTTTTGTTGTAATATTTGTGTTCTTGTTCATTTTATCCTATATTTATGGAGAATGGCTTCTGTGTTTGATGACTTGTACAACATGAATTACTTCCCTTGAGAGCTCACAGAAAGAGAAAACAATGAAAATAATGACATTGTACCTGCAAATGTACAATGTCATATTAAGAAGAGAATATCCCTTTTGTTTACTTTTTAGTTTTTCCAATCTCTATTAAATCTTCTCTGTTCAAAATGCATGCTGTCATTCTTTCTTTCTGGCTTATCATTACTATGAAGTTATGGAAAGGACAGATAACTGTTTTCTTTCTCCAAAATGTCCAAGGTTATCAAAGCATGGCCCCATCCTGTTATTCTCAATTTTATATACAGAAGTTAACTCATTAAAACTGCTGTGTCTTGCCTTGCTTTTTGTGAAACAAAACTATGATTTTTAAACAACAATCCAGCTCAGAAGCATCAAATCGGGTTTGCTATTTTTTGTGTTTAATACATTGGAGGAACTTTTTTTTTTAAATCTTGAATGTTCTGGGTTGAAATGTGTTTTTATTTTTATTCGGGAATGTATGATCAAGTGAGATGCTGTTTAAGCTGAGGTTTTAGATGTCAGTAGTCAAACAAGTTAGTAGAGAGAGAAACCTTACAGATGAGAATGAGGAGCATATTCAAGGTTGTGAAATCCAACAAATATTGTGGATATGGACTTTGGTCTATCTCTGACAGGGACATGGAAATTTGCCTTTAGAAGATGATGTTGCTTCAACTTCCTATTTGAATCCACATGTTTAGAATCAAATTCAGGAAATTGAAATGATCTCACTGTATAAATGTGTGAAGCATAGTGTAATATGGACACTAGACTCTGATGTTTTGTGTTGGATGCTTTCCAACCCACGAGAAACTAGTAAACCTGTATGTAAAACATGTGACATTGTAAAGAGGCATATTCTAGTTGCGACTATGGGTAATAAGTTTTTTTCACATTTCTAAAAATTCTTTTTTAATACAAGGTAAATTGAAATAATAACTCTCTCAAGATTGTTGGGAGGATTAAATGAGTGTTGGCAGTTCTCAATGATGTTTGTCACAGTTGGTAGGTATTACAAACATGTTAAATTCTTCATCCATTTTGAATTGTTTCATTATTGATCTCAAAGGTGCCACTGAGAAAGTATATTTAGCTTTATAGTTTTTAAGTTTCAACTGAATAAAATGTAAAACCCTCATTAAAATACAGAAGTAAAAATAGCATATCTGAAAATATTATTGAGTCTAAACAAGGTGATGGCATGTGAATACCAGCTCAAAGAACCTTTCCTCAAATATTACTGAATATTCATTATGTAATATCTTTTGTAGGCACAGGAAACACAACAGTAAATAAAGGTGGACATTGATGTTCAGGCATACTATATTAGGTGATAAAACATGAATGCTGAATCTGACCTCATTCATTTTTTTAGTAAACAGATAATTTGTTTTGTGTTTCTACTCATTACCTCTAATCCTTGGTTCTAGTTATAAGACATTACCAGATCCCCTTACACTTCTGTCCTTATGGTTTGTAAAGTAATTTTAAAAGGAAATACTTTTTTGTCGTTTGTGAACTTTGAAATAGGAAACCCTGTTTCTTATGACATTGATAGACATTTCAAACTGAGAAGAGCTATGCAGGTGGATTCAGGTAGAGGCTCATTGATATTCATAGTGATAATGATATTTCTTATTTGGATAAAGAATGAATGCCTTGTTTCTCCTCTGAATAACTGGGCTTGTAAACCTGAACCAGTGGTTTAGCTTCACTGCCACAAGGATAAGAAAGCGACGTCTTATTGTTTCATATTTGGTTCTAGCTAGAAAGGGAACATTGATTTTCTGTTGAAGAAGCAGTTACTTAGTATGGAATTAATTATTTGATAATCCTGAAGGCCTTATATTCCTGCAGAAGCATGAAGAGATTGGACTAGCTCTTATATTGATAGCTCACTATCCTACCTTTAGGCATATAAGAATTAATTTTCTAGACCCCTATAAGATATCAATTTTCATATCCATAATTATCTACATAATCTTTTCTTCTCCCTTTTTTCTTCTTTCTCCTCTTCATCTTTTCTTTCTTTTTTCTTTTTTCTTTCTTTCCGTAATTCTATCTAACTATCCATATCTGTCTATGTTTTAGCTCAAATTCCATTTTTTTGTCGTTTAGGCAAGTGTTTGGGCAAATCTGTTCATTTCTTTCTGTGCTGATTCTTTCGTCTGCAAAATGGGAGAAAATAGAAGTAAATTCATGGCGTAGTGATTAGTCAAGATTAAAGATTCAATGAATGTCAACCCAGCTGTCCTGATTCCACGAAGAGCAGAAAAAGAAGACATGATGGAAAGGAATGCCAGTGAAGGAGCAAGGGAGGAGATAGAGAAACAAGGGTATTAGGTAGAATACAGTTTTTAAATTAGTGGAATTATTATGACATGGAATTGATTTATTTTCAGATTTACTTATTTTTGTTGGAAAGGCAGATTTATAGAGAGAAAGAGACAGAGAGAGAAGGATCTTCCAGCTGTTGGTTCACTCCCCAAATGGCCAAAATTGCTGGAGCTGAGTTGATCTCAACCAGGGGTCAGGAGCTTCTTCCAGATCTCCCACATGGGTGCAGGATCCAAGGCTTTGGGCCGTTCTCGCCTGCTTTCCCAGGCTACAAGCAGGGAGCTGGATGGGAAGCAGGGCTACCGGGATTAGAACCAGCGCCCATATACGATTCCAGTGAGTGCAAGGTGAGGACTTTAGCTGCTAGGCTATTGTGCTGGGCTCAAAATAAAATAAGTCTTAAAAATAAATAAAACTATACAAAAAACATAACATGATAAAACCAACAAAATCTAGTAAAACATGAAAAGAACTTAAATAATTGTGATTTGAAGTTGAGCTCCTATACAGAGCCTTAGATTCAGATGCTAGATACCCTTTTATCCTGATCTCCTCCTGGCTTAAGTTTCCTTGTGCTGCTTTTATGATTATAAATAATTAGGCTCTTTTCAAAATTACTTGAATAAATGAAGAAGTAGTATAGCTGGTCCTACAGGATCCCCAAGTTTCCAGATTTATGAGATCATTTAATCCAACCTACAGATTACATATTAATGTTGCATCTGGTTTTCAAGGATTTTATTCCATGAACTTTAACCCTGAGTAGAAGTAACTACCATCTGCATGTTGCTCAAGACTGGCTGCAGACAACTTCCCCATCATTAGAATGTTCTAAAGGATGTGATGACACTGGCCTGTGGTTCCCAAGTTCTGCAGATGAGATAAAACACAGATGCCAGCTGAACAGTCTTCTCAGCCTTAACTTCAGTTTTTAGACTCTTTTACCCCAACCCCTGAGGAAGTGCAGGAAGTCAATGAAAGCTGCCCAGTTCCTTGCACAGTCTTTGCAGTAACCTCTTCCTTCCACTACCCTGGTGTCAGTCCTTAGTTTTCTGCCTTTCAGGCAAGCAGAACTTTTTTTGGGAAGTTCTATGGATATCACTTGAAGAAGTTTTGTGGATATTTCTTTAACAATGTGATTTGAATTTAGATGAATCTGTTGCTGCAATTTTGTAAGAACATACCCAGCTTGGGATGAAATTATTACACTGTTTCAGTTGATTGTTCAACTTGTATGGTCCCTTCTTACTGATGTGATAAGAACAGTAACTTTATCAATGAACCCATTTCTTTAAAATTCTCTGATTATCCCACGTTTAAATTTAAATATGTGATAGAATTATCTCTGCAAGGTGTCTTTGGGTATAGCAAAATTTTTTTAGCAAGAATGAAAATGTGAGTTAATGAATACTTTGAAATGCAAGAAACATTTTAGTGCATGTGCACTTACACATTTGGGGGCAAGTAAATTTTACAATCCTCATGAGATTTTTCAGAGTAATTCATGACCACAAAGAGGTCATGTGGAGGAGAAAGCTTTGAAATGAGAACTACTTAAATCCCATTTAAAGACTCCTGTATAAAACTGCCTTCTTTATGGGACTGATGTGGAAACTGGATTATGCGGCATACTTAAAGACCTGGTTATAGGAGGGGAACAATACAAAAATATACAATAACTTCAGCCTTCATTGTTGGAGACATAAAATCTAATATTTTTAGTTTGTCACTGAGAGTATAGATGCTTCTTATCAAACTTTGTTTCTATCTTAATTGTCAGATGGGATTCTTCACTCACAACGAGGCCTTATCTGTCTTCTCGCATGTCTAGGCTCGTGTTAATATTATTGTGCCCCAACTGCTATTTATTTCATCTATTTTTTGCCAGTAGGTTAAGGCTCAATTCAGGGGCTACTACCTACTGAAAACCTTCCTAACTTTTCCATGCAGAATTTTTGTTGTATTGATTCTGTACCACTTTATAACCTTATGAATTTGAAAATATTTAAAAATTTTAAAAAAGATTTTTATTAAAAAAATCATATTTATGAAGTGAAAAAGAGACAGAATGTTCTTCCACCTTCCTGATCACTTACCAAATGGCCACAATGATTGGAGCTGAGCTGATCCAAAACTAAAAGCCAGGAGTTTTTTTTCTGTGTCTCCCATGTGGATACAGGGTCCCAAGACTTTGGGTCATACTCTATTACTTTTCCAGGCCACAGTCAGGGAACTGGATGGGAAGTGAAGCAGCCAGGACATGAACCACTACCCATATAGAATCCTGGCACTTACAAGGTGAGGATTTGTCCATTGAGCTGTTGTACTTAATGCAAATATTTTAAATTGATTTATATATGTATATGTGTGTGTGTGTATTCAGAGTCATACACATTGAGACAAAGAGAGGGAGTGAACTAGAGAGTGATAGATTGTTATCTTCTTTCCTCAAATGACTAGAAGCCAGGATTTCTTCTGGGTCTCCCATGTGCTTGGCAGGGACCCAGGTAAGTACTTGGGCCATCGTCTGCTCCTTTCCCAGGAACATTAGCAGGAAATAGAGCAGCCAGGCCCTAAGTGATCTGTCTTTTGGGATGTCATTATTGCAGGTGGAGGCTCAATCTGTGCTGCCACAAACAACATTGACCACTGAAAATATTTTGTTTAATGTGTATTTTATAACTTATCTCTTAGGCTAAAAGACTGCTTGAGTAAAAATTTGTGTTTTCTTCAACTTTGTGCTTATCATAACTCACATAAAGTCATAAATTTGTGGAATTGGGGCCTGGCAGCGTGGCCTAGCAGTTTAAGTCCTCGCCTTGAACGTGCCGGGATCCCATATGGGCACTGGTTCTAGTTCTGGCAGCTCCACTTCCCACCCAGCTTCCTGCTTGTGGCCTGGGAAAGCAGTTGAGGATGGCCCAAAGCTTTGGGACCCTGCACCCGTGTTGGAGACCCAGAAGAGGCTCTGGGCTCCTGGTTTCAGATTGGCTCAGCTCTGGCCGTTGCGGCCACTTGGGGACTGAATCATTGGACAGAAGCTCTTCCTGTCTATTCTCCTCTCTGTATATCTGACTTTGTAATAAAAATAAATAAATCTTTAAAAAAAATAAATTTGTGGAATTACCAAATTGTTCTCAGCAACCTGTAGTGATAGGCCAGAAATATTACCTGCCATTCTAACAAATATACATTCACATGATAATATTTCAGAAACCTCATGAAACATTGGAATTGAAACATGAATATTTTAAGCATAAATGTATTCTTTTCTTCATACATGTATTTCATGTTGTTTTTGAATATTCCTTATATCATTCTCTACTTAAACTATTGTATGATTGATACAAAACTTCCCGCTCAAGAATATAGCTCTTGTTCATAGAAGATAATACAGTGTGACTTATGTAGCACTTAAGTCAGTATCTGAACTTACACAAAATGTCCTAAAATAGTTCAAATTTGTGATTTTTAAAAAAGGCATTAGAGTATGTTTTATAAAGTTCACTTCACTTGTAAAATAATAAAACAGCATTAACTACAGAATCTTTCACTGCTTTTCCCTTTTGATTCTTGAGTCATTCCAGTGCTTGTATTGGGGCCAGGATGGTAGCTCAATTGGTCAATCCTCTAGCTGTAACCATGGATATTCCGTGTAAGTACCGCTTCTGCTGACAGCCTGGAAAAGCGGTGCAGGGGACCCAAAACTTAATCTACTTCTACTCTAGGTTTTTCCTCTTCCCCATGAGTATTGTGAAAAGTGGTGAAAGAAGCAACCAAAATTGTGTTGGGAATGGCACTCGATAAACTTTGGTAGAATATGCTTCCTGCCTGTGATGAAACCATTCAATCTTAGGGACAATGAGAAATTTTATTTATTGATCATAGGGAACATCACAAAGGAAAAGATATTAGAAGAGATTAAAGTTCTCACACAATGGTTGTAGATATTGACTTCTCTCTCCTAGTGACTTACTGCAATCCTCTTTATCTGTTTATCAAAACACTGCACTTCCCACAATTGCAGATGCTTGCAACAAGCAAAAGGGAAGAACAAAATTAACCCCCAAGTAAAAAACAAAGCTGTTAATGAGAAATAAGGCATTTTGGTAAGAAGCTGCATTATTCTTTATCCTTAAAGGATGGCTTGCTTACAAGGAGATAAGACTCTTGATAAACCTGGATTTCACTAGCATTAATCAAGTAGTTTCGGCCTGAGAATGTGAGGACTGTAGTGTAATATTTTTAGAACCATTTTATTACACATTTCATGCCTTTACAGCATGTAGTTGCTAATTTTCTTAATAAGGTCACCTTTCAGTAAATGGCATGTATTTTCAAATTCATGTGGGGTACTTGCCTAAAAATAAGAACAATTTATGTGACTGAGGGTTCTTATTTTAACTGCACATCTTTCTCATTATAATACACTTGAAGCAGAAACAGCAAATGTTTTTGGCAGCACTTACTCATATGGATTTCTGTGTCTTTCTTCAGTCCAGTAAAAAATTAGGTGATGTAAGGCTTAACACCTTCCTTGGGGTTACATTATTTGCACACCTTTGAAGGTAAAGAGGATTTTCCGTCATCTTGATAAAACAACATGTCCATTCAGGCTCACCATAGAAGAGGAGCTTGGTAAATCTTGCTGCTGTTGGCTGGAGCTACATAGTCAAATGGAGTAAGATTTAAGAGCAGTTTTCAGTTTCTCAGCTCTCCAGGAAGGGGACATGCAGAATGCTGGTCCTGTAATTCACAAAGAGTTGAATGATTTATGCAACAAAGACCCTTCATTTGGAGAGCAGGCAAAGTACATTTCTAACGTTTTATCCTCAGCTACGCCCTGATAGGCTTGGTTATTTTGTTAAGCAGCGGGAAGGACATAGTGATCACTTCTCTCAATGTCTTGGCTAAGGTCTTTCTCCACTTGTAATTTTCATCCCCATGTGAGTTCCTTAATAATAACCTTAAGACTTTTACCTCTGAATAGGCAAAAGCATATTTCCAGCTGAAGTGTATTATGGTTTCAAAGATAGTTTCTACTGAAGGTAATGAGTATTCTAGAGTGTTAATTGAAACAGCAGGAGGCAATGGTTACTCTGCAGATATCTCAAGGATGTCCAGTGTGCCAAGGTGATGACATAAATAAGCTAGACTAATGGACTCCAGTTTCTTAAGCTAGAGACCAAATACAGAAATTCTAGGAAGATAACCTCTTATGCCATAGAAATTTGGTAAACACATTCATAAATTAATATAGAAAATCTGTTTAGTTCAAATGAATGGACCATAATATCTGTAGTTGGTACTTCATTTATTTGGTCTGATTAAGGCATAAATCCTCTTATTTTATGTGTAAGATTTCTTTGATATAACGCAATTACTTAGTGGATTCTCATATCATTAATATTTTTAATAACTGATGCATAAATACTATTTTGATTATTAATGAATCCATGAATTAAATATTTAGCCTCTACTACCACAAACAGGATAGAGATTTCAAAGACATAGAGATTTCAGAAATGAAAGTGCATTACCATGAATTAACATTGTTGTGGGTCAGTAAACCTCCAAGCTGACAGCACTGAATCCTTTACGTGCTAGGAAATTCCTGGATGTCCCGCGGTTTACCCGCATAGCACCAAATTAATCTCTCTTACATGTTGTTTGTAGTGGTGCTTCCTTTTCTTCACTACTTTTGCATTTTGAGGCTGTTTATTGAATAAAATAACTGTAACTTGGACACAATCGCTGAGATGTTGCAACTCTAAGAACCAAAATGGCTAAAAGGAATGGTGAGTGAGTGGTGTACATAATGTGCATACACTATACCGCGGGAGAACTCACGTCCCAGGTAGGATAAATGGGACAGCAAAGGACTTTATCACATTGTTCAGAATGGCACACCATGTAAAACTTATTGTTTCTGGAATTTCCCATTTAATTAAAAATACATTTATTTTCACCAGATTTAAAAGGCAGGGAAAAGAGGGAGGGAGGGAGGAAAGCAGAAAGGGAGAAGGGGCGAGAGAAAGAATGAATATTAAACCTCCACCTGCTTGTTCACTCCTCAAATGCCAATAGTGGTGGATACTGGGCTTGACTGAAGCTGGGAGCCAATCATTCCTCCAGTCTCCCACGAGGACAGCAAGGATCCACGTATTTGAGCTGTCACCTGCTTCAGCACCAGGATAGCTACCAGCAGGCAGCTCAGGCAGCTGAAATTGGAAGCAGAGCTAGGACTCAGACCCATGCTCTCTGATATGGGGTGCTTGCATGCAGATTGGCAGCTTAATCGCTAGGCCCCAGGGGAAATTTAGGAACATGTTTTTCTTTATTTGTCAGTATGGATCCTCCAGCCCTCACAAAGGTGATGATGTCTGATTATTTCCATGTTTACGGATTTTCAAATAACCTGCCCTCTGTCAGGCTGCTGATTTTCCTCATTAATTGATTCCAGAGGAGAAGTTCTTGGCTTTTTATGTAGCAAGTTTGTTAGGGCTGCCATGTCAAGTTCCTCAGACTGGGTGTTTTAAGCAACAGAAATGTTTTTTCACATAGTACTGGGATCTGGAAGTACAAAAGCAAGGTGGCAGTAAGGTTACTTCCTTCTGAGAAGCAAGAGAGTAAACTGTCCTCCTGACCTCCCTCTCTGGATTATAAATGACTGCATTCTCTGTCTTCATGTGGTTTCACCTTTATATGTGTCCATATTGAAATTCATTTTGTAAAACAAATTTATTTTGGAGATTTATTTATTTATTTCTAAAGGCAGATTTGCGAAGAAAGAAGGAGGGACTACACCCTAATTGGCAGAAATGGCTGGAGTTGGGCCAGTCTGGAACCAGAATTCTGGATCTTCTTTTAGGTCTCCCCTGTGAATGCAGGGGCCTAGGGGTGTAAGCCATCTTCTGCTGCTTTTCCAAGTGAATTATTAGGAGCTGCATTAGAAGTGGGGTAACCGGGACTTGAACTGGCACTTATAAGTGATGACAGCACCACAAGCAGAGGTGTAAGGTAAAACATCAAGGTGCCAGCCCCTGAAATTCTCTTTTTAGAAGAATGTTCAACGTGCTGTGTTAGGGACTGCTGCGATGACCTCATCTTAATTCTATTCGCTCACTAAAGACCTTATGTCCAAATGCAACTACATAGTTACATTCTAAAGTACTGGGCATTAGAGCTTTATCACTGAGTTTCAGGCATGGGATTAGGATGGATTGGGAAAATAAGTCAGTTTACAATGTGCATTATGATGAATTGGGGAGGCATACTTACATAAAACATGTGGCAAAGGCATATAATGATCAACAAATGACGTTAGACATCTCTATGGCCCATCTCCAAACTCTCACAATCCCCATCTTGCCAGCATGTATCATAGATATGGAAGTAAAGAAGAAAGAAGGCGTTGGTGCACGGTAAGAAAATGAACTGTTCATCACCGTCCATCGCCTGTCTGGTCATTTTTGCTGAATATTCAGTAAGGTGAACGAGATTGTGGAAATGAATTCAAAGATAAGAAGAAAATGGGGAGAGGCAGGGAGGAAAGGGAGGACAGAGGGACCATCAGAAGAGAAGGGAAAAATGGACACACCTTACAGGATGATAGCCATGCTCTCTTGTGTGCAGATTAAATAGAAATCAGTCCATAAACTAGCTAGTAATCATACAGGACCTATGAGAAACAGAAGACTTGTACTAAATTTGTCTTTATTTTGGGTTATTCAGCTTGATTGTTACCAGGATCTGTCTGTGAACAACATTAAGTTTTGATTTCTGCATGCAAAAATAAATACAAATATGTGTGTATTTGTAAAAAAAAACAACAAAAAAAATGACGTTAGACAACATCTAGAAATATGTATACATATACATATGTAAGTTAATGTATATATTCAATGAGTCAAGGAAAGGAAGGCAACTTTGCAAATAGCAAACAAATCATCACACATCTTATGCCAGTCTAGGCCCCCTGGAAATGTATATTCGCCAGGAATTTGTTTTCTTCCAGCCATATGATTTTATGCAGATGATTTAGTATGAAAATAACCTTCTGCAGTGAATTGTGCCCCGTGTTCAGGAAGCTCACCCTTCCTTTGTAAGCACTCACAGAGGTGTAGCCCCCGCAGGAAAGGCATCTGCCCTCCAGCAGCAGTTCAAAATATGAAGGGTGTAGGTTAGACAATTCACTGAAATGTCACGGAGACTCTTTCTAAACAGAATCTGTCATTCCCTCTGTATTGAAGTTTTAGACTTCAGCAATGAGACTCAAACGCTTTGAAGCAGTGAGGTTTATTAATGAAATACTTTTCAACATTTTATTATTTTATTCTGCTGGGCCATTAAACTGGGGCAAAATGATTTTCTTATTGATTGATTGATTGTTATTTGCTTGCTTATTTTGAATCTTGCAATCTTTTCAGCAATAGATATTGGAAATGCTTGTTCACCAGGTTTCAGTAAGAAGGCAAACCTGAATTCACCTGATTCTGTTTCCGGCCTTTCACTGAAGACTTTTGAGTCTGGGAGACAATGTAGTATCTTTATAGCTGTAGCACTTATGTTTATAAAACAGGTAGAAAGCATAAATTATGGCCAATAAATAATACAGAGTTCAGGTTTTCATAGCCTGCCTTAAAACTGAGTCATTGCTAGTGTACTGATGTCTCTGTGACAGGATAGGGTTCCTGATTAATACGTGCTGTGTCATTCTTCATTCACTCCTTTGTTCATTTTTGTTAGATAGTACTCTTCACTCTTGAAGTATATCAGTAAGTACTTTTGCCTGTTTCTCTCTCTAGTTCTCTGTCTCATGTGTGTGTAGGTGTGAGCATATTTGAATGTCAGAGTAACACAGAAAGAGAGGTAGAGTAAGGGAGACAGTGACGTTTCTCCATCTGCTGCTTCACTTCCCAAAAGGTTGCAACTGCTGGGACTGGGTGAGACCTAAGCCAGCAGCTTCTTCTGAGTCTTTCATATGAAAATGTAGGGCCCAAATATGTGAGCCATTCTCTGCTACTTTTTGAGGTGCACCAGCAAGAACTGGATCTGAAGTGGAGCAATTATGACTCGAATTGCCCCCCCAGGTGGGATGTTGACATCACAAGCTGCTGCTTAATCCACTGTGCCACAATATCAGCTCCACCCTCATCCAGTCATGGTTTTATAGGTGTTATACACTGGATTAGAAACACAGAAATAAATGTTCTGATATAAGACAACCTTCATGCAACATGCAAGATCAATAACACTTTCAATATTGTTTCTGCTACATGTCAGGGGGTTGACAGTTTGTTTTTCATTCATTCAAAAAATGTTTTTCTTATTAATTTCTTCACTGTCTTGTAGGTCTCACAATAGCACTGTTTGCTTCAGCGAGGTCTTCAATTTTCTTCATTTCTTCAGCGACACGTTGGTCATTCATTAGCGTGTTATTCAACTTCATGTTGCAAATTTTCTATTTTTCTCCCTTGTTGATTTTGTCTTATGGCTTTTCATTTAAGGATTTTCATTAACTGTGTATTTAACGAATCGTATCCAGATGTGAGGACACAATGCAGTATGTATTTCTACTTCCAGATCAAAGACGTACTACCAATGAAGCTGTTCAATATGACTTGACAATAGGATGCTGGACTTTCTGCCATTGTCCATGCCTACAATGTCAGGATATACTTAAATAGCATAATGATGAGCTTTTGACTGATTGTGAAGGACTATACTATTGTGATGATGTGGGGGGAGCAGGGATTTGGGGAGGGAGGAACGGAAATGCAGGAGCCCACGGTACTGTAGCATGGAATAGTAAAATAAATAAATTTAAAAGAAAAAAGACATTTTATAGCTAAAATATACGAAAAAGCAAAGTACAGCCACTTAGGGCAAATTAAAATTCTGTGGTGGGAGTGAGGCATGGACTTTTAAAAGGGAGATTAGGAAAGGTTCTCAAAGGTCGTTTTAGGCAGTACCATTTTTATATTAGAATAAACAGTGTCAAAAATGAAGACTATTTTCCGGTTCTTTTTTCAAAAGTAAATTTAGTTTTTAGGGTAAGATATGAAAAACTGAAGAAGACATACAACATATTGTATCACATAATGCATTTCTTTTTCCATCTGTTGTTTTTCTTTCTGTAGTTTCCTTTTGTCTCTAATCAGACTGCATTTGAACTAGCTAGCCAACCCATCTCCCATCCAGGTCTTTCCACTTGAAAGGTGCTGTACTTCACATTTCACTTTGATGTCTTTAGATTTGAGAATGTCACTGATACTGCAAAGCCACAAGGCCTTCATTTCTTCCATGCAAGTCTCTGTAGCCTTTGTTCATTTTTGTCTAGACACTATGTGGCATAGTGGGAAAAGAAGGCCAAACTTCAAGATAAAAATTGTCAATGATAATGTGCTATTAAATGACCTCAAGGTGCATATTGTTCCAGGTTAATTTGCTGTTAGCAGTTCCTGTGCCATGAATTTAATGCTTTATGTCAGAATTTAAATGTAAGTCCCTAAGTCCGTGAAGTGCTTGCAAAGGCCAGAATTGCATTTCTAACAAGATGGCCAAACGAAGATAAAGTAGAAGGTAGTTTGAAAATATACAGTACTCTGCAAAGCTGGCAGAACATTATGAGACATCTGATTTCACCTGTCAAAGAGGCACACATTGATTTCTCTGCTCTTTGTATGCAGTGTTAGGTCCTTTAAATGGAGTCTTATTTATTTGGGTCTTATATAACCTGTCTTTCTCAGGGGAAAGTTAATAGTACTTTCCAGTAGGAAAATAGCAGCTTAGTTTAGATTGGAATAGTTGAGAGCTCGTTTTGCTTCTGTTTAGATTCAAGAAAACGAAAAGGCTTAGACTTTTTCAAGGTAAAAAAAAAAAGGCAACAGAAACCCAGGGACCTGAAATCACTGCTCTAAATGCTGGCCATTTTCATCCTCCTGCTGCAAGCTTTTGTTACTCAGTATCTGATCCATCTATTTTCAGCTTCCTCAAGCCCAGTTCCATAAAAGTATTTTTGAGAATGAAAAGAATATCATGACTCAGATAAAAATAGTTCTTTTATAAGAGAGCATTTAAAAGTTGGCCAAAAATTAAAACTATACTCTAATGAAAATAGTTTGTTTAGAAAATATAATCTGTCCTTGTGGATGACTCAGTTCTGTTGTAGCAAAAATTCTTCTCCTGAAATACCCTGGGAATGGCTTATTAAAACAAGTCATTTTACTATTATACTTTCAGAGGATGACATCGTTATTCTAAAGGTGCTCATGAATAGAAAATGTAATTATTTTTCTTTGGGCACTATATTTCCTTTTGTCACTTTGTATTAAGTCTACCTGAAATGGAAAGTTTTGTCTTTAGAGGTTTGTAATGGATTATTTCAATTTTTCGTTAGGTATAACTGTGTTACATTAAATGTTAGACTTTTGAATATACTAATGCTTCCACTAAACAGCCAACAGGGCTAAAGATAAGTCAAGTAATATTTTACAATTTGATGAGGTCCACCAGGGATAGAATAATTTTGTAAGTTTTAAAATGTAGAAGGAAGAAGGTGGGTGGAAATGCAGATTGCAGGGAGGATAGAGTGGGGAGCAGCACCGTGCTCCTAACTCCATAATGTGAAATACATGAAATTTATTTACCTCACATAAATAACATAGCATCCCTGAATTTTTACTTCTTTTAATAAAATATTTTTAATTTTTCTGTAATTAAATATACTTTCAGACTGATCTAAATGTAAGTGAAAACTATATTAAGTGAGAATGTTAAATCTAAGATTTGAGATATATACCTATCTATGTATCTCTGTGTCTTTAATTCATATCTATATGATTTGGAAATGAAAATCCTGAGGTTTATATTAAATATTTCACACTCTGTAAAAAGTGTATATTGTATGTTGGTAGTATAAGCTACCTTCATGTATTCTGAACAGATATCCTAAGTTTAAAACAAAAGATAGATGTTGCATAAGCATGTTTCAGAATTCCTTTTTTGTATATCCCAGAAGTTAACAGGATTGATGAATTCAGGAAGTCACTTCTCTGTTTATAAGCCACATTATGACCCTTCCAGAATTTCAGTAAATATTTCTTGTGAACAATATTTTGGCTGTTTAGCTCAGTAACTCCCAGGATTAGCATAATTTCTTGGGAATGCCCGAGTAAAGCATATAACGTGAAATATGTAATAGGCAAAGTGTCTAACCAGAGATGAGTCTACTGTTTCCTGAAATGAGGCCAAATTCTGAAACTTTTTTTTCTGGAAACTGTGTTTTACCACTGATCGGTCCCCTTTAAAATAGTGAACAATCTTTCCCTTTTTAAAAAAGATTCATTGATACTCATTGGAAAGGCAGATTTACAGAGAAGGAGATCCAAAGATCTTCCATCTGTTAGTTCACTCCCCAAGTTGTTGCAATGGTCATGGTTGAGCTGATTTGAAGCCAGAAGGAAGGAGCTTCTCCAGGTCTCCCACGTGGGTACACAGTCCCAAGGCTTTGAGCCATCCTCCACTGCTTTCCCTGGCCAAAAGCAGGGGACTTGATTTGAAATGGAGCATCTAGGACACAACCCGGCACCCATCTGGGATCCTGGCACATGGTAGGCTAGGGTTTAGCCATTGTGCCAGGTCCATGAAGGATCTTAAATCCTTTGAAATAAACCTAACCAAAGATATAGATGACCTTTATGATGAAATTTACAAAACATTTTTTAAAAAAGAAATAGAAAAAGACATTAAGAGATGGAGAAATTTGCCATGTTCCTGGATCGGTAGACTCAACATCATCAAAATGTCTGTATTACCAAAATTAACATACTGATTCAATGCAATTCCAATCAAAATCCCAGCAACATCCTTCTCAGGAATAAAAAAAGATACAAAAATTCATCTGGAAACACAAGAGACTATGAAAAGTCAAAACTGTCCTAAAGAATAAAAGCAAAACTGGAGTAATCACAATTCCAGACCTCAAGACCTACTGCAGGGCAGAGATACAGAAACAGAACACATCAATGGAACAGAACAGAAATCCCAGAAGGGAACCCACACATGTACAGCCAACTAGCGTTCTAAAAGAGAACTAAAAATAATCCAGGAGTTCAGTAAATGCTGTTGGAACAATTGGATAGCAGCCCGCAGAGGTAAGAAGTAAGACCCCCCACCTGTCACCTTATTCAAAGATGAGCTCTAAATGGATCAAGGATCTAAATATGCACATAGAAACTACCAAACTACTAGAGGAAAATATAGAAAGCACTTTACAAATCAAAAGTATTGGTAAAGACTTCTAAGAATCATCACCAAAGCAAGGCAGTTAAATTTAAAATAAAAAAAATAGTACTACATCAAGCGAAAAAGCTTCTGTAGAGCAAAGGAAACAACAAAATGAAGAAGCAGCCAACAGAATGGAAGTAAATCTTTGCACACTACACAGTAGATAGGGGACTAATACCCAGACTAATATCCATGGGAACAAAACAAACAACCCTGTGAAGAAATGGGCAAAGAAAATAAGCATTTTTCAAAAGAAGAAATTAAAATGGCTAATAGGCTTATGAAAAAAATGCTCAGGCTCCCTAGCTATTATAGAAATACAGATAGAAATCACACTGAGGTTCTGTCTAATTCAAGTGAGATTGGCCTGCCTTCAGAACTATACCAGCAATACCTGTTTGCATGGATGTGGGGAGAAAGATAAGTTAGTGCTCTGTTGGTTCGAGTGTAGACTATTGCAGGTGCTATGGAAGGTACTATGGAGAGTACTCAAACAACTGAAAATGGATCTACCATATGACCCAGCTATCATCCAAAAGAAGTGCAATCTGCATATGAGAAAGTGACCTACAATCCTATAGCAGCACAACACACAATATTGAAGACCTGGAAACAACCCAGATGCCTATCAAAAAAGAATGGATAAAGAGACAGCCGTACATCTACTCTGTAGACTACTACTCAGTCATTAAAAAGAGTAAAATTCTACCATATTAACAAAATGGCAGATCATTATTTTCGGTGATCATTATTTTCGGTGAAATAAGCCAGTCTCAAAAGAACAAATATATATCCTCTCTGTTAGAAGGCAGCTTTCATGCAAAATGCAAGATAAATACATGTATAGGTAAACATGCATATACATATGTTCTCATAGATGAACTGTATTATGAAGACTAACATATCAAGAGAGAAAAATCTTTATGCCTATGGAACCATATAAGAAAAACAAAATCCATGTGCTCTGATGTAAAGCATACAGACCAATGCAAGTTATGGGTGGTCTACTAACTATGACATACTCATAGTGCCAGTCATTAGTTTAACAACAAATTGTGGGTTCTTGAGAAAATTTACATTGTTAACCATCCTTTAAATCCTAAAAAAGCCTGTTATATTTTGGAAAATCAAAATGACATTTTCATTTTTCCTGTATATTTTTCTGCTGCTTCCCCAAATTTCTTAAATATTTCTCCTTATGGTGCATCTGAGAACAGCTCTCAAGAATTTCTTAATGTTCTCATATTTCAGGTAGTTTGAAGGTTCTAATGACAGCAGTCATCATCATATTCCTAAATAGATAATTCACAGCTGTTATACCTGCCACCTGGACACCCTGTTGGCAGGAAATGTGAACAATGCCCTCTGCCCTACTCTTCAGAACAGACTGTTCTTCCTCTGATTTACTGTGGAGTAAGAGTTTTGCGTTGTTTCTCTGCTGAGTCACTGCTCCTATGGCCTGTGCTTCTCAGTGTTCCCTGCTCCAAACTGTATAATGTGTGCAACAGTTTTGCAAGGAGCTTATCTGAGCATTGTACCATTAGACTGCTAAAATGAGACTGCTGGGACCCCTCTCCTGCTAAAATTAAGGATTTAAAGTTTCACCGTAAAATACATTGTTTTTAGTGGGGTTCTTAGTTTCTTAGTTTCCTCTGTATTGGAGGGCTATATGTGTGTGTATGCCTGTCTGTCTATCAATCATCTGTCTATATTCATTCTTGTCTTTCTTGTGTTCCTTTTCTAAGCCTCTTCCACTCCCATGATCTTGCCCATCTCCATAAAAATACCTAGAACCATCTCTGTAGAGGAAATTGATAGATGTCTTTTCTTTAATGTCTAGAGTACCTTATCCTTCTAGATTATATTCAGAAAGTTTTAAGCTTCCTAATCCCATCCCCCCTTTCTCTCTGTCCTGATCAAGAGTACTTTGAGGGTCCCAGCGCAGTAGCCCAGTGGCTAAAGTCCTCGCCTTGCATGTGCCAGGATTCCATATAGGCGCCAGTTCTAATCCTACAACCCTGCTTCCCATCCAGCTCCCTACTTGTGGCCTGGGAAAGTAGTTGAAGACAGCCCAAAGCCTTGGGACCCTGTAACTGCTTGGGAGATCTAGAAGAGGCTCTGGGCTCCTGGTTTCAGATTGGCTCAGCTCTGGCCATTGTGGCCACGTGGGGAGTGAATCATCGGATGGAAGATCTTCTCTGTCTCTCCTCCTCTCTGTATATCTGACTTTGCAATAAAAAGAAATAAAGCTTAAAAAAGTTTTTTAGGGGCAGTTAGTCTAGTAATTAAGACATCTGCATCACTTGGGTTCAGCACCTGACTTTAGCCTCTACTTTTTGTTTGTTAGCAGTGTGGACCCTGAGGGGCAGTGATGATAGCCTTAGTAATTGGATATTCTATTATTCTGTGTGTGATTCGCCCATATGGGTGTCAGGAGCCGGTGTACCTAGACCATTTCTCGTTTCTTACCCAGGTACATCAGCAGGGAAGTTGAATGGAAATAGGGACCGGGGCATTCCAGCCAGTGCTCTCACATGGGATGATGCCTGTGTTACAGTGCTAGCCCTGGTAATAGAAACTTGAAACTGAACACAGTGTTCTGTGTCTTGAAGTCTATGTGATATTAGTTTTGTGAGAAAGCACTTCCAAAATTGGAACTGAACTTCTAGGGTAAAGGGCTTATTATTTGTATTTGGCAAGAAATCCCTCCTAATATCTAGTTCTAATTAATACAATGAAGAAATAAAGCAAAATGTAAAATGAAGTCTCTGTCTCCAAGGAGTTCACCTATCTCTGAGGAACAGAAGACTTAACACAGAAAATCACTAAAGCTAAAAAAAAACCTAAATCAGTGGCCTATGTTGACAAATCATCTTATATATAAGGAACTGAATAAATGCTAGTTAAATTTACCTGTGATATTTTTGTTTGATTATGACAATTTCAGAGAGAAAAGTATTTACTTAAAAGAAATGCTTCAACTATTCTAAAAAGATAAATGTCCCATTGTTACTTGAGCGTGACTTAAAAAAACAAAAGCTACATATACACAGTTTAGCTAAACAATCAAAATATCAAAAAAGACACATCTGTTCATTGGTGATTGTAGCATTTATAGTGTGCTATTTTTTATACTTAAAAAAATAAGTTATAGTGGCTCAGATGCATGCTTGGGATGCCTGCATCTTATATTAAAGTGACTGGCTCAAATCTTGGCCATCACCAGCTTTCATTACAGCCCCTGGGTGTTGTGCCTGCGGGGCACCAGATGATGATACCAGTGTTTGGGCTCCTTCCACCCAAGTAGAAGAACCAGATGGAATTTCTAGCCCCTGCTGGCTCAGCCCAGCCATTATAGTAATTCAGAAGTGGGTCAATGGATGAAGCATTTCTCTTCCTTGCCCTCTTGCTACCTTGCCTCTGTCACTCTGCATTTCAACTAAATATATACATATAGTTTAAAAAAAAACTTGGAAGCATTTACTTAGGTAAGGACGACCTTCATTTGGGTTTGCAGGCCTATGTGTATAGACAGTCCCTGAAATATCGAATCCTTGCAAGGAGAAAAGACTGGTGTTTTAAATGTCTCAGAGAGCCTTTCTAGGATCCTATACAGTGCAAATCCCTTGAATGTTTTTTAAGAAAACTGATTTTTGATGTAAAGGCACATTTAATCATAGCTTTGAAAGTTTGGAGAGTGTCTAAAGGGTTTGCCTCTCAGTGAATTGGAAATCTATTATTGTATAGCCAAGAGATCAGTGATAGCAGAAAAAGAACTTTTCAAATGTTCTGATGCAAAATTTAATGGAGCATGATGAAGTGTAGTGCTCAAGTTCCTCCTCTAAAGCACGACTAACAAATACATTCTTATTAATACATTGTTGATGTTGTAGCCTCTCTGTTGTAGTAAAAGCTAACAAAATGTTAAGTTGTCAAATAGTGGCCATCCTGAAAAAAAAACTAAGTATTGGCATTCACCATAATGTTCAATACTTGTATATTCTTATAAGTCTACCATAGAATATAAAGTAGATTCTTTATTTCAATCATTTAGTGACATTGCATTTCTCTGCAATCATATTATATGAACAGGCAGGAATTCGTATTGGTGTCCTACCAGCTGATAAGGCAATGAATTCCTATTTCCCTATTCTTGTTTAGTGTGTTACTGTTAATTCCTGATGCTGTTCTCTATGCTGTAACCTTTTAAAATTAGGTCCCATTTCCGTCCATTTCCCACTGTTACCACCGATTATTTAAAATGTGAACCAAATCATGTCACTTAGTGATTTAAATCCTTCAGGCATCACTATTACCATGAAGGGAAAAATCACCACCACAATCTGTGAATGGGACTGGGCAGATTCCTTGAACATGGGAGCAGTATATGCATGCTTTGAATCGTGATGGCCACTGTGTTTGTTTCCCAGAGCAAGAGAGTGGTGTCATCTCTAAAACAACAGCACTGAGAAATGAAAGCTGATTAGTTTTAAATCTCGTCCAATAAATATGTTTGTGTGTCACATACAGCGAGAATATATTAGTTTATAATTTGTACTCAAATCTAGAAAGAGTTCAATTTGATTCTTTTAGTAAATAATTTTTAATTGTTTTCCGTGATTCAGTTGTGTAGGTTTAGCTGTTCCTCCTTCCCCCGCTTTCCCCTTCCCTCTTTCCCTGCTCCTGCCCATTTCTGCCCGTATTATCACAATAGTGTATTTTCCTAGTTGAAATGACAAATTAAACTTTCTGAAATATATAACATGATAAATACAAGAAAAGGTAGAAAAATTAATATTTTAATGTAGAAGTATTTATAGTATGTTTCTCTTCTTCTGAATAAAAGCAAGAATTGAATTTTTTATGAAACATTTTATGGTTATTTGTTGAAAAGGATAGTAATAAATCATAGCTAAGCTATGGAGATCCCTGATTTTTGTTGTGGATGTAACCTGCCTCTTTTTTTCCTTAATTCTGGATATTCATGATAGCACTACAAGTAGACATTTTTTCCTTGTCATATTCCCTAATTTTTATTTCCAGAGCTTTTGTCACTCTGTACTTCAAGCATTTGTGTTTATTTCTATCTTTTCTCCATGCTAACATCTTTATTTCAAAAGTTAGGTTTGCATTCATCCATGAATATAAAAATATCACAACATTATTCACAGATACTGTTCAGAAGCCACCAAAACTCAAAGTTGCCAAAAAAGAGTTGAGTCTTTTTCCTCACTGAGTTGAACACATTCTGCAGTTTTCTCCTATCCTGTAGTTTGACATAGTTTTCGAGACTGCCAGTTGTCTTGAAATGTTTGATACCCAAAATGAAGTCTTTTTTTAGTTTTTAAGAAAGTAGATTTATCAGGGCTTAGCCAAATAACCAGTGACTAAACAAGTGTATTTTATCACCAAACACGAATACCTGTGTAGTCTTCATCTGCCATCATCATTCTATTCCATTCTTTTTGCTTTTTTATACCACTTTTTATGTGTTACATCTGAAATTATTCATCATTGAAATGTTGGCATTTTAAAATACTGGTTGCTTGTGCAGACTCCATTTCAAATTAATACATTTTAGCCGATGGAATTTATGTCCTATTTGCTTATTTGTTCATTACTTCGAATAGTATGTGTTCTTGTGCCAATGTTATGTTTTGAAATAGATATAATAGTTTCTAAGAAAGACCTGGTGTTTTTGTTCACAGAGTTGATAGCTTAGTGGATGTCACGAATAAATCAACTGACAACAATAACAGGGTTGACAGGCATAGTAAAGGGAAAATGCTGAGAGCTGCGAGAGTATACACGTGTCTCTGGTGAATAATTGGATAACAAGGAAAAAGTTTCTAGAATGGGACACAGGGAAGAGCTCAGTGCAAGGGGCAAGGAATGGAATAGTAAACATTAGGCAGTCCAGTGATGTTTTCAACTTTGTGGAACAAATTCATCTTTATATTAAGAGCAAAGAAAAACCACAACTGTATTAACCAAAGCAGTTAATGTAATGGAAATGCCACTTTAAGAAAGGTTGCCAGAGTCACATTGAGAATGACTTAGATGCCCTGTACAAACCATAAAATCCTGTAGGAGGCTGTTTCAGTTACCTAAAAAGGAAATAATTGTGATCTTATCTAGGTGGTAGTGCTGGGCATGGAGACAACTGAATCTGAAGTGTTTGCAAGAGCTCTGGGAAGAATTACATTAACATGAAGATTCTGACCAAGGTTGATACAGTACTAAGGTGCAGAAGAAAGTGATGAGGATCAGGAACAGATCGGAATTTGGCAGTCATGAGAGTGTGTGATAAATGTTAACTTGGGCTGTGGGACTGGTGGGCAAGTTCACATAAGAAAAATATGCAAGGGGCTTGGCGGCGTGGCCTGGTGGCTAGGGTCCTTGCCTTGGTCCCATATGGCTGCTGGTTCTGGTCCCGGCAGCTCCACTTCCTCTCTATCTCTCCTCCTCTCAGTATATCTGACTTTGTAATAAAAATAAAGTAAATCTTTAAAAAAAAAAAAGAAAAATATGCAAGATACAGAATCCTAGGGATAGAAAACACTGAGATTTAAGGCAGTGATTCTCAAAGCCAAGCAGAGATGATGAGATGGATTGGAAATTTCCTGAGATAAGAAAATGCCTGGGATATATGATGGGGAATAAACAGTTTAAGCACTTTCTTGGATTCTGTTGCTTCAGCTTCTTTTCTGTTGTATTATTTTTTTGAGATTTCAAAGAATATTAACTTTAAAAATATGGAGAAACATTTTAAGGCAACCAAAGGGGATAGAGAAATAGTTAAGAGTCAAACAATCCTGGTCTGAGAAATTTGGAAGGATGGGTATGATGGACAATAAAAAAATATTTGCAAATGAAGTTGGGTTGTGAAAGCTGAAAGAGAAATGATGGGGTTGTTAAATTTGATAGACCAGAGAGATTGAGATTTTGTTTGTTTGTTTCTTAAAGATTTATTTATTTTACTTGAAAATCAGAGTTGCGAGCACAGAAAAAGAGAGAGAGAGAGAGAGAGAGAGAGAGAGAGAGAGAGAGAGAGAAAGAGAGGAGCGGGAGGAAGGGAGAGACAGAGAGCTTCCATTCACCGATTCACTCCCCAAATGACCTTAATGGCCAGAGCTGAGCTGAGCTTAAGCTGGGAGCCAGGAGCTTCTTTTAGATTTAACATGTGGGTATAGTGTCCTAAGGCCTTGGCCCATCCTTCCCTGCTTTCCCAGGCCATTACTAGGGAGTTGGATCAGAAGTGAAGCAATCAGGACCAGAACCAGAGCCACAAACAGAGGATTAGCATACTAAACCACCACAATAGCCATAGCAGATTTAATTTTAAAATTGAAAATACCTGAAAACTCACAGGTGTCAAGAAGTCTTTAGAAGGAGATAGCATTTAATCTATAAATCAAATCATAAAAAAGAAAAAAGGGACAGGAGGGTCACTCAGGCTTCATAGCACCAATGACATTGCTTTTGCACAAAAATTGTAGCCATTCTTCCAAAAACAAACAAAAAACAAGGCCTGCGGTTTTGTGACAAAAACATTACAATTAAATTTTGCTTTTTTAAATCTTTGAGTTTCTACCTTTTTATAAAGCAATGTAAGTACTTTTCATTGCTTTCAAACTTGCTTTCGTATTGTGTGTTTTATAAGCCTATATGTGCCCATGTATTTGTGAGGTCTTCAAAACGTTTATGGAATGTGCACATTAGGAAAACACTAATCATCAATTTTAAATGTTTTAAGTCAAAATGAACATCTTTACATCCAGTCACCATAAACTTTTGTAGTACTTGTGAATATGTCTATAGGAACATGCGTCGCTGGGAGCACATGAATTCATTAACACACGCCTGAAGTGAGAGGATATCTATGTATTTTTGTTTGCTTGTTTGAAATTGTACACATTCTTCGCAGTGTGAACCTCTCCTCACCACTGGTATGTTTTTTGGCTCTAGAAAGGTAATCTCACTTTTCAAACTTTAGTTTTCCATTCCTAACAATGAAATAATATATAATCTACCACATGTAGTAATTTTGAATATTAAGTGAGGGAATTCATACATGCTTACAGACTGCTAAGTATGTAATAAGATACTATATATTATAGACATTATTATTTTTAACTTTTACTCTACTTTCTACTTGGATATTTTATTATTTTTATCTTTAGTTTTACATATTTGTTTTATGATGACTAATTGCTTTTGTATTTTACAGATATTTGAAATTGTGTTTCCAATTCACTTTAAATTCAAATTTATAAAAGTTGATTCTATATGCCCATCTTAGTTTTATGTTGAATGAATGATGACTCAATTACTTTGGAATATAAAAAAAAGATTTAAGTTTCGATTTTGTTATGTATCAAACTAGTTTTAGGTAATATACCCATCTTTGAAAATATCTGTACCTTTTTCCATAAAACTATTCATAATTATTCTTTTCAACACTTTTTCTGCATCTTAAATTATTTTTACATACTTTCTGTAAGTTTAAATTTTTAATGTGCACTACCATCCTTCCATCCTTCCACAATTTATCGTCTTTGATCTTGCATATTTGTTTCATCTGTCAATCACATATAAGTCATTTTCTGAGAAAAAAAAAAGCCTTTTTAAAAGAACAGTCTATTTTATTATGAGACCATGGCAACAATTGCCTTCACATTTCTACCACAGCTTGTAAAAATATAGAAATTTCAGGCCATGATCTTTCCCCTCAACCTTTGTGGCTATTGTTCCCCAGTGCTCTGGCATTTCAAACTGATATGGAGTTACCTAGTTTTTTTCTGTATTTGAAGCATCCTTTATGTTTGAGTTTGCCAATGTTATCAGTATATTTTTCACTTTGTAATTGTATTATTAATTTACTTGAATGACTCAACATCAAAATACAAATTACATTTTTTTTTCTTTTTTTTTTATATTTATTATTTAACTTCAGTAATTACATTGTATTATGTGACACAATTACATAGATACTTGGGTTCTCCCCACCCCTCCCCAAACCCTCCCACCATGGTGGATTCCTCCACCTTGTTGCATAACCACAGCTCAAGTTCAGTTGAGATTCCCCCATTGCAAGCGTATACCAAACATAGAGTCCAGCATCTTATTGTCCAGTCAAGTCCAACGGCTTCTTAGGTATACCCTCTCTGGTCTGAAGACAGAGCCAGCAGAGCATCATCCCAGTCAATTGAAAGCTCCAACATACCATCAGCAAAAATTTACATCATTATGGAATTAATTGACATAGTAATGAGTAACCAACATGTTAAAAGTAAATGCGAGTTCCCAGTCACCTTCTGTGACCACCTCACCTATACTTCAATCTTAGTTTATACACAACATATAACATTCAAAACATAACATGTTATACATAACATCATATCATCTTAAATCAAGGCAAACATGTGGTATTTAACCTTTTGGGATTGGCTCATTTCCCTTAGCATTATGGTTTCCAGTTTGGCCCATTTGGCCGCAAAGAACTGCATTTTGTTTTTTTTAATAGCTGAGTAGTATTCCATGGAGTAGATGAACCATAGCTTTCTTATCCAATCCTCTGTTGATGGGCATTTTGGTTGCTTCCATGTTTTTGCAATTACTGATTGTGCTGCTATGAGCATAGGAGTGCATGTTGGTTTCTCATAAAACAAGTGTTCTGGATATATTCCTAGGAGTGCTATTGCTGGATCATACGGTATGTTGAATTTGAGTTGTTTGAATATTCTCCATACTGATTTCCATAGAGGCTGTACCAGCCTGCAGCCCCACCAGCAGTGGAGTAGGGTTCCCTTTTCCCCGCAAGCTCGCCAACAAGTGTTGTTGGTGCTTTTATTCATGTGGGCCAGTCTTACTGGTGTTAGGTGGTACCTCATTGATGTTTTAATTTGGATTTCCCTTATTGCCAGGGAACTTGAGCATTTTTTCATATGTTTATTTGCCATTTGGGTTTGTTCCTTTGTGAAGTGTTTGCCCATTTCCCGTGCCCATTTCTTGAGTGGCTTGTTTGTTTTGACATTTTGGTTGTTTTGTAGCTCTTTGTATATTCTGGATATCAGCCCTCTATCACCTATGTCGTGTGCGAAGATCTTCTCCCATTCTGTGGGTTGCCTTTTTACTTTGTTGATTGTTTCTCTAGCTGTACAGAAGCTTCTTAGTTTGATGAGGTCCCAATTGTTTATTTTGGTCTCGATTTCTACTGCATTTGGAGTCTTTTTTAGGAAGTGAGGGCCTACCCCTAAGTGTTCCAGTGTGTTTCCAACATTTTCTTCCAAAAGTTTGAAGGTTTCTGGATGTAGGTTTAGATCTGTTATCCATTTAGATCTGATCTTAGTGTATGGTGAGAGATGTGGATCTATTTTTTTGTTTCTGCAGGCTATCAACCAGTTGTCCCAACAGCATTTATTGAACAGACCTTCCCATTTGCCTGGATTGTCGTTTGTCTTTTTGTCAAAGATTATTTGGCTGTATCTGTGTGGGTTTCCTTCTGGTGTTTCTATTCTGCTCCATTGATCTTCCTCTCTATCTTTGTGCCAGTACCACGCTGTTTTGATAACCACTGCCCTATAGTATGTCCAGAGGTCCGGAACTGTGATTCCCCCTGCTAACTTTCTGTTCTTCAGGATGGTTCTAGCTATCCGTGGTTTTTTGTGCTTCCAGATGAACCTTTGGATCATTGTTTCCAGTTCCATGAAGAATGTTTTGGGCAATTTGATTGGGATTGCGTTGAATGTATATATTGCTTTTGGCAGTATAGACATTTTAATGATATTGATTTTACCTATCCAGGAGCATGGGATGTTACTCCATCTTTTGAGGTCTTGTTCAATTTCTTTTTTAAGTAGTTTGTAGTTTTCTTCAAATAAGTCTCCTACATTTTTGGTTAGATTTATTCCCAGATATTTCATACTTTTCTCTGTTATTTTGAATGGTATCTTGCTGGTTAAGTCTTTTTCCATCTTGGGGCTGTTCGCATACACTATGGCTGTTGATTTTTGTTCATTAATTTTGTACCCTGCCACTCTACCAAACTCTCGTACAAGTTCTAGCAGTCTCTGTATTGAGTCTCTTGGCTCTTCTACATAAAGAATCATATCATCTGCGTATAGTGAGAGTTTGACTTCTTCGTTTCCCATTTGGATTCCTCTGGTTTCTTTTTCTTGTCTTATGGCCTCAGCGAGTACCTCTAGGACTATGTTGAATAGTAGTGGAGAAAGTGGACATCCCTGTCTTGTTCCAGATCTCAGTGGGAAGGGTTCCAGTTTTTCTCCATTCAGTATGATGCTGGCGTTGGGTTTTTCATATATGGCTTTAATTATGTTGTGTATTTTTCCATCTATGCCTACCTTGGTTAGGGTTTTTAGTAGGAAGTGGTGTTGGATTTTGTCGAAAGCTTTTTCTGCATCTATTGATAGTATCATGTGATTCTTGTTTTTCAGTTTTTGGATGTGGTGTATCACATTTATGGATTTGCGAATGTTGAACCATCCCTGCATTCCAGGGATGAATCCTACTTGATCTGGATGAACGATCTGTCTGATGTGTTTTTGAATTCTGTTGGCTAGGATTTTGTTGAGAATCTTAGCATCAATGTTCATCAAAGAGATAGGTCTGTAGTTTTCCTTCTCTGTTAGTTCTCTGTCTGGTTTTGGGATTAAGGTAATGTTGGCTTCATAGAATGAGTTTGGAAGGGTTGCCTCTTCTTCTATTGTTTTGAAGAGTTTGTAGAGGATTGGGGTCAGTTCTGTTCGGAATGTTTTGTAGAATTCTGGAGTGAAGCCGTCTGGGCCTGGGCTTTTCTTTGTTGGGAGGTCTTTAATCACTGATTCAATCTCTACTTCAGTTATGGGTTTGTTCAGGTCGTTTGTTGCCTCTGGGCTAAGTTTTGGCAGGTGGTAGAAGTCTAAGAACTTTTCCATTTCTTGGTGATCTTCTGATTTGTTGGAGTACAGTGCTTTGTAGTAATTTCTAATTATGGCCTTAATGGATGCGGTGTCTGTTGTTATGTTGCCTTTTTCATCTTTGATGCTGGTAATTCTTGCCTTCTCTTGTTTTTTCCTTGTCAGTCGGGCCAGTGGGGTGTCTATCTTGTTTATCTTCTCAAAAAACCAGCTTTTTGATTCATTGATTTTGTGTATGGTTTTTTTTATTTCTATCTGGTTGATTTCCTCCCTTGTTTTGATGATTTCTTGTTTCCTATTGTGTGTGGGGCTCTTCTGCTGTTGTTTTTCCAATTCCTGGAGGTGTATGTTTAGTTCCTGTATTTGGCGCCTCTCTTGGGCCTTGACATGAGCTCCAATTGCGATGAGTTTACCCCGTAGCACTGCTTTGGCAGTGTCCCACAAATTTTGGAATGTTGTGTCAGAGTTTTCATTGGTTTCCATAAATTTTTTGATCTCATCTTTAATTTCTTCTCTGATCCATTGTTCGTTTAATAGCATATTGTTCAGCCTCCAAGAGTTTCTGTATTTCCTGGGACATTTTGAATTGCTGATTTCCAGCTTCATTCCGTGGTGGTCTGAGAGGGTACATGGTATGATTCCTATCTTTTTGAAGTTATTTAGGTTTGCTTTGTGTCCTATCATGTGGTCGATCCTGGAGAAGGTGCCATGCACTGCTGAAAAAAATGTATAATCTGTGGCCTTAGGGTAAAAAATTCTATAGATGTCAACCAAGTCCAGTTGTTCTATTGTTTGTATGAGCTCTGTTGTTTCTTTGTTGAGTTTTTGTTTTGTTGATCTGTCTATAGTTGTTAGTGGGGTGTTAAGATCACCCACTATTATTGTGTGCATATCTATGTCTCCCCTTAAGTCCGTGAGTAATTGCTTCACGTAGCTAGGTGCGTTTGAATTTGGTGCATATATGTTCACAATGGTAATTACTTCCTGATGGATCAGTCCCTTCACCAATATATAATGTCCTTCCCTGTCCTTTTTGATGTGTGTCAGATTGAAGTCCACATCATCTGAAATTAAGACAGCTACCCCAGCCTTTTTTTCTCGTCCATTGGCATGAAATATTTGTTTCCAACCTTTCACTTTCAGCTTCTTCGAATCTCTTCTGGTTAGATGTGTCTCTTGTAGGCAACAGATAGTTGGGTGCTGTTTGATAATCCATTCTGTTAATCTGTGCCTTTTGATTGGTGAGTTCAGGCCATTTGTGTTAAGAGTTAAAATTGAGAGGTTGTGATTTTGCCCTGCCATACTTGTTTTTGTGGGTGTTGATATCTGTGTTATTGCCCTTCCTTGTGTGGACTTTAGTGGGGAGACCTTCCTGTTTGCCATCTTTGCTTATGATTCACCTCCTTTTTTCTGGATTTAGTGCATTTCTAAGGAGATTTTGTAGAGCTGGTTTTGTGCTGGCATATTCTTCTAATTTCTCTTTGCTGTGGAAGTATTTGATTTCGTTCTCAAATACGAATGAGATCTTTGCTGGGTACAATATTCTTGGTTGACAGTTGTTCTGATTCAGGATTTGGAAGATCTTTGTCCATTCCCTTCTTGCTTGTAAAGTCTCTTCAGAGAAGTCAGCAGTGATCCTGATTGGTTTTCCCCGGTATGTGATCTTTTCTCTGCTTCGTACTTGTCTTAGGATTCTTTCTTTGTCTTCGTTGGAGTGGAACTTGAGCACCATATGTCTGGGTGAAGATCGCTTTGGGTCATATCTGCTGGGAGTCCTCTGACCGTCCTGGATTTGGGCTGGGTTCATGTTCCAAGTGTTTTGAAAGTTTTCCTGTATAATTTCGTCGAGCACCATTTGCATTCCTGACTCTTTTTCCGCTCCTTCAGGAAGGCCAATAATCCTAATATTTGATTTTCTGAGGTTGTCTTTCATTTCTTGTATGGTCTTATTGGCTTTGTTCAGACTTGTCTCCAGCTGTTTCATGAACTGGGTATGTTCGTTTTGTGTGTCTTCTGTTTCAGAGATCCTCTCTTCTGCTGTATTTGTTCTGTTGGTTAGGCTCTCAATTTTGTGCTCTAAGTCAAGGATTTTACTTTTCATTTGTTGTATTTCTGAGGCTATGTGGTTCTTGAATTCCTTGAAGTCCTCCCAATTCTTCTCATTGTCTCTGACATATTTTAACATTATTTTTTTGAATTCCTTGTCTGGTAGATCTTCTATGTCTTCATCTCGCATCTCCGAAATAGACATTGGCTTTCGATCCTGTATTGGTAGGGTGTTGGCACTCTCATCTGGATCATTACCTTTTCTGGTATTTCTTCCCATTGTGTTAGTGTTTCTTTTTTGAGAGACCTAGGCACCAGTGTGCTGAGGGGTCTCCAAGCACTATCCTCTAGAGATCGGAGTCTGCAGGCGTGGAGTAGCAGGGTGTGGGAATTTTCAAGGCACTTTTGGTGCGTCTCCAGAACACTGGACCTCAGGGCGCCACTTCCAGGGCCCAGTGGATTCAAAGCGCACTCTCAGCTCGTCCCCTACAGGTATGCTACCACAGGGCGTGGGGGAGTGAAGGCACTCTCTGTGCGCACCCCCTGTGCGCGGGATCACAGGGCTCGGAGCACTGGACTATAGGGCGTGGGGTGTTCCAGGTGTTCTCTGGAAGCGCCTCCTGTGCAGGCCCGCCCACCCCAGTGCTTGCAGGGGACCGACTGCCCCAGCGCTAGCACTGGACTGCCCAGCCCAGATGGCGTGCTTGGGTTCCTGTGGTATAGCACCGCCCAGCTGAGTGCCAGACCGCAAAGGCACGGGGGAATATCCAATGTGCCTTTTGCCTTTCTCCCAGACACAGTTTTGGCAATTTCAAGGCACTCGCCCTGTGTCTCTAGACGCAGGAGTCTGGGGGTGGGGGAGGGGCGGGGAGAGGAGCACCAATTGTGTTCAGGCTTTGTGCATGCCCCTGGGGGGGCCAACTCCCGAAGCCTCCAACCCACCACTGTCCCCACCCAACTCTCTCAAACCTCAGGTTCTTGCAGTCTGCCTCTTCCTCTGGTCGGAATTCTCGCTGCAGGTGTGTCTCCCAGCGACTGCTGTGTCCGTTGCTGGTCTCGGGCGGGTGCAGGCGGCTGGAACCTGGAGGCTGCGGCTGGGGCAGGTCCCGGCGGGGCTTGGCGACCAGGGTGGGCGGATGCCGGCGGGTCCCGGTGATTCAGGGTCCTGGTGACCAGGGTGAGCAAATGCCAGCGGGTCCCAATCACCGCTGGTCCTCACGGCCACTGCGTCTGCGGGTCGGTCTCCGGATCGGTCGGCGGCTTTCAGTGTCTGCACTCAGAGGTGACTCAGCAGGTCAGGAGCGGAAAGTCGTCTCCCCTGCTCTTTCTTTTGTTTTTTCCCTGGTTGCTCTTCCGAGTTGTGTGGATTTTTTTGGTTCCACACTGTCCAGGGAACTTCACGTTCTTCTCCCTGTAGTTCTATGCTGCTCCACTTACTCTTTTGTCGCGTTCTAGCCCTCTCTGTCTGTGAGCTCTCTCACAGTCTTCCTCCTATGTCGGCCATCTTGCCGACCTCCCAAATTACATTTTTAAAATTGGGTAATTGTTTTGAATTCTTAGTTGATCATTATTTGAAATCCATGTACTTTGTTACATTTTGGAAGTGTCCCTTGTGTAAGCTGCATTTTAACTTTCCGTTGGCATTTTTCTCTCTCATTAAACTCTGTGCTGTATTTCTGAATTCTTTGGCTTTTCAGTTATGTTCTGTAAAACACTAAATGAATACCTCAACAGGTCAGATATGCTGATTATTGCATTAAAACAATGTGTTTGTTTTAATTCAATAAGCTTAAGTCTGCACTTTTTCCTCATCTTTGTCATCTTGTTTCTTAGAGGCTAATATTTTGGTGATACCTTCTGTCATTGTTTGATGAGAGTGTGGACTCCAAACACTGTTCCCGCTTCTTGAGATGACATTCAAATCTGTGTGAGATGACATTCAAATCTGTGTACGTTTCATGTCCTTTTTGAAGTAAATGATTCTGAATTTGTCTGAAATTGCAATCCTCTACTCAAATGGTTGCAAATAAGAGTTTACTAGCTTTCTATCTTCAGTCAGCCATATGGAAATCCTGATGGAGTTCTTATTTTTCTCATAAAATTAAAATGTCCAAAACAGACTAAATATATTATTTTCTTCTCCTAAATTTCCAAAGTAATCACACTGTTATTCTGTCATCATCTAACATCACTCATCCTTTTACTCTTTCTGTGTGATCCTTTCTCAATAACCAAGTTCACAGCTCCACTATGATTCCTGGAATGCTTTCTGTCTCTTCTCTCCCTCTGTCTTTATCTTGCTGTCTCTCAAGCTCTATTGCTTTTAAGATTTTATCTTACTTATTTGAAAGACAGAGCAGCACAGTCAAAGAGGGATGGAAGAGAGTCAGATCTTCTTACTTTCTATTTCCTGATTTACTTCCCAAGTACCCTCAACAGGCAGGACAACCTGTGCCAAACAAAGCAAGGAGGCTGGAATGGCATCTGGGCCTTCCATGTGGGTGGCAGTACCAAAGTACTTCAGCCACATGCTGCTGAGTTCCATGTACAGTAGCAAGAAACTACATTGGAACCAGCGATGGGAATCTATTTCAGAAATTACAATAAGGGATACAGGAGTCTCAAATGGTGGCTTAATCTACTGCATGACAACACCCATAACGTATGTGGTGTTTTCTTTGTGTTTTTGCTATTCCTTGTTGCATTACACATTTATTTCATTAACAATCATTCTGTTGGAAGCATTCCACCTTTGTAACAGCCTATGTAATATCATCACATTATTCTTAAATCAGTATTCCAACAGTTCATTTCTTCAGGATAACTGAATACATCTCATTTGTTTACTGAATTAGTATTCTTCCCTCTGGCATATAAGACATCACAGTTGTACCCAGCACTGAGCCAGGCTACCATAAGGAATTATCATCTTTTGTCCATGCATACTAAAGCCTGGGTAAGCCATTGCACTATAAATCTGTCTGGTTATCCAATATTAATGCTACATGTATATATTCAAATTATATTTATAGCCTGTTGGACAATAGTACCATCCTTGGTTAATAGAAATTTAAAAATATAAGGATGATATATCTCTTTAATTTATAGGTGGTTATTATATGTGCAGCTGTTAACACAATGTTATAATAAAGTTCTATGAGGATACAGATTAGAAAGTGATAAATTTTGTCCAGCAGATTCAGTGAAAGATTCCCAGAGAATGTTACATTATAGCAGCCATCTAAAAGATACATTTTAATTTCCTGTTGAGAGAGGAGAGTTTGACTTCATATTTTCCTCTCGTAAGAGTAATTTCATTTAAAGTGAACAAGCTTGGCATTTTATGAAGTGGAATATGAAAGGTAAAAGCAAAAAGAGGCTAATAATCTGTGGTATATCTTGGAAAAATAGACACTACAGCATGTTCATCACTGATGTGCTCACAGTGAGGTGTAGAACACAGTGTATGTTTGTCTCATGGACAATTGAAAGAAACTTCTCAGGGGGTATTGAGTGCTACAATGAAAATTTCATTCAGCATTGCTAGAAAATAGATATCACATCAGATATAAGAATGAGGAAACAGTGAGGCCATGTAATAAAACAATATGTTACAAATAGGAATTTGCCGTGAACCAGTTTTCAACGCCGAATCCAGTACAAATATAATAATGATTGTTATATGTATTAAGTGGAGTCCAATAGGGGCTTGAGAAGAAAGCTGTTAGTTGAATCTCAGGCCTGCTCAGGAGAGTGGGTAGTTTTCTTTTATTGCAGTTCAAAATGTGGAGTGTTAGGACCATATAAAATTTCAATACACACCATTTTTGTTTTGGCAAAGAATTTCTAAATATTGAAGAGTTTTCTGTGGACCACATGAAAGAAATTAGAGGAAGTATATAGGTATTACCTGGGTATTGTCTTAGGTCCTGTGTAAAAGTTTCTTTCCAATCCGGATTATGTGGCACATGGAGTAATCAATCTCTCAGTGAAAGTGCTCTTGCTGGGGTTTGAAGAATTGAAGCTGACAGACCGCCAGTGATTATGCAATACCCCGAGAGCCCATATAGGCACTAAAGCAACAAGGAGTCCTTGTTAAGAGTTGCCAGACCTACTGAATGCCAACGTAGGACTTCTAAAATGTATTTTCTCCATCATTCTTCTTTGTACTTTGTGGGCCACCAACTCTGGAGTGGGCACAGGCAACGAAAAGCCCTAGCATTCCCATTGCCCGTAGTGGGCACCTTCCATCTGCTTGCCCTGTCCCACAACTGGATCTGATGGGTGGAAGGGAAGGACCAGTCTCAATGTTGAATATTTTACTTTCATGATTGAGATAGTAATTTGATTTAAAGTGCCTATTCCTGATAATGGCCGAAAGAATCATGATATTATCTGATTTTTCATCTAGTGGAAATGAAACAATGAAATACATTAAAAAGAAAATGGGAGACTAAAACAAAGGTGCTTTATGATCTTATTCAATGAGTCATATTTTTCCAATATACTGTTACATAAATTATATGAATTTCTCTGGATCGCAGAAATGTCCTGCGTGTGTTTAGAGAATAATAATCTGTATCAAGCTAGGTAAGTCAGACAGACCATTCCTTCCTGTCAAAATTCTTTCTTATCTTCCATGTTCTATGTCATACACTAAGTGATCTCTCATTTTCTGCCACTGCCTTTACTTGTCAATAATAGCTGATTGCTCATCAATTCATTTAGTATTATTTATTGAATATCTACTGTGTTTTGGATATAATAGTTGCTTACACCATATGAGGAGATGAAACAATTGAAATCCTTGGACTTGCAGGATTTACAGTCTATTTTGTAAGTATTAGCAATAAGCAGCAGAACAAAGAGGAAAAAATGCACTGCATTTGTAACCTGGGACCCCTTCCCCGGTGCAGGAAAGCCCGAGTGGCTCTTAATCGTCTCAGATCAGCATTCCTAACTACATGAGAGTTCTAGAGTTTTCACAGGCCTTAGATAAAGTCTGGAAGACTGCCTGGAATCTCTGTCTTTGCTTCCTAAGTTACAAAGCTGAAGCTGTTGTTGTGGAGAATTTCCATGTGATAGATGCACTTTGAAGTTCATCCTATGGCCCAAATCCTTGGGCACATGCACCCATGTGGGAGACCTGCAAGTATCTCCTGACTTTGGATCAGCTTAGATCCAGCCATTGTGACCGTTTGTGGTGTGAACCAGCAGCTAGAAGAATTCTTTTTGTCTGTGTCTTTCTCTGTAAGTCTGCCTTTCAAATAAATAAATAAACAAAATATTTGAAGAAAGAACGAAAGTCATCATACTAGAAAGGGAAAAGTTGAATGCATTTCCTATAAGATATAGAACAAGAGAAGATTGTCTGCTCTAACCAACCTTGTTGAAAATAATACTGCAAGTCTCAGCACAAGCAATTGTGGAAGAGAAATGAAAGGGATCCAAATTGGAAAAGAAGACACCCAAATACCATTGTATCCAGATGACAAGTTTTTATATCTATGTGTGGCAAAACTTGAAGTATTCACGAAAAACTTGTTAGAACTGATGCCTGAATTCAGTAGTGATATAGAATACAAATTATCAGACGAAAAAGTATTTTGCTAAACAAAAAATCAAAAAAGAAATCTCATGAAAATTAGGAGAAAAATACCTTCAAATGAGTTAAAAAGTAAAAGATCTGTAAAATTATTTTCTTTTGTCAAATAGTATAAAATGGACCACACAATAGCTTTCTCTATGTTTGGCTACATTATAGAACTTAAGTCATATTATTCTAGCATGATTTTCTCTCTAGCAGAAAACTTGCATTTAGTCTAATAACAACTGGAATGGAAACAGAGGGAAGAGTGATGGAGAGAAAAGGCAGGGGACAGAAAAGAGAGAAAACAGGAAGGAAGACAGAAGAGGGAGGGATAGAAAGGATGGTGATGCTGAGGTTGCTTTTGTCCCTTGTCTTTATAACATCACAAACTGATTTTCTTTTTTAAAGAAAAGTTGCATGCATTTACCTGAAAGGCAGATTTATAGAAAGAGGGAGTGGGGGAGAGAGACTGGAAGGGATTCTGAAGAGAGTGAGACAAGAGTCTTCCATCCAAAGATTCACTCCCCAAAGAACCACAAGAGCCAAATCTGGGTCAGTCCATGCCGGGAGCCAAGAAAATCATCTAAGTCTGCCATGTAGTTACAGTGGCCTAAGCACTTGGACCATTGTCAGCTGCTTTTTTAGACATTTAGCAGGGAGCTGAATTGGAAGTGGAGTAGCTGCCACACATATGGAATGTTAGCACTGTTGGTGGTGGCTTTACTCATTATAAAACAGCATTTTTACCAGCTTCTCTTTCACACACAATTTTCCCTCATTTCTTTGCAGCTCACCATTTTTAATGTTTAAACAGTGAAAGATGAATTATGAAATAATAGTTCTTAACTAGATCTATGTCAGACCAGTTGAGAACTATTATTTCATAGTTCACCTTCACTGTATATATATATATATATATATATATATATATGCATTCCCTCTGGGATTTTACTCTGTGACAAAGAACAGAAAGTTACAGCTGCTTGTAAAGGTACTGGTGAGATTAACCTAGTCTTGTTTACATACTAGGCATCAAGCATGCAAAACACAGCAGCTGAGAACCCAGTGATTAATGTAGCTGACTGTGGAAATCAACCCCAGTGAACTCACTTTATTCTAGAATGCTTTTAGACCAGATCATAATAGGCATTTTTCTGTGTTTTCATTCAGTCAGCCTGCTGTGTGCAAGATGAATTCAGGTTGAGACAGATTCATTCTTGAAATGTTCTAATCCAGGAGGCCCATATTTAAGATTTGAACAGTTCAGATTTATATGACTTTATAGTTAGCCAGAGATGAGAAGGCATTATGTCTGTGGAAATGAAAGCCGTACTTCACAAAACTCGGTAACCACGGTCCTCAGCCATGGACATGTCTTATGTGAAAGCAAAGCTTGGTTCTCTAGAGGGACACAGCATTGATAGGACATGTATATAGACATAGGAAAGAGAATGTATTAAGGTATTTGGTTCATGTGACTGCGACTGCTGAGAAGTCCAGGCTGAAGGCTGGGCTCCCTGCAACGCCTGCCAGTGATTTGGCTCAATCCAAGTTCAAGGACCTCAGAATCAGAGAGCTTGAGGATGACATTTTCATGACAAGGCAGAAAAGCCAGAGTGCCAGCAAAGAAATCTTCGATGTGGTCCAAGAATCCAAAAGCCAGGACCTCAGATCAAAGATAGGAGCTGAGCTGTCCCAGCTCTCTCTGGGAGATCCCGAATCTACTAGTCTCTGCAGATCTTCCCCTTTACCCAAGCCATTTAGAGGTTTCTTTCTCCCCTCCAGGAGCGTTCAAATTCAATAGCCAATCTCATCTGGAAACAGTCCCCCTTCCCCAACATATTCCACATAATGTTTTTCCAAACCTTCATAAATTCTTTTTTCTCTCCTCATTGTCTTCTTTTTTTTAACTTCATGTGTTTCATATATGCAGCATAATGATACTTCTCACCCTATCCGCTCCTATTTCTTTCTCTTTCATCTTCCTTCTCATTGAATCTAGTCAGTTAATCATCGCAAAGCCTATGTTTAGTTTTGAACAGGTTCAGATTCACATTCCTTTTCAAACAGCCAGAAATGGCAAAGCACTATTTCTGTGAAAATGAAAATCATACTTCACAAAGCTGGGTACCCAAGGCTCCTGAACATTAAACTTCTATGGGAAGACAAAAGCTCTATAACCGTTCTTTTGAAGCAATGGAAAATGCAGGATTTCCAAAACATCACACAACTGGCGTCTTATTCTGTTGGCATCGTACATAATCTTATAAGGTGTCAACAATCTGTTACTGTGGTGCTTTTCAGCATCTCGTACAATAAATGCAGCATAAACCTTGTCTAGTGGGTAAGGAAGGACTTACTGCAAGGCATGAGAAGGGTAGTAATTTGTATACACAGCTTTTCAATGACAAAGGTGTAATGTTCCCTGAATGGACTAAGTAAGCGAGACACAGATCATTTGCTCTCTTGTGTGTATATTAAAAATAAGAAATGAATATAAAAATGAACCTATTACTGAAGCTTTATCAACAATTTGTTGGTATGAATCAATGATTTCTTTTAATTATGTCATCTAATAATGGCAAGAAATGGACTAAGTAATTCATTTCCACATACTGCTCAAACACTATTACTGGCAATGGTTTACCAAACTATATTGTTTTTATTGAGGAACTGTCTTTCAAAAAATATTTTGTCATTGTACCAGGCATGGAGCAGTTAAATTAGTATTCTGGGCTCTCATCTCAGAATCAGGAGACCCAGAGTTCAGTAGTGGGTTCAAATCCTAACATGTAATTTTCTTCTCTCCCCTATTACATGTATATGGGAAACACGTTCTTTGAAATCTTTAGGTTGTTAATTGAATTCTGTCTCAGTCTACATTCTTACATCTGATAGAACCTTGTCTCTACCATCATTTCTGTAAACATTGATAGAATATTATTGACAATAAAATATGGGAAAGTAAAATATTAAAACATAAGAGTAATGCTCAGTATACCTATAGAATGTGCCAATTGATAGGGCAAGTTTCTTTAGCTAGAAATTAGGGATTCTCTGTCAAGAAAAAAAAATTGCCCTTCCTGGCACAAGTCATCAGAAATAATTCCCATAAAGTAGGAGAATATCCTAAGTTTGTAGGAACACTTATGGCAAGAATCATTCTTTTAATACTACTGCTTTTGTAGTCTAAGTGTTATGTTTACCAAAGATTTGAATTGAAGAACACAATTTGGTTCTGTGGTCTTAAGCTAATTACTTATCCTTATTCAATGTTAGCTTGCACAGTTATGAAAGAGGAAGTCAGGTGTTAGTGTTATACCCCAACATGTTAAGCTGGGGCCTTTGACACTGACACCCCATATACAAATGCCTGAAATTGGCCTCTGCCTTTGATCCAAATTCACGCCAATGTATAACCGGAAGGGCAACAAATGATGGTTCAAGTGCTTGGCCCTTGCTGTGCATATAGGAAAGCTGGATAGAACTCTGGGTTCCTAACTTCAAGTCTCACATTGTCCCTGCTGTTAAGGGTGCAGTGCAGAGAATCGACAAAGTGAAGGACTCCTTGTCTTTGTCTTTGTCACTCTGCCTTTATTTAAATGAAAGTAAATAAGAAATTAGGGTTTTTAAAAAAGGATTTTATTCAGGTATCAATTACTTTAAACATATTTTTTCATAGTCTGTGGCAGGCACACCTTCAGCAAAAGTATAAAACAGCAAGAAATTTTCTCTGTGGAAGCCCATGTTCCTTTTCGTTTTGTCACTATTAATTTATTTTTTTTCTAACTTTCTACTCTTTCATCTCACCTTCTAAGTGCCAAACTATTTTACTTGATTATATAGTTTACTTAAAAATGTGTAATGTTCTTGGTAGGTATTTCTCAAATATATCTTCTAAAATTTACTTTTTAATTTTACTATTTAATGATAACATTATCAGTTCACTTCATATTTATATATTATATACATGCACATATATTATTTTTCTTGAAAACAGGATTTTAATATCCTGAAGTACGATTCATGACAATGATTATAAAATGGAAGAGAAGTTATATTGTCATATGCATGATAAATTCTGTGAAGCAGTGTTAGTATCTTTTTATGCACCAACTCATATGACTTCTATGCAATTTTTATATTCTTTCTATATTAGCTTTCACAAACAAGAGAAAAATTTATGGTGTCTTGCTCAGTCTGGCTTATTTCACTTAGCATAATGACCTATAGTTGCATTTACTTTGTTGCAATTGTCAAGGCTTCATTCTTTCACATGGCTGAATAATAATCCATTGTGTATATTATATCACAGTTTCTTTATCCAGTCATCAGTTTGTGTGCCTCTAGGTTGACTTCTTATGTTTGCTATTGTAAATTGGACTGCTATAAACATGTGAGCACTGCTATTCCTTCCATATGCCGACTTCACTTCCTTTGGATATATCCTTAGGAGCAGGGTAGCTGGGTTAGATGGTAGATCCATGTTTAGTTTTTTTTTTTTTTTAAGAAATCTCCATGATGTGTTTCAAAATGTTTTTACTGATTTGCATTCACACCAAGAGTAAATTAAACTATGCTTTTCCTACAGACTTGTCACTGTTTGCTCTTGTTTTGTTTTACTTGCCATTCTGTTGGGTGTAAGATGATACCTCATTGTTTGTTTTATTCGTACTTCCCTCATAGCTAGTGATATATTTTTTAATATGTTTTTTTGGCCACTGTGTTTCCTCCTTTGGAAAAAAAGTCTATTTGTATCTTCTGCCCATTTCATATCTGGATTGTTTATTTTGTTATTGAGTTTCTTGAGCCTCTATATATTATAGAAATAAAGCTTTGTTGAGTAAAGACTCCCCTCCCACTTTAACGAGAAATAATTAACAAGGAACAGGTACTGTGGAGGACCAGGCTAATTGCCTACATCCCATGTCAGCCTCGTTTCCACCTCTGATCCAGTTTCTTATTAATATGCACTATGCGAGGCAGTTGATGATAACCGTAGTACTTGTTTCTTTCCACCCGTTTGGGAGACTCAGATGCAATTCCTGTTTTATGCCTCCCCCCTTGCTGAGCCACAATTTCTGTGGTCACTTGTGGAGTGAATCAGTGGATGAAAGGTCTCTTGTTCATTCTCCCTCTCTAACAAAACTTAGCAATCTATTTTGAGAAATTCTGTCTTCTGACATCTAGCATTATTAGAACATTTGCATTTGATGTCTGTTACACTAGACGTCCTTTTAACAGAAAATACTGGCAACAGTGTTCATTTTATTCTGATATGGGGTGAGTGCTGATGTTTTTACCAATAATTTCTCTCAGTTATTAAAAATTCATGTTTCCTATGGCCAGTATTGAAATGGAGCAAGCTTGTTTTGGTTGTTGGTGTTCCATGTAATATATATGGTATACATTTACTTGTTATAAAATGTTGTCAAATCAGTGATTAAGAAAGTTATATTACTATACTTTAATAATATATGATAGTATTTTCGTTTGATTAGAAGATTTAATTTCCCTCACATTATATGAGAGTCTATATGTTATCCAACTATTCTGATTTATACACATCACTATATGTATTTTGCTATGTAGTTATAATCTTAAAGGATTTTTCACTACTTTTGCTGATGTAAAAGTAATCAGATTTCTTTAAAATATCATCAAGTAAAAGTCATTATCTGTCTTAGTAGGGATAGGGGAAAACATTATCTGATGCATTCATATTGACAGTACTTATTTTTTTTCATATCACTTGAAATTGATGATGTGACTTACTTGAGCTTCAGCTTCTCCTCCCACATTTTAAGTACCTTTTCTAAGTTTTCCAAGTGATATACTTATCTGACATCGAAAGTAGAGGCCTCCTGTCAGCACATCCACTGTATATATGGTATGTCCTACCATTCTCCCTTCTAAAACATTAGTTACCAACCTTCCCATAGATAGTGGCTCCTGATAGAAATTACTAATCATTGTGACAACTAGGTTTCCTATCCTCATCAGATCTATAGCTTGAAGACAACAAAGACAACATATATTGACCAGGTGTGTTTTCTTTTATTATCTCCTTAGTTTTGCAATCCATTCTGGGAGCTATATGTGGCAATTAACATTGTTTGCTAAGTCTCAGAGAAGGGAGATCAAAAGATTGACCGATAACATAGCAAACCTCAAATGAATAGGTATTCTTGTGTTTCAAAAGGAATCTTGTTTTACACCTTTATGAGGCATGCTGTATTTCATGTGTAAGAATGAATGTTATCTTCTAGCACATTTCTGGTGTTTAAAATAATATACCCTGTAAGCCCAACAAAACAATGATTTCTTGCCTGTGTTCGAAATCTATCTTCAGGGTCACATTGACAGGGGTATTTGAACTAAAAGACAAATGTATTTTTGCTACAATTTTTTTTTTAATTTTTGTAAGTTCCTCTAAAGCTCATAGAATCTGGGTATCTTGAAAAAAAAAAAACCAGCATGAATTTCAAAAGTAACTTATCACCTAGTTCTAGTTTTGAGGAAGCCTTTAGAAGTAGCATGGTATTTTTCAGGTTATTGCTTTTAGTTCTTCAAGATCTACCCTCTTCTGCCTTCCCTTCTGTATTGACTGCTTTTATCCTCACTCATTTTTTGTTTGTTTGTTGTTTTAAGGTTAATTTATTTGAAATGCAGAGTTACAGATTGAGATAGGGAGAGGTGAGCAGAAAGAGATTTTCTACCTGTTGGTTCACTCCTCAAATGGCCACAGTGTCTTTACTAGATCATGCTAAAGCCAGGAGTTTCTTCTGGGTCTCTCACATGGCTGCAACACTCTAATTGGATCATCTTCTGTTACTTTGTCTGGTACATCAGCATGGAGCTGTATTAGAACAGTCACGATTCACACTGATGCCCTCATTGGATGCCAAAATTGCAGGCATTAGGTTAACTCAATATGTCACAACACCAACCCCTGTCCTTACTCAATTTCCTCCCCTTGACATTCTTCAAACATACAAGACCCACTGCATCTTGTTCTTGTACTGTTATCTTTGCATAGAACATTCTTCTCTTGTCTATTCTCCCATTCAGATAGTCCAATGTCACTTTCTCTGTTAAACTTACCTACACTGACTTTCAAACTGCACCTACCTTTTCACCAGAACTCACACTTCAGTCTACCTTATCTTGCTTTTTCATTTTCCCATAACACATACCATCTTTAATATATTGTTATATGTTTATTTGAGATCCTTATTGTCTACCATCTTTTTCTCTTCACCAAAAAGAGTAAGCTCCGCAATGGTTGAAATGTTTGCCTGTTTTGTTTGCTGATGTATCTCCATCACCTAGTGTAGTTCCATAAATACTGGTTGAATCAATGAACACACACTCTACCAGTCTCTGCAGGTTTACAAACACCAACTCTCCGTTAGACCTGTTGTAGGGTTTTTGAACCCTCAATGAACACACACTCGACCAGTCTCTGCAGGTTTACAAACACCAACTCTCCGTTAGACCTAGGCTTTGGATTGCTGCTTATCTTTCCTAAAGTAGAAAATTAATAACCCTGCGGCTCCCATGAAGAAGAATGTGGGAAAACAACGCTTTCACTTTTGCAGCTGGAGGGAAATCCAATTTAAAAACCCACCATGTTTTATAATAGAATATAGCTTGATAAAAGAGTTTGAAAATAATTTAAAAGCTTCCTGGTCAGCATTCCTTTTATCAGCTGAGGTATCTCTATACTGCAGCTCTTCTTTTCAGCTTTGAATCTGTAAAATGCTTTACCTAGGGTAGGCATCTGAGGAGGGACAAGACCTGAATGCTGTTTCTCTTAAGATGGTGTGTACAAGCTACAGAGAAACTCAGAGTGTTTTGCTTTTTCACACTTGTCATATTATTTTTAGAAAGGATTTCTTAATTCACAGAGCTAGTTTACAAATATCCAGTATTATCCAGTAGACATATTTTAATGTATACATCTGGTGTACAGGTATAAATGTTGTGATGCTTGGTGAATTTGACATATAAAGCTTCAATATAGGTTTCAGTGTGTGGAAAAGTGCTTTGATTGCTGGCATCCTGTGTAGGTACAAATGGTTCAGAATGATGATACTTCTCTTATACAGAATGCATTACTTAAGAGAATAGCATTTTCTGTCAGTCTTCAGAGTGATTACTTCAAAACAAATGGAAACTATTTTAAAATCTCTGTGGCTTCTTTTAGAGATGAATAAGAGAAAGAAAATGGCCACAAAGATGTTATCCTAACAAGGTCAATCCAAAACCTTTCTCTTCCTTTCATTCCTTTATACTTCTCTCCTGAAGATGTCTGCCTAGAGACAAAAGGAGCTTCATCAGTTTATTGGGGAGACCATCTCTGGTGTAGAAGCTTGTGAGGTGTCTGAGTAAATAAAAAGGACAGCTTTTTCTTGAGCTGGTGTGAGAGTGCGCAAAAAAAAAAAAAAAAAAAAAAAAAGGAGCTTCATTCAGTGTGGATTGCCCAGAGGAGATGTTAATTGAGGGCAGTGATATTGTGTAGCAATTCCCTGGCTCTGTCAGCTGTTCAAATTTGTTGATTTGCTCGAAAATGAGAAATGGGGAGGTGTGTTTATGGATAAGCACCTGCACTTTTCTTGATTTGTCCTGGGTCATGAAAATGGAGGTGAGGAAGTCGAAGAATAAAATGAATACAAAAGGCACAGACATATCTCAGGATGGCTATCTTCAGGAATAAATGACATGCTAATTTCCTCTGAGTATTACATTTTTTGTTCTCTCTGAAGTTTATCAGCCAGTAAATGAAGTGGCAACTGACTCATTCCATTGTTTCCTAAAGCCTAGAACAAATCTCACCCCATCCCTCCTACCCTTTTAACACCCATCCTTTTGTATTTGTTTTTAGCAAAGCCAAAAAGGACATTGACTTTATTTCCAGGTGTGGTAGAGTGGAGTAACAGCATACTATTGGAGATATATTTAGGTAGGTCCTTATCTTGCTCATAAAATATCCCAATCTCTTGAACAGTTAAGTTGAGTTAGTTAAGTAATAATAAGAGCAAAGTTCTTTGTCTCTCCCTGTGGCTCTTCTTTCAAATAAATAAGTGAACCTTAAAGAAATACAGAAAATAAGACTAGAATACACATCTCACACGTGCTTCTTCATTGGAATGCCTATACCTGTAGAATGAAATGGCCACTCATAGTAAGAAGTAAAACTGGTAGAGAAGCTGAGATACATCAATCCTTCCTCAAGTGTGTGAAAACAGATGATTCTTTGGTTTTGAGTACAAGATGGAAAACCTGTTTTGTAGTATGCCATATGGTCAGTATTTTAGACTTTGATGGCCATGTAGTTTCTGTACATTTCTATCACAGCTGTACTGCAGGGATACTCTTTTTTAAAGGTTTTATTTATTTGTATTGAAAAGTCAGATTTACAAAGTGAAGGAGATACAGAGAGACAGAGCCTCATTTAGTCCCCAAGTAGCCCCAGTGGCCGGTGTTGAGCCAATCTGAAGCCAAGAACCAGGAACTTTCTCTGGGTCTCCCATATGAGTGCAGATTAAAGGCTTTGGGCCATTCTGTACTGCTTTCCCAGGCCACAAGCAGGGAGCTTTGATAGCCAGCACTAAGCCAATACAAAGCTAGGAGACGGGAGCTTCTAAAGGACTCCCACTTTGGTGCAGGGTTCCAAGACTTTGGGCCATCCTCTACTGTTTTTCCAGACCACACGTAAGGAGCTGGATGGGAAATGGCGCAACAGGGACATGAATCAGTGCCTATGTAGGATCCCAGCATAAGCAAGGCGAGGATGTTAGCCAGTAAGCTATCAAGCAGGGCCCACTTCCTAGGTTTTAAGAACAGTTTGAGAGGAGAACAGCAGAAGCTGAGAATAACCCCATTGTTTTACTATTTTCTCAAGTGCCATGGTGCCAGGTTTTGTGATAAAGTATCTTGAACTTCATCTGTTTCAACAAATTATTACAAGATTGAAATTTGTATTTTATATAATTCTCATTCATAATGAGCATATTTTGTCTGGTGTTAATCCTCTGAAATGTTGATTCTATTGTTACCTTGTGGGCTACCCAAAAGCAAAAATTCAGTCTATAGGTTATAAGGTGTGGATTTGTTTTTTGAAGCTGAAAGTAGTCTTTTCCAAGTTTGTGATTGATAAGACTAAGCTAGACATTTTTGGTTTTCAAAACAAAATTCTGGATAGTATCATGGAAGAATGGGTTAAACTGTTGCTTGTGATACCAGCATTGCACATTACAGTGCCAATGCAAATCCCAGCTATTTTACTTCCAATACAATTTCCTGCTAATGCACCAGGGAAATCAGCAGATGATGGCCCCAGGAACTAGGTCCCTGCATCCACCAGGGAGATCTGACTTCTTGCTTTGGCCTGACCCATTCCTGAACAAGTGGATAAAAGTCCTCTTTCTCTCTGTCATTCCCTCCCTTTGGCCTTGGCTTTTCAATTAAGTACAATATTTTTTTAAAAGAATCAAATTTATTAAAAAGTACAATTCATACTGTGTATTAGTCACTAGGACCAGACCAATAAATAAATACATGGTCCCAGTGGCAAGGGATTTTTTAGTTTAGCAGACAAGACAGATACCTATACAGTTAAACACAATGCTCTGCTCTAGCAAGGGCAGATTGACTAATTTCACTGACAAGAATGGATAACTCTGGGGATACTTCCCTGAGTTAATGAGATTGAACAGGACGCTGTAGAATTGAAGTATGAATTAATGATTTCTGCCCACCAGATTGATTGACTTAGAGCTCAAATTTCTAATATTCTGTTATAAAGACAACTCATGGAGCTGTACTGTTTATTGCAACAAATCTGAAATAACTGGATTATTTTTCTTGGTATGCATTTTAGAGGATAAGTCAATATTTCTGCCAAATAAAACAAAATACTTAAAGCTTTCCAAAACCCAGTTGAAAAACTCACTTGGACAGGAATCAATCAGAACAACAAATGAATAATTGCTTATATTCAGAAAGACACCCTAAACATTATAATGGAAAAGAACAAGAAAGCTAAATCACAGAGGTAGTTTCTTCATTTATTCAATCATTTACTTAGACAAATACATGCCTCAATAAATGCCTGTTAGCCACAGTTTTAATTGAAGGAGAGAAAAAAACCAAACCAAAACAAAACCCCCCGAACAACAACAGCAGCACCACCACCAACAAACCCTCATAATGTTCCAGAATAAGAAATACAATAGTTTATGAATACTAAGCAATAAATAAAATAATAAAATGTTCTCTGAAAATAAAAAAAAATGGTGTTAAAGGATAGTGAGCTAGAGGAGGACCACCACATTTTGAAAAATTGATCTTTTACCTGAGATTTTAATGAATATAGGGAGTCAGTTTTGAGCAGTTCTAGGGTCAGTGTATTTTAAGCCAAGATATAATTAGACACAAATAAAAAATTTTGCTGGTATTTTTCAGAAACATGAAAGAGTGATTGCTGGAATATATTTATTGACAAAAACAGAGATGGTTATAAACTTAAATGTTATGTTAAGTACTTTTGAATTTATTCTGGTGGCATTTGAAAGTTATTAGATCTTCTTGCAGTAAAGTGACATTTATATTTTTGAAAGTATTGTCAAAAATAAAATTTAGTTTAATAAAAACAGAAGCCTATTGCAGATGACTAGTTTTTCCAACTTCATATTGAAATACCAATAATCTATGATAGCAATGGTAATAAATTTGAGCTTTCAAATTCTGAATATTTTCTTCAATTTCAAAATAGAGCTGGCCAACTTACAAATAAATGTGCTTATTGGCAAATGGACCAGTTTGCACATATGGACTATTAACATTTATGAGAAGATAGGCCTACATTTATCATAACTTAAACCTCATTGAAATGCTTATCAAAATATCTGACCAAGACTCTCATTAGTACATGATTTTAAAATATTTTTAAGTCTCCTTTGGGCAAACAATCCTGTGATAGAATCAGAAGAAACATGAAACTGTTATAATTCCTAGCCTCAAGAATGTGGTCTGCATTCCAGGGGGTCTAAATTTAAGAAATGAGTGTTCACAGATCTGTGTGGGATGCTTTTGCCCATGTTGCTGACAAATGCTGGATCCCTTTCTTGAGAAACAAAATTTTATGTGGCCAGCTACAATAGCGATCCATTTCCAGTAGCACAGCCACAGTTTTTTCCTCAAACCATTCAGCCAGTGGGCCACATTCTGGATGGTGCACATTACAAATCATAAAGTAAGCTTAAGTTGTCCACATTACAACTACATCTTACGCAGAACAGCTGGCAAGCATATTTACGGACGTGGACTGTGATTAGCTATATTTAAAACCTAGTTAAGGAGCCAAAATGGAGTCACTTTTGCCCATTGCTATGGTACCAAGCTGTACCCCGTCAGTGTTTCTTAGAGAGTTCTTACAAGTGGAACACTAGCTCCTACACCCTGCTTCATGTTTCCACAAGAGGATCAAAACCAGAAGTTGGGGGGCTGTAGTTGTGGAGCACAAGCTGAGCTTCTGTCTGGAATACAGGCATCCAATTTGAGTGCTAGCTGAGTTTTAGCTGCTCTTCTTCTGATCCAGCTCCCATGTAATGAGCCTGGAGAGAACAGCAAAAGATAGCCCAAGTATTTATGTCCATGTCACCCTCATATGAAATTCAAAAGTAGTTCCTATTCCATGACTTCTGCCTACCCAGCCATCTCAGTTGGAACCATTTGATGACTGAATAAGCAGGTGGATGATCTTACTGTATCTTCATTTCTCTTTGTAATGCTGCCTTTCAAATAAATAATTGAAAACAAACAATATCCAGATACTGAGAATTCAATTTAGATGTCCTATACTGATCCAAGGAACCCAATCATTTAGAGGGGTTACCACAGCCTCCAGGGTGTGCATTAGAAGTAAGTCAAGGGTAGGGCTAGGCATTAAATCTAGACACTCAGATCTTAGACATGGGTTTCCCAATAAACATCTTAACTGTAGGGCCAGACACTAACCCCTCACCCTGCTTTTTGCGTAAGAGTCCCAACCCCAGGTTTTTTAGGTGAGACTTAGAAATTCCACAGCTGGCTCTGCTTAGGACATACTAGTGCAAGAGTAAGACAGCATTCCCTGGATATTATAAATATCTGAGGAAACCTTTATCTATTTGAGGTGATACCTCAGTAATTTCTTCCTTGTCATACCTGGCATAACTTGTGTTTCCTATGCTCAACCAGATGATACTTAGCACCTTTTTACTCATTTTGCATTCATTTATAATAGTTCATTCTACAAATATTTGTTGACGGTTATATGCCTGGCAATGTTCTGGGTGTATTTTATATCTTCTTTAATGGCAGTGTCTTGATACTTTGTTTGCCTTTCTGCCTTTCCTACAAAATAAAAAGTCCCTGTGAATACACATTGTGTTTCTCAGTCATCAATTTGTTTATTCGTTTAGAAATCAATTGAGTATCCACTGCTAGCCTGATATTATGCTTTATTCATGTTTTTTTATTCCCAAGTGTAATCATTTAATGAACAGAAACAGATGATAAATAGATACTTTACAGTAACAGATGAAATATAAAGGGACAATAAATGTAGAGCGTAAAACCTCATCATCATCATGGCCATGAATGAAAAAATATGCCTAGAGAGAGAGATGTATCCATGATAATTTGTATCACTTATCAGTCATCTGTACTTAGTTCACCTGTCAAAGATTGCTTTGGCAAGTGTTACATAAGGTTTAGCTAATTCAGGCCTGTTGTGATGACTCAGTAGATAAATACTTGCCTTCCTTGTGCTGATATCCTATGTTAGCACCAGTTCATGTCCCAGATGCTCCACTTCCCATCTAGATCCACTTCCCACAGTTGCTTGTGACATGGGAAAGCAACAGAGGATGGGCCAAAGCCCTGGGACTCTGCACCCTTGTGGGAGACCCAGAAGAAGCTCCTGGCTCCTGGCTTCAGATCAGCTCAGCTCCAGCCATTGCAGTCACTTGAAGAGTGAAGCAGTAGATGGAAGATCATTCTCTCTGTCTCTTCTTTTCTCTGTAAATCTGCCTTTCCAGTAAAAGTAAATAAATCTTAATAAGAAAGAGTTGCCTGTATCATCAGTTGGTAAACATGGAACCACAAAACAAAGTCCTGGGAGACAATGTCCATCTTAGAGAAGCTGTCCTTGCTGCCATTCAACTGCAGTGCTGACTATGCCAAGGTGCCAGGAAATTAAATGCACAAGAAAACATTTTTATTAAAAAAAAATGAACTTAGGAAGTCCTATAGCGTAACTTCAGGTGAAATGATACAGCTGTGAGATGTTCTGGGGAGACAGCCAAGTGCAGAGTCACTGTACCCTATCAGAAATAGGACAGGGTTTACCTTTGTTCAAAAATCAAAGTATCAAAGAGTGAGTGAAAAGAGGCATAATCATAAACATTACGTGACCTTGAATTCATGCACTATATTTATAGCCCAGACAAAATGCCTACCTGTCTTTTTGGAAGTATTATCCTAAGGAAAGAAAAAAAGTTGTAGTGAAACATGAGGGGTTCAATGGAGAGTCTACCAAATTATGACAATAACACATGTGTCACTTCTTGAATGTATTTCTGAACTGTTTATCTGTATTCTCAAGTGAGAGAAATAGTCAACAGAGGGTTTGAAACAGTAGAATCAATTGGTTGTGTTAATAAGAGGACACAGCTATAGGGCATAGTTTTAGAGCTGAATGAGTTGGAGTGAGCTAAGGGGGCATTCAGATAAACCATTTCAAGAGGGGAAAGAGTACAAAGTAGATACTGTCAAGTGGACTAAATGGCTGAAGGGAGTGAGTGAAGGCAAGATTTGGAGATGAAATGAAAATATTGAGGTTGTCTACCACTGTTAATCATACAGAAACGAATATATTATGGTAGAAATTTGATTTTTATTCTAATGGCAGTGGGAGACCACTGAAGTACTTTAAATCAGTGAGTGGAACATCTATTTTCTGTTTATGAAGTACCACTTTGCTTCATACAGATATAAAATGAAAAACTGGTGACAAACAGGCAGTAATGTTTTGTACTAGGATTTTCAGTACGAAGTAAAAATAATAACTAGCCGGACCATGTGTTTGTTTCAATAAACTTGACAGTGTTTATAGATAATCAAATATAAAGCCACAGAGAGAAAGGTGAAAATAACTTCAAAGCTTTGGGGATTTAGGTGAATATTAGGTTGGGATGAAAAATAATGGACAAGAATTATAGACAAGTGTGAGTGGTGGGTATTTTAATACTCAAATTTGTGTATTAAATGGGAAAGCTTTGAGAGTTATTATCTAGGCTGTTATACACAGTTTACATTGGAAATGAAGCAGTGGAAATAAGAAGACAAGTTGGAGAATGTTCACTAAAGAACATGCACCTGGAGCCAGCACATAGATGCAGCTAGTAAGTTGCCTACTCTACTACCACCATACCATATTAGAGTGCTGGTTTAAACCATGGTTATTCCACTTCTGATCCAGCTCCTTACTGATGCATCTGGGAAAGTGATGAAAGATGGGTGCAGTACTCAGACACCTGCCACCCGTGACAGAGACCAGGATGGAGTTCTAGGCTCTTTGCTTAAGCTTGTCTTAGCTTTGACTATTATCGCCATTTAGGGAATGAATCTCTTTTTCTCTGTCTCTTTCTCTTTGACACTCTGCCATTGAGATAAATAATAAAAAAAAAAGACTTAATTCACAAACAAAGATAGTTGTTTTGCTTTTTGTTGTACACTAAAGTAATTAACAGGAAACAATGATCTGAGGAATCTTGATTACTGGTCACAGCAACCAGGTTGATCTTCCTTCAGGTGCTGTCACATGGAATGGGGGAGTGACATTTTTGGAGCATACAAGGGCTTTGATGGCTGCCTACACAGGTTTCTTGGTCCTATTTTTTCCTCTCACCAGAATCTAATGTGTAGGCCAATGATGGCCTGCTCCTTGCATCAGTAGGCCACATCTAGGGCAGCCAATATAATAGGATATGATTAGGGTTCCTCTTGGTCAGTCTTTATATTCATGCTGTCAGTCACTCTGCAGTTGGTTTCATAACCAGAAAGATCAGTGATGTGGACAAAACTGTCACTGAAGGATGCAAACGTGTGCCAAACTCCAAATATGTTTTCTTTTGCAACCACCTGAAAACCAAAGCTGATAATCTGTCGTTCCTACTTTGCTGCCTCCTTTCCAGGCACCAGGCTCAGGTAATGAAAAACACAGACTATATATTTTAATTCTATTGGATATCAGACCGGACCTGATATTATTTAATTACTATCAGAAATGTATAGAGGAAGACCCTATCACCCTATTATAGCCAGGAAAAATAAGATGTAGGCAGGCTAAACAGCACATGGCAGATTTGCTGTTCCAAAATCTGTGCTTTTGAGCAATAATTACAGACTTCAGCAATGAAGAAAAGCAGCATTTACACTGGTTTCATCTGGTTACAGAAATGAAATTTGTAACCAAAAAGTAAGTTTTGAGAAAGTGTATTCACTGTCATGAGGCTGTGTTCAAGTGTTTAAATCTAAGCATGAGGTCATGAACCAAAGATGCATCATTCTTGGGTTTTTTCCTGGAGAATTTCCCTCTGAAATCAGCCTTTTTAACTTCTTAATAGCTCTTTGCTTTTAAGAATAGAGCAATGATGAATGTAAACAAAAACTAAGGGCACAGCATGGATTATATAGCTCCGAATTTGATTCTTTTTCTTTTCATAGAACAGTTTCCATTTGAATTTTTTTTGGCCTTAAGTTCCCCTAAGGGTCTTTAAGGACAAGGCATTGGCTTGCTTAAACCATAGTTATAACCAAGGATGCTGCAGGAAATCCATCTGCAGCATCTATATGATACACATTGTGTGAATTGGTGAGGGAGAAAAGGATAGTGAAAACGATCACCTGCTTTTCAAGGGTAACCTGACTTGTTGTTCTTTGGAAATGCCTTTCCTTATGAAGGAGGTCTTATATATATGCCTTGCCTCAAATTTTATAATTGAATTCAAGGCAACAACCAGAAGACTGGTTAAAGTCAGTTTTAATGTAGGTATTATGAATGATAATGTTTCTACAAACACATTTAATTAAGTTTTACATGTCTTCACTTTCTTATTAAGCAAATGTGTAATTGGTACCATGCACTTGACTTCTCCATTTCTGTATCCCCATTAGGTAAATGAGGGCTTAATTCACAAGCCTCAGAGGGTAAGAGTAGTAAATATTCGTTAAAAGAATGAGGCAATTCTTATAGGAATGTGTATTTGCTTAAACTCTGAAAAAGTGTAAAAGCTTCAAGGTGATAATAGTTTAAAAAATATACTTGTTATGAGACTGTTTTTGTTTTACTCTTTTGTTTTATAATGCCAATCAGCACTTAGAAATTTATGTATTTCTTTTGACCTGCTTGAACCCTCTTTGATAAATGGAATTGTCCTAGCCATCAGATAAAGCAAAAGATTGAATATAAGTTATTCAGTGAAAGAATATGACTGTGACTATGATAGAACAGAATGCTTTTTTGAAGGGAATTTTTTTCCTCAGTAAAGTGAAAAAAAGGCTGTTGAAAGCCCAGCAGTTGCTACCGTGTATTTGACCCACTGTTTCAGCCTGCAATTTTGTATGTTGTACAAACTCAGATAGAATGTAACCCTACCAAAAGAAGAGCGTTTGCTTGCTGAACCTTGCCTCTTGCTGATAGAATATAAAGTGTAATAGCCAAGAAAATTTTAGGCTGAGACTTGAGCTTCAAAAGCAAAACATGTGGGTTGCTTCTTAGCAGGAACAAAACATATGCATTTCAGTGGGAAAATGGGAAGTCAGAGGTCACAATTGCTGTGGAACAAATCTCAAGGCAGAATCAGTATCAAAATGATTGCTAGAGGCACCATGGGGTGCACAGAGGGCCAGAGCAATAGTGTTTCAGGATGCCACAAGAACACGTGAGAGGAAAGCTTTTCTTGTCTGTTGGGTGAAGTTACTTTTATTTTTATTCACAAATATTATTTCTAAAACTCTAATATTGCTGAAAAATAATAGTGAGATATACAGATGCATAATTCTGTGTCTTATTAAGTAAGGTGGTCCAAAAATTATTTATTCGATGATATTTTAGAGACTCAGCCTTCCTGGTAAATGTGGTTGATTTTAGTTGGGGTATTGAATAGCAAGAAAAAGAAATTAACTTTATTATTTAAGACTCTGGTCTGGGCAACTGGATGAATATTGATGCCTTTCACTGAGTTATGCAAGACTTGAAAATGAATTGATTTCAGTGATAGACAAGGATTTATCTCTTTTTGTGCACATGTTCTTATTGGGGAATCTATTCCATTCAATGTCACACAACTAATTCCTAGCAAAGATCTGATACCTAACAGTTTCTAAATATTTATTGTTATCTGTTGCACAAATTATAGAATGCTATAAATGTTGTTAAAGATGTAAATACATTAAGACAAGAGACAGAGATTGGGGAATCGTTAGTGCTTAAATAACATTCATGGGAACTTTAAAAGAGTGTATATGGAGAGATGCTGTGATTAATGGTAAACTGATCTGCATGTTGTTACAGGTGTAAATTATTTCTCTATGGTTCTGAGAGTGGAACAAACTTATTTTAGACCCTCATTCAAGTATAGGACTTTCAAGGAAATGATACCAATGGAAACAAGAGGATGCACATAGAATCTTAGACTTATGCTTTGAAAAAAAGGTGAAAAACAGAAAGAAGCTGGAGTACATCGTAAATGATTTGATGCTCTATTGATATTGCGTTGTTAGGTCTTTCACTTATTTACCATATCAGTATTACGAGGGGAAAGAAGGTGAAGCTGGACAGATACAGATACTGTCTATATCTGGTCAACTTGATCACATTTTGTTTGTCATTGGTAGCAGCCTGTGCCTTACTAATTTAATATTCTCAACATCATCCTTGGAGGTTGGCATCATTGGTTATGTTTTAAGAGGAGAAATGAGGCTCAGAGACTGAAAAGTCCAGTTTTTCAGCAGACAGGTGAGCCCACTGGGCATTTGTAGCATGAAAAATCAAAAGCTGCTATTATCTTCTCTTCCTAATCTTTCAGCTCTTTCCCCTCCTTAACAAAAGAAACAAAGATCCTATTTACAGGTGGCTGGTACATCTATACATGCAGTGGTGGCTTCTGTCCTATCTGCTTCCTGACTTGCTGTTCTCTCACTTCACCACTGGCTATTTCCGGTTAGAGTAGCATGGGCATTGCTTGTCTCTGTGCAAATTTATGGAATCTTCCTATGTGCTTGCTGGTATACTCTGTGACATTAGCCTGTAAGTCACTGTATCTAAAGATTACTGATTGAAACTTGCTTATTTTCTCATACCCTTTTCTTTTTCGTGTTAGTTCTCAGACACAAACTATATTTCAAACACATTGCTTTCTTACAAAGATATCTTTTATGATAAAAATCGTTATAATTTTAACTTTCGTTGAGTGTGCTCTTTGAAGTTTACAAATAATAAATTTGGAGTGTGTAGATTATCATGAAAATGGTCTGAATAGTATGGTGAAATGGAATCTGGAATGTTCTGACACAAAGTGTAAGAGATGACAGATACTTAAAGGAACTCATTTAGGTAATTTTCATTGCTTGTATCTTCTGTATAAGATACCCTACCTATTTAATAATGAGCAACAAGTTGAAAGACTAAAGGAATATATCAGGCTGAAAAAAATTCATTTCAATTGAATTCTTTGAGAAACGGCACTAAACATTTGCAAGTAGGTTTAGTATTCTTAAAGAAAAGTAAGCCTATAGGGTTTCTGAATTAGTTTTACTTCAACAATTTGATATGATTAAAATATCCTTTACCTAAATGTTTTAAAACTGTAATTGAAGAAGTTTCTGTAACAGTTAAAATCAAGTAACAGGAACATTACAGATTTAAAGTCAGATTTATCGGAGTACCTTTTATAAAAAAGTGTTTTTACTGAAAGCTGTGATGGCAATGGAAATTACCACAAATTCACAATTTTAATTAACGTTGCATTAATTAGCAGCACATAGATTAGAATCCAAGAAAATGTATGCCTATGTGTTTATCTGAGTGTTTTATCTCAAGTTTCTCTGTGTTTTAGTAATTTTAATTATTTCAGAATGATTTAGCATCTGTTCATTAGGACCTTATGAGCAAAGACTGTGGAGAAAGTGTGAGTTATACCTTGAAATCATCTTTCACATCAGTTCCAGTTATGCGTATAAATAGTTAGCATTAGCCCCTTTTCTCCTTCCCTATCCACATTTGATCAAAGGATGAATAGATTTCTGTTTAAAAAAAAAATGGCTGCATGTCTCCTGCCCTTGAATGCTGTAAATTTGATAACCATTCCTTACTGTTCCCTGGCTCCTCACACCTCTACACAGTGAGGTTTTTATTTTTATTTTTAATTTTTTTTTTTTAGCCAAGCATGAGACCTATAGCTTTGGTTTGTACAAGGTTGAATCTTGTGACTAGTATTGCAGCTACCCACAGAGAACATCGCCATCCTGCATAGGGTTGAACCCAAAAGAATGTGGCTCCAGAGCAGCTGGTAGCTGCCTGCCCACACGAACAAGCTGTGGAAAATTGACATTGTTTTGTTTTGTGTTAGAACTTGGAGAAGAATACAGTTCTAGCTCCCTGGCAGCTTGTATGCCATCAGTTGGAGTTGAAGAAAATCATTCTGTAGTGAAATAGACTCCAGATAGGATAGGTTTGGGGATTACAAAGAAATCAGTAGCTTTTTCATGGAAATTGTGTCACCCTTGTGACTTATTTTTACCTGAAACAACCAGCCATCTTCCTAGTAAGGTGAGACCTGCATAGCAGAGCATTCCAATACCTTCACAAGCTTTCAGATCTTCTCTCAGTGCCACCCCGCCTCTGCTGGATCACTGCCTGGTGCACTGCCTGGGTAGCCTGAATTTCTCTTTCATCTAATCTTTTATGTAGCTTTTTGGCTTTTTGTCCTTGGTAAACTGCTTTTCTTTGACCAGCTCAAATTTCATCTTTTCTCATTATGTTTCCTCTAACTCCTCAAGGAGGAATTATCTGTTCTCTTGCTTCTCAACGGTATTTGCCCATATTTACCTTATTGAGTGAAGGAAAAAAGAACCTTTGCTCTGCGCTTACTTTCACAGCATTTTTGAAGCCAAATATAGTGGGAGTTAGCTAAAAGTTTACCATACCAACAGTTCTTCAGTACTCCAGTGAGATCATGGTGTCCTGTGATTTAACTCACTATTGACATAAACTACCTGAAGTTACTGCAGCCTTACAATTTAAGGGCCCGGTCCCATACTGCTGCCCCAGCTCAGTTGCCAGTTGCATATCCTGTGTTTTCCATGCATCTGACATCCAGGCTGTAAACTAGGGGTTACCATGGTCCCCTCCTTAGAATTGATAATTTAACTCAGGAAAATACTTTCTTAGATAAACAAGGGCCTTGCTTGTATTTGGAAGAGATGCATATATGCATATGGGAAGCAAGGTATAGGTAGGAAGGAGCTGGAACTTCTGTTCTCTTGCTGGATGCAGCAATCCCTCGGAGCCTCCCTGTGTCCACTGTCATGGAGATACTCTAAACTCCCATGTATTATTGTTGTTATTTTCTAAAAATAAAAAGTATGAATGACTAAATCATTGGCGTCTGATGATTAAGTGAACCTCTAGTCCCTTTTCCACAAGTCGGGAATTGGTACTGAGTGTTTCAGCTCTCAGGTCACCTGCTAGGTTTCTCAGGCAACTGGGCCCTGAACCTGAGGGCACTTCCAAAAGTCACTTAATTAACATAAGCTCAGACTTGGTTGCTATGAAAAGCGCAGGATTCTCCTTTCGCTTTTATTGCTCCTGAACTATTACAAGTGCCAAGGACAGAAAGTAAATATTACTTTAAAAGAAATTCCTACTACTATTATTGCTTAAAAAATTGCGAGGGCTTTAAGACTTTGGCTAGTAACTGGTAATGAAGACCAGGTACATACTGACTATCTCATGTCATCTCATTCTGTTAAGAACTCATCTGTTTAGGGTAATTCTTCCTAATTAGAGCTTCATTTTTATAAAGACAACATCGTGCTAATTTCCATATTCCTACTGCCTAAGAGAATAACTGGGGAAGTTCAATATGATAATAGAAGAGTTTGAGAAGAGTTTGGGAAATCAATAAATGTCCAAAAGTATACAACATTGCTATTTTTCTTAGGGCATTTTGCCTGTTAAAGCGCAAGAGAATATCCAGAAGAATTAAAGTTTAACAATTAAGAGTACTTTGGATTTATTTAAAAAAAATTTCAGTTATCACAGCTAATTGCCTATATTCATGGCACGGTGTAATTTGATTATCATGATTGCAAGAGAAGCTAAGTCATGCGCTGATTTCTGGGTCTTACTCCCAGTTGTGTAGATTCAGTTTATGAAAGGTAGGACCTATACATGGGTGTGTATTTGTGTATTTGATATCCATATTTGATTATATATATTTGATAATAATGTATACATATAGAAAGCTATGGTGGTTCTCATTTTTGGGCCTGTTGGGGGAAGTTCCAGTGCTAGAACGTAAATAGGAACCTTAAATTGTGAAATTAAAATGATGGTGTTGGGAGGATAAGAAAAAAATTGTAGCACAATTGGCTAAGCTGCCACTTACAATGCTGGTATTCCATATTTGAACACTTGTTTCAAGGTCTGGTTGTTCTGACTCAAATCTAACAACCTGATAAACTACCTGGGAAAGCAGAGGATTTCACAGCTACTTGGGGCACAGCGACCCTTGGAGGGACCTGGGTGGAATTCCTGGTTCATGGTTTCGGTCTGTTCTGGACATGGTCATTATTGCCCTTTGTGAATGAACCAAAGGATGGACGCTTTCTCTCGCTACTGCCTTCTCCCTTTTTTCTCTCCATTTGTGTCTTTGTCTTTCTGTGTGTCTCACTGTGCCTTTCTGATACACAGAAAAATGAATCTTTCTAAAAATTTGACAAAATGAGGCTGGTTGAGGCAATGATTGTAATGTTGACAAAGAATATGAGCATAGGGTCAAATCCTGGCTGCTCCACATCTGGTCCAGTTCCTTGCTAATGTTTCTGGGAAAACCACAGAAGATGTAGTGCCCTGCCACTCATATGGGAGTCCTGGGTGGTCTTTGGCCTGGCTTAGCATTGACCTTTGGTCATTTGGGGAGTGAACAAGTAGAAGGAAGATCAGTAGTTCTCTCTCTGACACAACCTCTTCTTCTGTAACTCCTTCAAATATATTATAAAAAGAAAAGAAACAAGCAGCCATGTCCTGGGAAAGAAAAATTTAAAAATATTTAGGCATACATTGACTTGGCATTGGAGTGTGCTATTGACAATGGTTGTACTTGATGTTTGTAGGGAAAGGAAGAATTATGAGAACAAGAAAAGACAAGGAATGAAGTGGAATTGATGTCAACAATTTTACTTCCATAATTTACTGTTAGTGGTATATATATTTTTTGCAAATAATATGTAATTTTTTTATGTATTTCCACATGTCACCATGATTCTTAGGGTTAATTTAAAAAAACATTTGTGATTTATCTAATATGTTAGCCCAGCGTTCCACTGTATTACAAACTAAGCAGGTTGATTATTTCATCAGTACAACATTCCAAGTTTTTTCGTTTATTTGTGTTTTACTGCATTGAAAAGGCATTGAAAGTTTTAGCAATGTTATCAAGAATAGAAAAAAGAAAAGTCACCAGGTCTGTAATAATCTGTTGATAGCTTCAGTCCTGAGAACATTTTACGAATTAGGTTAAATGTGCCAACATTTTGAAGAAACAGAAGGATTAGCTTTTAAGCTCATTAGTTTTGCAAATTGCTACAAATAATGCCCAGCTGCTGAAAACGGAGTCTTCCTTTGTTTTCTTTGCCTTTCATTTATGTTTGTCTATTGTGTAGCTTCTTAAAACATTTCTGGAATTGCCTGAACACAACTCAGAAATGTTGGCAAAACAAGTGAGTTATTTTAGTTCCCTTCTTTGGGCAGAAATATTAGAATAGTGTTCATGTTTGACTTGGTTACCTTTGACATGGAATGGGAGGCTATTCTTTTGAAATTCATAAAATGTTTTCATTATCAAAATTTGGAGAATTTTAAAGAATTATAGACAGTTGAGTTAGACACTGATTATGCATGGTGGTATATTATGTGCACAATGTGTCATGAAATTTACGAATGAATGTAAGTGTGCAGATTAAATAAGCTCACACTTAAATAATTTTAGACTTTCCATGGAAATAAATGACATATGCAACATTTTATCCATTTACACTCATAGTTCTATCCATTTGAATGATTTTGTTTATTCTTATACATGTGTGTATGTATGTGTTTAGAAAGACAGAGATCCAGAGAAAGAGATATCCCATACATGGGTTACTTCCCAAATGTCCCCTGCAGACAGGGATGGCTAAAACCAGGAATCTGGAACTTAATCCAGGTCTTTTGTGTGAGTGACAGAGACCCAAGTACTTGAGCCATCATCTTTTAGCCTTCTAAGGTGTGGATTAGCAGGAAGCAAGAATAGGATGCAGAGCCAGTTCTAGAATCCTGGCTCTACCTGAGGAGTATCATAACTGCTGTATCAAGTTCCCACTCCAGTTAAATGATTTCAAAGCAAAGATTTTTTTTTTGTATGAAAGTGTTAAAGTGCTTGTGGATTGTGCTTATCAAAGACGTTTTTAAATATAGAACTTTTTGAAGCTGGATTAATTGATTTACAATATATTGTCAGATAGTAGGATGTTTCAAATTAAACCAATTTTATCCCAGGATTTTCTTCCAGTTTTAACTACGGAGTATAACTCAGTCATATGCATATGTTGCATGTTTTTCACAAAGCAATATTTTATTGAACTAGCTGTAGCAATAAATAAGCAGTGATATTCCTAATAATTTTGTTAATTTTATATGAGAGTTCAAATCAGATTTGAGGACACTGGTATAACCCCCGTTCTCAGTTTCTCAATCTTTAAAGGTCTCGTGCTCTCCCTTCTTCCTAAACATTAATATGAGGTGTATAATAATTTAGTTTAAAAAGGTAAGGTATAGCTTTACCCTTTTTAATGCTTGTCTCTTTATTATGTCTGGAAAGGGGTAGGATTTCTAGTTAAAAAAATAAATGCAAACAAATTTCATGAGTGAAATGAAAGCACCGAATTTGATAGAAATGTTGCTGATACTCTGTTATGACAGGTGATGAAAGGAACACTCTACTATATTGGTCTGTTTTCTATTAATGAAGCAAAATATACAAACATACTTGAGGTAAGCTATTTATGGAGGAAAAAATGTGTAATTTAGCTCAGTGAATCTGTTTTGTTCTGGTGGTTAAAGGGCACGGTGATGGCTCTTGGTCAGCTGTAATGAGGGCTCTTGGCTGCCTTATGACACAGTAGGCAGCAGGAGGCAAAGGAAAGAGAGGAGTGAGTGAGAGAGAACACATACCAAACAGGAAGCAAGAAACATTCGCTTTCATGACAACCCTCTGCGAGATTGCGGGGTCCTCGGAGGAATGCTTCTGTCCTTGCTGAGCACATGCCCTGGGGTTCCTGGGGACCTTCCACAAGGTACCACTGTTAGACTCCAAATCGCCTCTCAATACTGTGACTTTGGGATGAAGCTTCCTTCACAAACCCTGGGATGCAAAAGTGGAGTTGGTGAATCCCTCCTCTTGAAAAGGGGGAAACCTTAACCTGTATGCTGAACATATGATTCAAGGACTTTACCTGGAACTTGGCTTTTGCCACAGAGCCTGCCTGATGGTCTTTGATAATCTTGAGAGTCTGTTTGAACTGGTTAACTCTAGGATAGTAAGTGTTAAAAACAGGCTTTTAAGAGAAGATTTAAAAATATTTAGTGTAGCAGAGAGATAGTAATGGATGCTGGAGAGCAAGGGAAGATAGTAAAGCTCCTTCAGTTGAACAAAGCTCTTTGGAAATGAGTATTAGGGGATTATTTGTAATGGGTTTCATTCCATCTATATGACCACAACAGGGATAAGATATGACCACAACTGGATAAGATATTTCACATGGACTCTGCCTATTTTTCATTAACTTTTTCTGTTTTTATTTTTTAATCAATAAAAATGAAAACAGTTTAATAAATATATGTGCTGCTCAGTAACTAGTTATGAACAATTTTTTTGGCAAACAAATTACGTTTTGTTTTTGGAACACTTTTAATTTTAAAAAAATTGGCTAGGATGGAGATGAAAAAGACAGAACTTCTCCCTCTGCTGGTTTACTCCTCAGATGCCTGCCACAGCTAGGGCTGCACTATGCTGGGGCTGACTCTGGGATCTAGGAGCTCAATCTAGCCACCCATAGGGAACTCAGGAACCCATTTTGCTGAACCACCACTGCTGCCTCCCTCGGTCCATGTAAGCAAAAAACTAACACAGGAGCTTGCATTGGGAATGCAGTCCGGCACCCCAGTGTGGAAGGGGGGCTTCTTTAACTGTTAGGGTAAATGTCCATTCCACAGGAATGGAATAGACAGAAAAAATAGGAAAAAAATTTGGAGCACTTGATCAGAAGAATGATGGTGTACCCTTTACTCTTTATATAAACTAACATAACTGAAGAAACTAAAATGTAGGCCATTCACTTAGGAATCTAGAAAACATGTTTAAGATATCATTTCTTAATGATGTTCAGTGAATCTTTAATATCAAAAGTTTTTGACTAAGTATATCTCAAACAAAGTATTCTACATTTAAATTACTTTACAAAACTTGAATCTAAATAAAATTAAGCAAATTTATTTTTTATCGAGTTTCTCAGAGTCACTTCATATAACAATGTACCTTGTTCTTCAGGAAGATAGTGTGTAATGTTTCCTGAAACTGTTTCAGTAAATCATAACTGTTACTATTACTTTTGAAGTTATTACTTGGATTCATTTATATATTTATGTTTTCTCTTCCTAATACCTTTTTTTCATTTTTGTTCATTTGCCTTCTGTAAATTGCTTTAGTAAAAGTGGAGATCCTCTCTGTCTCCCCTCCTCTATGTATTTCTGACTTTCAGTAAAAATATATAAATCTAAATAAATAAAAAGTGGAGAATGTTCAGTTTTTGCTGTTCTGAAATGTCTTGATTTCATCTCCTTTCCAGGTGGAATAATTGCTGGCACATTATTCCACATTAATTTTCATGTAAAATTATGTAACACTAGCCCAATGTCCTCTGGCTTGTATTCTTATGTTGAAAATAATGGTGGTGGGGTATAGCAAGTAAAGCTGCTGCCTTCGACGTAGGCTTCTCCTGTGGGCACAGGCTCATGACCCAGATGCTCATCTTCTGGACAGCACCCTGATGATGGCCTAGGAAGGCAGCATAGGATGGCCCAAGTGTTTTTCAGCTTGCGCCACACTTGTGGGAGACCTGGAAGAACTCCCTGGCTTCAATCTGAACATGCGCTGACTGTGGTGATTCTCTGGAGAGTTAACCAACAGATGGAATTATTTTGCTCGCTCTCTGGATCTCTCCCTCTCCCTCTGTAACTCTGATATGCAAATTTAATCTTTAAAAGCAAACAAAAAAAAAAAAAGAAAACTAACCATCAGGTTTGTGATGCACCTGTGCTGTATGTGGAACAGAGATGGGTAGAGATGATTTAGGCATGCCATAACTTTAATTTCCTCTCTGTCCTTTTGATCTCTTATTCTCTAGTGGCTAAACTAATTTTTCCAAGTTTTTCTTATTAATTCACATGCTCTTATATGTCAAGATATCTGTATATTTTCTGAAATACATAAGGGCTTTTGTTACCACTTAGGCCCAGCATGATACATCCATGCTTTCTTTGGAGGGAAGCAAGATTCTGGGAGAGATCTTCTCCAACTACACCTCATGGCCTGGTAACAGTACAGTCTGCTTCCTGCTGCTGCATTAAATGGGACTCTCTTCCTTCGTTGGAGCTGATTGCCCAGTTTGTGCCCCTCAGATCATATCCCCCCCAGCAGACACTTCCTCATCATCGATATAGCCCATCTCTGGCTGACCATTTTCTCTCAAATGTCTTTTCCTTTCACTGTCACAAAAAGTAGACATTTTATGTTTCCATACAGGGCTTCACTTTGTTTTGTTTCCTTTAGCTTCAGCATTTATCTACATTGAGTAACCCTGAGCCAGTTAGGCTGCTACTTGGACTCCAGCATCCCTTATCTTATCCTCTATTCTAGTCTCCACTGCTCCACTTAGGATCTGACTGCCTTGTCATGTGCCAGGAAAGGCAGCAGATGTGGTGCAAGCATTTAGGCCTCTGCTTCCCTTAAGGGAGATCAGGCTGCAGTCCCAGCTCCATGGACAGTGCTTTTTTGTTGTTGTTGTTTGTTTGTTTCTCTCTCTCTCTGTCTCTCTCTCCCTCTCGTCTTCACACCCTCTCATCTTCACTTCCTCTCTTCTTCAGCTTTTCTAATAAGCAAAATAAATTTTAAGAGATGAATAAATACATAAATTGATCAACAGGTTTTTTTTTTTTTTTGGTCTGGATCACACAGAAAATGTCTTTTGCTCGCCCCTAGAGAATATCAAATCAGACTTTCCTAATTCCTTTCAGTTTATTTTTTAAAAAAATAAACTGAAAGGAATTGCCTTTTTGGATGTGGCATTTGACACAGCCGTTAAGATGTTATTTGGGATGGTTGTATTCTCTATCAGACTCAGAGAAAAAGTGACCTGCTGGTCTCTGGTAGGGCAGATATCCACAACTTCGCTGTGGACACCAAGAAGGAAGACTGGAACGCAAGCCTCACGCAAATCAGTGTCAAAGTCAACTACACACAATTGGCTAACTAGAAGCCCTGCATAGTATCTGTATGGATGAATAAAGTAGATATTTAAGGAATCTGAAATGGAGTGCTCTAAGATTTCAAAACATACCTTTTTAATCTAAGAATTCTATTCTTCGTTCTCACATACATCCTCAAGCTGATGGGCACCCAGTTGGAATTTTGTGACATACTTGCAAAGGAAAATGTTAGTCATTGCATTTAGTATCCATCTCTGTCACTAGAGTCAATGTCACCAACCACATGTCTTGTCTCTCAATCCAAAAATGAGAAGAGTTATGCTTTTGGAGTCCTATTATGGGAGATATAGAAAGAAAGAGAAGAAGATAGATAGATAGATAACCAGCCAGCTATGATTTAGATTTGGCTAGCTAGCAAGCTATCGATCTACTGAGCACATAGCTCCCTACACCCAAACCTGAAACATTGAAAATGCACATTGATTGTATTGTTCAGATGTAGACTACTAAATTTGATTTTTTAGTAGTTTATGTTATCTGGAAATCATGAACTTGTACTTTGAAGTAAAATTTTAGAGAAAATATATATCTTAAAATACCCTTTCTTTGTGCATTCACTCTGTCAGAATGATTTTTTCCCCCAATGTTGAAAATACCTGTATGCTGAACTCCATCTTTGATGGTAGAAGAAAGGGATGGAAAATATCATATGTCCGAAATATGACTTTCTCAATGTTTCCTTCCAATTGTTCCTCTGTAGCATGCTGCCAGAAGCATTGGTTTTACTGCTGCAGAAAACTGAAGATGAGAAGCAGTTTCAGTAAGAATGGCAGAGTATAAACAAAGGTAAAATACAAAAGTGAATGCCATTAACCCTGCAAAGAACATGACATGAGTAAACTGATTTGTTCCACTTCATTAAATTATGCTGAAGCGGAGAAGTTCATGGGACCTTGCAATATAGAGGTCAAGAGGGTATACATTTTTATCAAGCTGAATGCTGGTTATTAAAAGATATAATGATGAATAATGGCAACATAGAAGAATGGTTAGGAGAATGTCACCCTTGTGGTATGACTGGAAGTGGCTATAAATCTCAACCTTGTCATTTGCTTGAGTGGGTAATTTCCTCAATCTACTCTCTCATATCTGTCTATGGCACAGGACTTAATGTATGAATAGTAAAGATTAAATAGATTATACTTGATATGATATGAAGTGGAAGGAATTCTGGAGACTGTGTGGCAAGCATATGTTATTCTCAGTATATGCTGTTTTATTTTTATTTATTAGTACTATGTTATTATCATCAGTATTATTATAAGCCAAAGAAAAATCCGAAGTATTATTTTAAATACTTCTAAATTTATAGTAAATTAAGTTAGGGATTAGATACATGAAAGTTGCTGACTATAACTTTAAGGAACTATAAAAATTATGTTTAAGTGTATTTATATTGTTTTAACTCTGAATTTAAAGATTTAAATACTTCTTCTGAAAGTAAGTACTTGTCCTCTTAATGGTGTCCAAGGAGAGAGATGTCGGGAAATTCATTCGAAGCCCATTTTAGTATTTAATCCTGCTGAGACTATGTTTTCCTATTCGACATTTAGTGAAAGTACTCTCTCTCTCTCTCAATCTCACATTCATGTGCTTACTCACTTAAATATGTAAATTGCTTTTCTGATTGCTTTACCTATTCAGGGTAACTACTTCTCCCATGTTCCCATATAAATTTTAGAATTGTTTTTCTACCTTTGAGAAGTTCCTTGGTATTTTGATTGGGGTAACATGGAATCTGTAAATTGCTTGGTTTAATATGAACATTTTGATGATAATTCTTCCAGTCCATGAGCATGGATCATTTGTTCCTTTTCTTTTTTGTGTTTTCTATTTCTTTCCTTAATATTTGTATTTTACACTGTAGATGTCTTTCATATTCTTCATTAAATTTATCCCAAGGTATTTATGTATTTCCGGAACTGTTGTGAATGTGATTGAAGTTTTAAGTTTTAAGTTCTTTCTCAGGCATTTTGTTGTTTGTGCATATAAAGGCTATTGATTTTTTGTGTGTTGAATGTTTATCCTACCACTCTTTTTGCCAATTCTCTTTTGCATTTGCATACTCTCCTAGTGGATTCTTTTGGTTTTTCCCTGTTTAAGATAATATCATTTGCAAACCAGGATGACTTGACTTCTTCCTTTTTATTTGTTCCCTTTTGGTTTCTTTTTCTTGCTTCATTTCTCTCACTAAAACTCACAGAATCTTGAATAGTAATGGTGAGAGTGGGCATCGTTGTTGTCTGGTTCTGAATCATGGTGGGAATTTATGCTTTCAGCTTCTTTGTACTCAAAATGATGTTGGTTGTGGGTTGGTCATTTATTTTCTTGTGTTGAGGTTTGTTTCTTCTGTACCAATTTTATCATGAAAGGGTATTGGATTTTATCAAATGCTTTTTCTGCATTTATAGAGATAACCATATGTTTTTTATATTTCAATTTTAAGGTGATGTATCACATTTATTGATTTGTGTACAGGAAGTACACGTGAATTTTAGGGACGAATCGTACAAACTCATAATTACTAAATTAAAAGAATAATTCCTCAACCTATGTTAATTTGCTTTACCAACTGTTTGTGAAAATATTTGAACTTAAGATGCTCCCCTTTGCTGGAAATTTATAAGAGCATCCTTATGAAAAACATGCTTCTGTCTTCTGGTGCCCTGTTTGATTGTCTTCCTGAAAATACAGTTGATTTGATAATATTGCCTACGGAGTGATGGTACCCAGAGAGGAGGCCCAATTAGAGTCTTGGGAGTGCCAAGGTCAAAAAACCAAGGGTAGAGAGGGAGATAATTGCAATGGGAAGTCAGAGATGTGATAGTAAAATCAGGGCAAAATTGTATCCTAGAAGACTCTGGAGAAATAAAACAAGTAGAGGCAAGAGTTGATTGCAGAGAAGTTGTATAACAAGGGAATAAAGACGTTTCAACTGTGATTTTTATTATTTTGCTGAAAATGTGCTTGTATTGATGTGTCCTAAACACATAGAAATATTATGTTGGAACAAATTAGTATTCACTTGGAGTTTAATGTCATAAAATGCTCAAGAAGCATAGAAAATATCTCTTTAAATAACCATGGTTTCCCACAAGCCAGGGAAATGGAATTGATAATGTACATCCTGCAACCCGACGCTGACAGGAGTAATTCTGCTGGTTTAGTTGTTCATCATTTTATATGTAATTTGAATTTTCAGTGTAATTGAATCTGTAATATCTTATAAGATGCATATGATTATTTTTATGTTTGGACATGTCACTATGGTTAATGAAAGGTACATTTCTAGTGACTGTGCATCATTTGATATTTTATCAATTAGAATGGAGATACTTTATAATCTTGTGACCTTAAATAGGGCCTTACATAATTTAAAAACACAAAATTCTATTGCCTTCTATTTTGTTCTAAAATTTTTCTTGATTCATTTTTTGAGAACATAAAATATACACATGACCCTAATTGAAAGCAATGGAAATAGAATCTAATTTATTTCTAAATTATTGCTTTTTATTTAATGTTTAGTACATGCAGTAAGGCAACAAACTGCATTTACTATCAAGAAATGATATATTCTTGCAAATGAGAAGTTAAAAAATGTGTGGTCCCAATTGGTTTTACTTACTGTTTTCCTAGGTACAATGCAGGTTTTGTTCCTCTTTATTTCCTTTTGCTGAAATGTTCTGACATACAGTCAATGTCTTGTAGGCTGTGGCGTAAAGTATGTATTGCAAGATGTTTTTCTTAGACTTCATCTTAATAATGTTTAGTTGAAATTCCTGGCTCAGGGAGAACTCAGAAAGAGATTTGTGTGTGGTATTAAAAAAAAATGTCTCATACTTTATAGGGTGCAATAACAGGTTAGTTGTAAAATATATGTCATGGGCACATTTTTATTTAACAATTATTTTTATAATAGTTATGTGGAATCTATTAAGAATTTCTTTATGGCCTTTTCCATAAAGTTGAAGAAAATTAATTCAGGTATAAAAACCTCTAAAATTTATTTATGTACTGTGTAATGTAAACAATGGTTTCTTTTAAAATATTATTACTTAATCCAATTAATAACATGAATATCCTCCCTGTATCTGAAATGTCTCAGATATTAAGATTGACAGTCTTATAAATAGGGAAATATGTGGACAATTTCTTTATTTTTCAGTGATCATTGCTCATCCATCACATTTAGCAAGGAAAACGTTTGTGTAAATCCTACAGCCCCAGAAATTGTAGATGACTGAGTAAAGGAGCAAAAATTCGTGGTGTCTAGCTCCAATAATTATCTCTCCTAAATCTTTTGAATGCCAGCTTTAATTATTATCTTCTTTGGGAAAGGGCAATGAATATTCAACATCCTTAACTCTAGTGTGAAAATAAATGAGATCCAGATACTAAGGAAGATTGTTAACTAACATTGTTTCATTTTATTTAGAAGGATGATATATATGGTGAGCATGTATTAAATAAAGGATTTATTTTGAGAATGTTGAGTTTGTTATATTTTTTCCATTTGTTCTTAAAATTGTCTAAGGAAGAATCCCAATGTTCCTTTTTCCACTTTCCTAAGTAGCTTCCCTATGTAAGAATTAAGACAGTTTCTTAGAGCTTACATTTGTCCCCTTAAAGTTTATCTGTACTCAAGGTGAACATTTTAAGTTTTGTTATTGATACCTTTCCAGGTTGAATTTGTGGGGTGGCGTCTGATTAATTTTGGCTTCTTATTTTCAAAAGGAGAAGATTTCTCTCTAAACCTCTGTGGTCCTTAGTTTTCCTTTTCAATCAATTGGATAAGGTTAAGAGGCAATTTAAATATTGAACCCCATAAATGACTAATTATTGTAAACTTATAAACTTTATGCTTTTCTGGAGTCTGCTGAGAATAGCTATTTTGTATGAGTCTTCCATCTACTTCAGACATGACATAGAACAACTTGCTATTCTTGGATAGAATTTCTTCCTTAAGTTTTATTTCTCCAGCAGGAAAGAAAGAGGTTGTTGAAATTTCCCTAATAAACAGACTTAATTTACTTGAATAATAGTGCTTTTACTTAACTAATATGCTTGTTGAATTCATCTTAAAACTTATTAAATTCCACAAGGGAGCAATATAAATTTTAATTTTTACAGAAAACATAAACTTAACAAACACAGTTTTTCCATTTATATATTCAAGTCATCATTTTTCCTAAAATAAATAAATGAAATACACTACTGTAGGTCTTAAAGAAAAAGTCACTGTGGAATCATCCTTGATATGAAATCTTCCAAACTGTTTTCTTGAAGTATTTCCTTGAAGAGTGTCTCATCTTTGAGATCATCATATCAATTCAAGACAACACAATTTTGTTTTGAAATACAGTCAAGGGTTTCTCAAAAAGAAGGGAAATTCGTGTTAAGACAGTTGCTGTTTGATATAGGGCAGCTATAACCATAATTATGTAATAACATGAAAGATAAATGTTGCATTAGGCATTAATATTATACACAAGCTTGTTTGGTTTGTTGAAATATGACAAAAAAAAATGATAGGAACGAGTGCAGAGGAACTGCACTGTGCTGGCAAGGCAGCTCCAGCCTCAGGGGATATGTGTAAGGCCACGTGTCAGAGGTAGAAACACAGTGCTTCCCTTGAGCACAACCGTGTTTGGCTTAGGGGCAAAGCAGGAGGACTACATAGTTCTTCGTTTTCCTCATAATCCAAGGTCTTGTTTTGTCACCTATAATGTCATTTCTTGTGCATTTATTGTTTTTGGCTTTCTGTTTTTGTAGTGGAAAGACATATTTTTGATGTAGCCTTGAAAGCAGTAGAACCTTTTTTTTTTTTCAGTCAGAATCATGGATTCATCAATTTCTTATGATGTTTGGAGATCACTGAATCGGTCAGCTCTTATTGCAGATGGCAGGATGTTCTCCTGTTTCCACAAATAAGCGCTGTTTTCATCCTTCAGAGAACATGACAAAAAACTCATAAATCTCCAGGGAATAATGTCAATAAGGAAAGAAGAGTTCATCTTTTTCTATTATGTAGCTTGCACTGGATGTTTTCGGAATAGCTGTTATTAACCCAGTGCTCATCATCTCATCAGTTTTATGGAGCCTTACTCTAATAAAAATCTCATTTTGTTTTTATGTCCAAACAGATGAAGAATCAGCCTAGTTAATCAGCCAGGAACTAGCAGGGGCTTGTTCCACAGTTAGAGGAACTCCAGGAACTCTGCTAAACTATGCAGCTTTAATCTATAAGGGAGGTAATACGAAAGAGCCAGAAGCAATTGGCAAACATGTAAGAGAGACTATGTAAATTATGCTAGTTCTGTCTATTTTTAAGTGCTGTATTTTGTGATATGAATTTATGACCATATGTTCTAAAACCAAAATTGAGACTCATATTGTAATAAATTGTTTTTGTTCCATTGTTGGGTGTGAGAAATCTTCTGGTATAGATAAAGTACTGCAATGAAGGCGTTTTCAGTGTATTGCAATGGACTATGGGAATAGCAAACAAATTTATATGTTAGATTTGCTCCCCAAATCTTTAGATACAAATGTTTTAAACTTAAATGTACTAGAGTCGTGAAAATTGGAGCAGCTTTCCTCAGGTCTTTAAACTCATACACCACTTTAAAAAACTTTTTCCTCATTTTTCTCTATATTAGCAGAAATTTTACCATGAATCAACATTTCAGAAACTGGTGTTAGAAATAATCATGTGGCTTTTATGAACAAAATGAGTTTGATTTTTTTAAAAGCAGATTGGATTTGGGTAAATACAGAAAGTATGAGAAGATGTTCCAGACTAGGGGAATGGAATGTTCCAAGAAACAGAACCTGAGAAAAATCTGTTACATTTTTAGGATATAATAGAGCAGAAAACATATGTGTTATGGATTAGTGGACATGAGGAATCATCAGTGCAATGAAGGTTTGGAAAAACCAGACAGCCAGTGGATTATCAGGTTTATATATATATATATTGGATTGCAATAGGTCACAGAGTTCTTGATAAAATTATGTAAAGAATTTAAATGCCTTTAAAATTTTGTGTTATGGTAGACTCATGTAGTTAGTGCTGACTATACATTGATATTATTTATCTTTGTTGGTGATTTAATAAAACAACTTGTCTTTTTCTCTTCTGCTCTTTCTCTTTCCACATATACACATAGTCATGTGCTCATGATAGAGAATTACACAGACGAACAAACAGGGGTTAGTAGCTAACCAAATTTGCCTTCAAATACAACTTCTAGGATTTACCTACTGCATGTTCTTGGAAAAGTTGAATAGACTCTTTGCCTTTCAATATTCCTGTCTGTGAAATGGTGATATGCTTCATTTCTGGAGCAGATTAGGTTGAGTGGAGGTGTTCAAATAAGTTAATACTGATAAGCACTTACCAAGTGGTTGTTTCCTAATATGTGTTGTCTTTCCATAACTAGGGTGCCAAATGTTTCTACTTCACTATTCAGAAATGTAATTAGATATACAGTGAGGAGTAAAATTATAGTATTATTAAATAATAAAATAATTATTTCATTTCCATATATTCAATCAAGTTAATTGAGTATGATGTATGTATAGATGTATTTACACACAAACATATCTACACACTCATTTACAAGCATATTTTCTTTTTTTCTTTTGAAAAAAATATGTATTTATATATATATATATATGAAAGTACAAAGCAAGAAGTTAATCGGCTTTCCCAAGAACAGAGGTGGTTAAATATCTAAGGTCAGATTTAGCTCTAAACTCAAATTCATTTCTGCATATATGTCTCTCTTTTTCTGGTTTATTCAAACGTTTCCCCTTAATTTGGAATGCTTACATATTTTGGAGGATACAGTATAATATCTAAGCATAAACATATATAGATTAAACTAGGTAAACCAAGCAGTTAGCACTATTTAACTTTTAACAGTTTACTCAAAGAAAACATAGCTACCAAATGGGTCAATGATCTAAAAAAAGAAAATTTGTATTGATCTTTAATATTAAATATTTTGGGGCTTGTGCTGTAATGTAAGGTGTTGAACCACCATCTGTAGTGATATCATCTTATATGAACATCAGTTTAAGTCCTGGCTTTTAACTTTTGATCCAGCTCCTTGCTAATGTGCCTGGGGAAGCAGCATATGATATTCCAAGTCCTTGGGTCCCTAGCACTTAAATGCAAGACCCAGAAGCAATCTCTGCCTCCTGGCTTTGGTCTGCCAGAATCCTGGCTGTTGCTGCCATTTGGGGAATGAGACAGTAGGTGGAAGATGCCCTGGTTCACATCTCTCCCTGGAATCTACCTTTCAAATAAATAAATATTAAAAAACAATAGCGTAACGTTTTGAAATCATTTGCTGTGTTTTGGTTTTACACTTTCATTATGGACCACACCCCCGTTTCTTATCAGTGGTTTTATACATTTTTTAAGATTTTTTTTAATCTGAAAGGCAATGTGGCAAAGAGGAAGAGGAAAAAAAACTGAGATGAAAGAGTTGACAGGTGGGAGTGGAAGAGAGCGGGAAGGAGACAAAGAGTTGATCTTTAATCTGATGCTACATTCTCCAAATGGTTGCAACAGTCAGATCTGAGTCAGGTCAAAGCCAGGAGCCAGTAACTTCCTCTGTATGCCCTACATGAATTGCAGGGACCCAGGCACCTCAGCCATCTTCTGTGCCTTCCAAGGCCCATTAGCAGGAAACTGGATTAAAGCAGAACATCTGGGATTAAAAAACTCACTTCACTGTAAGACAGAGGTATCCGCACACAGCAACTCAACCTGCAGTACCATTACACAGACCCAATGAGTTTAACTGAAATTCCTGGTGGTGTCTTTATTTGTTCATTAGAAGCAGAAAGATGCATTAGGAACCATAAATCACGTGACTTATTTGCAGTCCATGTAATAAATAAACCACAAGCTGTTTTCTTGGTAATAAAGTGAATACAACAGCTCAGGAATAACAACCAAAAATTAACAATAAAATTGGCCCTTTTTCTTCTCTGTGTCTCTGCCTTCCACATTTTCAGGGCTAACACTCTGTTATTAGAATTGTAGAAAAGTACAAATGGAAAATCACAGTGTAATCACAGGCTGATATCACAACATTAGGATTCCCAGTGAATTCTTGAACTGTATGTGCTTCCTTCACCCATTTTTTCCCTTTCTATACATCAGCTGATCTTAATGACTTGAAAGGGAAAAAAAGAAGATTAAGCTTTTAATAGTCCTTCTGTTCTATGCCTTGATTATCCTTTTTGCGCAGATTCCTTTACTGGCTTTTTTTTTTTTTTTTTTTTTTTTTTTTGAGAAATAGTCTGAGTAGTCTTTGTTCGGCCTCACCTGTGTGGGAGACCCTCTTGAAGCATATTGTACTGACTTACTCATTTCTCATGTTTAACCTTGTCTGGTTTGTCCTCTTACTATTTCCACTCTACAGACACAGCTTCTGAGGCAGGAAGTGGTGTTGGAATACAGATTAGCTCCCTTACACTGAGTAGCATTCCAGTGTTTAAACCCTAAATCGTACCAGTCCCAATAAGGAGCTTCAGCTAAGTCTACTTTTTGTTACTACTAAAATGGTGCTTTTATTTGTTATTTTTTTAAATCTGAAGAATGAAGTGATGGATAGTTTTTCATAGCCAGTTAAGATGCCTGTATTCATAGCAGTAGGCTTGGGATTGCATCCCAGCTGTGCTCCCAACTTCTGCTTCCTGGGAATGCAAGCCCTGAGAGGCAGTTGTCAAGATCCACCAGCTAGATGGAAGATTCGACTGAACTGTCCCAGTTCCTGGCTTTCGTCTGACCTAGTCCTAAATGGTGTTGGTATTTACGGAGTGAGTCAGTGGGTGGGAACTCTATCTCTCTGCCCCTCAAGCAATTTAAAAATAAACAAGTAAATAAATAAAATCACATAATAAGAATAGAAGTATTAAAACGTATAATTTACTGAAATGCTTGGCATAGAGTCTAACGCAAAAAAAATCTTCTATTAATAGTTATTATTAACTATTTTATTTCATATAGTTATATATTAATCTTAAACATATTAGATAAAAATAAATTATACACTATTATCATATTCATTATAATTGGTCATGCCTGTCTCCTATCTTTCGGATAGGATTTAGTTTAATTTAGTCTTTATTGAAATTACTTTGATAAGGATCTGTACCTTAAGAGCTACTTACCACATATTTGTTGTATCAGTTACAACAATACACATTACTGAGTATTGTCTTGAAAGCTTTTTCAAGAGTTACTTTGTGCTTACCATATTATAATCAAGTCTTTGTAAGCTGGAATAATGTTGTGCCCCCTTAAAATTCTCTAAGATGGGTTATAACATGTCAGTTATTATAAGGAGTAAAGAATGGCAAATATGGATCATCAAATTAATCTAATAGTGAATAAAAATGGAAAAGTGTAGCACATGCTCCCGGTGAGCTTTTCTGTAATAGATCCAATTAGCAGTACAAGCTTCAGAAATGCTCAACGAATCATTCCATAGTGATTGTCAAGACATAGGCCACCAAATCAAAGATAAAATGCAGGGATGTTATTTCTGAGATTTTAATTCAAGGAAGTACTCTCAGATAATATAGCTTATTTTAAAAATTCTGGTATACTGGTAGTCAGTGCTTTGCACAAATAAATACAAATGTGAAATAATCACAACCTGATAATAAACTTTTAGCTGCAAACATTGCTGATAAATAAAGAAGCAGCAGTCTTATTAAATTGCAGTTCTAGGGTAAAATCAAAGAAAAGGAGGCTGTGAAAGATGGTATTGTGGCCCAGTATTGGAGCCAGTGTACAAATTTAGCAGTACCTTAGCTTTCTTCTTTTTCCTTTTCTGATTTCTGTTCCTCATTAGGCTCACTTAATGTTGGAATCTCTCTTTAATTCATTCTTTTCTATCTCATTGTACACCCATTTTCTTAATTATCTTACCTTTTCCAGTATGCCATGATGGAAATGAGAACTAATGAGAGTAGAGTTGTAACAATATTTTTTGATAGACCGCTTAGTGGATGGACTTTGAGATCAGACCTCATTGAGTTCACATCCTGACTCAGTATTAGATCACTGTGTAGTCACAGCTGGTTTTCCTTTGGAATATCTTAACATCTTTTGTCTCTTTGCCTCATCTCACTGCTTTCTCTCTCTTTCCAATATTTTTACATGAAAACAGTGAAAACTTCCACAATAAGCAATAATTTGCACAGACTATTTGAATAATTTGAATAAGCCAATATGATGACTACTTATCTTTCATAAAAACAAATTTTAAAGAATGCATTGAAACCCAGACAAGAAATATGAAGAAACTCAGTTTCACTGATAATGAATAGGTGTTTGTACACCACCTTTTATTTTGAACCCCTTTTGTCTGATCTAGGATATCAGGACCTAATAAATCACTCAAGTCCTGAGACATCTTGTGCAGAGTCTGGTGAGGACTATGGTGCATGCAGCCTTAGCATTCTCTTCTTTAGCTTGCAGTAGACAGCTCTTAAGAATACACCTAGGAGTAGGTATTTTAAGAATGTAGGATAGGATGAGCAAGGGAAAGGATTATAATTTTGTGAATGAGCTGAGATTTTTAAAAAGGGTGTTTTTTTTTTTTTGAGACAGGAAAAGGGGAAGAGTGAGTGGAAGACAGAGGAGAGAAAGAGACTAATCAAGAAATTAGGTAGAGGGCCTGTCATGGTAGCCTGGTGGCTAAAGTCCTTGCCTTGGAAACCTCAGGATCCCATTTTGGCTCTGGTGCTAATCCTGGTGCCCCTCTTCCCATCCAGCTCCCTGCTTGTGGCCTGGGAAAGCAGTGGAGGACAGCCCAAAGCCTTGGAACCCTGCACCTGTGTGGGAGAACCAAAAGAGGCTCCAGGCTCCTGGTTTCAGATTGACTCAGCTCCAGCCATTGTGGCTGGAGTGAACCATTGGACGGAAGATCTTCCTCTCTTTATCTCCTCCTGTCTGCATATCTGATTTCCAGTGAAAAATAAATCTTAGAAAGAAATAAATGAGGCAGAGAATTCTTCTGTTGCTGGTACCATCTAATGCCGGTGGCATTACCATATTTACTACCGTATTCATGCAAAGGTGGGTCTCAGTCATGGCTGGACAAGGCTGAAACTAGGACCCAGGAACTCTGTCTTGATCTACGTGGATAGGAAGGACTTGGATACCTGAGTCAGATCTTTTTGTAACTCTACCTTTCAAATAAAAAGTAAATATATATTTTTAAAATGGCACATTCAGGATAAAACTTTCTCCATCATTTAAAAAATAAATATATGTAAATATATATGTATAAATGATATGTTATTACAGCTATGTATAGTTTGAACTGTGTAAAAGAAAATCAGTTGTTATGTGGACATTAACTATTAGGAAAGCAATAGTGAAATGTTAATAATGCTTATTTCTAGAGAGATGCTATGAATATCAAAAACATTAGAAATAAGAAAAAGTCAAATAAAATTAAGCTTTTAAAGTTTGTTGATTGATACAATTAAGGGCTTGATTAAATGAAGAGGCATATTATGTTTCTGGATTGAGGACTTATTAGTACTGATGGATTTTCTTTAATTAATACTATCACAAATAAGACAGCAGTGTCAATATTGACTTTGCATAATGTTCCTAAAATTTATCTATAAAGATGAGAAATACAAAGCATCCAGTCAATCTTTTAATGAAAATACATTAAGAGGATTTGCATTGTCAGATATTAAAATGTGTGATAAATACATGGTAACTGATATGCGTCTACCACAAAAAAAGAGCAGGGAGTTATGGGCTAATCACTGCATTACCTTTATATTGCTGCTGTTAATCCATTGTCACCGTCTCAGTGGCTTAACAAAAAGAGCATGGGGCCCAGTGCGGTGGCCTAGCAGCTAAAGTCCTCGTCTTGAATGAGCCGGGATCCTATGTGAGTGCCTGTTCTAATACCAGTAGACCCCTTCCCATCCAGCTCCCTGCTGTGTCCTGGGAAAGCAATTAAGGATAACACAAAGTTTCGGGGTCCTGCACCCACGTGTGAGACCCGGAGGAGGTTTCTGGCTCCTGGCTTCAGTTCAGCGCAGCTCTAGCTATTGCAGTCACTTGGGGGAGTGAATCATTGGTCAGATCTTCCTCTTGATTTCTCCTCCTTTCTGTATATCTGACTTCGCAACAAAAATAAATAAATCTTTTTTGAAAGTGAGCTTGAATTTAATGTCTTACAGGTTCAGAGGCCAGAGGTCTCGACTAAAAGTGTTGGTACAGTATTATGCTCTGGAGGCTCAGGGGAGAGTGTATTTCCTCGTCATTTCTAACCCTGGAGTGTACCTTCATCAGTTTAATATCTGCAGAGGTACAGCCTCTCTCACTGGGAAGGAGCTGGTGATTACACTGGACAGAATTATCATTTGTCTGTTTATTGTTCACACTTGCAAAGATACTTTATATCCTCTTTGGTGTAGCTGGGGAATGAATCCTAGATGTTTTGGAGGATCATTGCTCTGTTTACCATGTTATACTCCATAGTTTATATGAAAAGTAAATAGACGTGTGAACATATATATTTAATGTATAATATAAAATATGCACCAGCGATCATCCCTGTGTCGTCCCTAAACTTCCATCTTCCACCATTCCAATCTTCTCTTATCACCATGATTAGCTCTGCTTTTTGCAAAGTTTTTGGTAAGTTTTATAAAATAAATCATATAGTACATTCCCCTTTTTCAATCTAATCTCTTATTGAGCATCTTTTTGTAGTTGCTAATCAGTTTTTACTTTTTCTTTTTTCTTTTCTAATAATGGATTTATCATTAGTTTTCTTCATTATAATAACTACAATTCTAAGAATGATTTCAAGTGGACTTCAATGTAATAAAAATCTGTAAAAATCTGTAGTTGGAGTGAGTGGGAATTATGTATATGATGACATACTATGCTTGCAACTTTGTTGTAATTATATGGCAGAAAGGTAGGCATTTTAAAGAACAGGGAGTTTGGGGCCAACTTAGAGTGCTGGTATGCCATAGTGGTACATAGTCTCCGCTGCCAGGCTCTGAGCCAGCTTCGAGCTAATGGCTGGGGAAAGCAATCCAAGGTGTCCCCACGTTTGTGGGTCTGCTGATTAACGTGGGAGACCCTGATGGAGTTCTGTGATCCTGCCTTATCCTGACCCCTTCGTGGCCTTGTGGTCATTTGGAAACTAGAGAGATGAATCAGTGCACACAGGTAGTTCTCCTCTCTTCACTTCCTCTTACCTTCTATCTCCAGCTCTTCATCTCTCCTTTCCTTCTCTGCCTTCTCTGTCATTTTGTCTTTCAGATTAATCAGTAGTAAACTATGAAAGAAGATTTTATTTAATGGCTGGGACACAGAAATTTGAGACTAAAAGCACAGAAGATATTATTTAGCCTTCATATATTTGAAGATGAGGTAGGAAACTGTCTTGGGGCAAGGGCAACCTTTAGGTGCAGAAAGCAATTCATGTGAATAGTTAGCATGGTAGGGGAAGCTTCTGGTCTACAACCATAGCAAAGTGAAATTTTCCCAGAATCTGAATGAGCCAGGACAGTTTGCTAAATGCTTCAGATCAGAGTTCATTCCAGGTATCACCTTAATTTTAGCCCTGTACGAACTTAAGTAGAAAATTTAGCTGAGTATACCTGGATTTCTTACCTATAAAACTGTAAACTAAAATATGGATGCTGGGCCTGACATAATGGCTCACTGACTGAATCATCACCTTACAAGTGGTAGGATCCCATACAGGTGCTGGAACATGTCCCAGCTGCTCCAATTCCCACCCAAATCCCTGCTTGTAGTCTGGGAGGACAGTAAAGGATGACCCAAAGCTTTGAAACACTGAACCCATGTGGGAAACCTGGAAGAAACTCCTGGCTTTGGATCAGCTTTGTTCCAGCCATTGCGGCCATTAGGGGAGTGAATCAGCATATGGAAGAGCTTTATCTTTCTCTCCTTTTCTCTATAGATCTGATTTTCCAACAAAAATCTTAAAAATGATGAAAAATATTTAAAACATAGGTGGTGCTTCCAACCCATAGTGATTTTGCTGTGTAGCAACAGGAGACTACATATCTATTTAGCTAAATTTTAGAGTTTCTCTCAGTTTAGGCTTGACAAATAAAGTTGTAATCAGTATTCATGTGTATTTTCTTGTATAAAGATATGTTTCCTTTGTTTTGGACCGATAAGTGGAAATAGGACCATTGAGAACAAATCTGTAATAGTTGTATACACACAATGAAAAAATAACACATAGTTTAAATATGTACACATAATTTCAATCCTTTTCAAAATAATTTTGCAGTTTTATGCCTCCATTTGTAATGCATGAACATTCAGATTAGTTCACAATTTTGACCACTTTGTGTTAATGAGTGCCAGCAATATGTAATAGGATAATCATAAAATTTTAGGGAAGGCAAAACTTGATTTTTACTCTCTAGAAATTCCCAGTTGGGTCTGAGAATTAAGGTTAACATGGCATGGATTAAAACCAGAAAGGCTATCCCAAAGAAATCTATGAAAATATAAACTATTGCTTGGCATATACTTGCAAAGAGGGAATTTCAACTGAACTTGAACTATGGTTATGCAGCGGGGTGGAGGAACCCACCATGGGGGGAGGGTGGGGGGAGAATCCCAGATTCTATGTAATTACAACACAATGTAATTAATGAATAAATTTAATAAAATAAAAAAAGAAAATATAAACTATTGCATGTACTCATTAGTCTTTGAAGAAAAATCAAGACTCAGAGAAAACTTACACACTAAATAGGAAAACAGAGGTAAATTATGGAAACATGATGAACCAAAGGGACTTGGGCTAGGGAGGTTAATTATGAAGTTCCTAGGAAGATTAAGGGACTAGTTTATCAAGTTTTATGCAAATGTTCATTGACTTCCTATTTTTGAAAGTGAGAAAATCTTTGTTTATTTTTTCAGGGATGATTTCCTTCTTATGGTAAAAGAAAAAAAACAAAATGTATGTTTAGAATTATCCAGCTGGACTCAGTTTAGATGATCCCAATTTTGTTGGCAGTATCCACGGTATCTAAATTAGGAGCAAGAGGAATATATGCATTCTTCTCTCCATCAATTCTGATCAGGGTATTGACTTTGTCAGACCAATGTCATACTGTCTTTGCAGCTTGTTTGATCTGGTGCTGGTTGGCCTTGCCATCCACAGTGAACACAGGTATCTTATTGTCTTCTATTTTCTTTGCAACAGACTACTCTGGTCGCAGGGTAATTGTTGAGTGCACGGTGGCCTAGGAATCACACTTGTTTCTCCGAGGATATCTGGGCTCTTAGTGATGGCAAATTGTCTTGGCCCTCCAAAAAGTGAGTGACATGCGGATATTCCTTTTATGTAGCTCTGGATACCTTTCAGCACTGCCTTCTTGGCCTTCAAAGCCTTTGCTTTGGCTCTGGCATTGGGAGAGGCAAGAACTCACTGCTTTGCTTTCAGCACCATCTTGGCAAGAAAAGGGAGAACTTCTTTCATATGGGAGTTTTATTTCATTCTCAGAAAAAAAAAAGGTCGGAGTGTCCTAGTGTCTGCTATCTTTTCAAGTGCTTTTCAATTAAAGTAATCCCTATGTCAAAGTGGCATATTTTGGACTGGCGTATGGTAGTACTCTTAAAAATAATTACTGTCTATCACTAGTCTCAGTGTCTTTCATATGTTTGTTGAATATTATGTGTAGTACATCAATTTAATTATCTGTACTTATATTGTATCATTACGTTCTTTTATTAGTCTGGACACAGGACTTTTGTTAGACAATTGTTGCATTAATAATCTTGTCATCTTTAGCTTGTCTTTCCATTGTCTTTAATCTGTCTCTAAAAAGGGAAAATCTTAAAATTTTAATCATCCACATTTATTATTTATAAGGTTAAAGTCATTGTCTTTGGATTTATGATGATCTTTCCCTCTTTAGAAATTGGGAAGAATTTGCCAAATGTGTGTTTCAAAAAGTTCTGTAGTTTCAGATTTTACGTATTATAGACTGTGTGAAAGGCAGTGTTGTGGTTTGGTTTGAATGTGTCCCCCAAGAAGGGCTTGTGTGCTTGTGTTGTAATTCTGGTCTTCGGTGTGGCAATGAGAAGAGGTGGGTAGCTTCGTCAAATAATGGGGCTCACTGAAAAAATGCCCTCTGAAAAGATGCATGTTAGTCAGGTCAAGCAGGATGAGCTGGTGGTTCTCAAAAAAACCAAAGAACAAGAATGGCTCCTCCCTGTAGCTCTGACTTCCTGTCTGTCTTCCTCATCTCCTCTCTCACATGTTGGTCGGCTGACTTCATGTTCCATGAGGTCCTCACCAGAGACAGGCCAATGTCAAACCTTGCGCTGGAACCTCGAAAACTCTGATTTAAATAAATCTCTTTTCTTTCTAAAGTACCTAACCTCAAATCTTTTTTTGTAGTAACGGAACATGGATAAATACAGATATCCTCCTCTAAGACTTCCCATCTTTCTCTTCTGCACATGCTACAGAACTCATGGACATACGGATACTTTTTTTCTCACTCCTATTAAGTCATATGCAGCTGGAACAGAAGAAGATAAAGGAAGTATCCAGTGAACCAGATCTGATATTATGCATTCTGTGAAAGCAAGTGATTTATTTTCTGGCAGAATATAAGTAAATCAGATTCATAGGGTACATTCAATGCTTCCAGTGACACAAGAATATCCACGTATGAATATATGACAAATATTCAAGTGATTTATACGTTTAGATTTGAGAAAGTCAGCTGCTAAAAAGCAAATTTTACATGTGTGAAATTAGCAGTGGCAAAGGCCTGCTTTTTGCTGTTAGGAATTAAGATCATATGAAAAATGGTAAAATGAATCTTTTTTCCTTTCCTTTATTATTTTTTTTTCTCTTTGAAAGGTAGACTTACAGAGCGAGGGAGATGAGTGAGAGGAGAGACAGAGAAAAGCAGAGGCTTCCATTCGCTAGTTCACGCTCCAGATGGCCACAGCAGCTGGGAGACTGGAGGTGCTTCCACATCCCCCACGTGAGTGCAGGGGCCCAAGCACTTGGGGCTCGTTGGTCACCTGCCCAGGCACATTAGCAGGGAGCTAGATCAGAAGTGGAGCAGCTGGTTCTCAAACAAGTGCCTGTAACTGTTGCTGATGTTATAGGCACAATGATGGCCCCTAAAATAAGTACTTTAACAAAGGTACGTTTCTACCACTTTTTTGTTTTTTCCCTTAAAAATAAGATAGGGCCTGGTGGCATGGCCTAGCAGTTTAAGTCCTCGCCTTGAAAGCCCCGGGATCCCATATGGTCGCCGGTTCTATTCCCGGCAGCTCCACTTCCCATCCAGCTCCCTGCTTCTGGCCTGGGAAAGCAGTCAAGGACGGCCCAATGCATTGGGACCCTGCACCCACGTGGGAGACCTGGAAGAGGTTCCAGGTTCCCGGCTTCGGATCGGCGCGCAGCAGCCCATTGCGGCTCACTTGGGGAGTGAATCATCGGACGGAAGATCTTCCTCTCTGTCTCTCCTCCTCTGTGTATATCTGCTGTAATAAAATGAATAAATCTAAATAAAAATAAAAGATAAAGGAGCAAATGAGAACTGTGTATCTATGGCTGATTTTTAATTACAAACTCAATAATCTATGTGATTATAGTTATTTCTAATATTTTGTTTAGATAAAATTTATTTAGAAGGAGTAGAACATGTTTTTGGTCTTTCAGTCAATTGCAGAAACATACTGAGTTAAAATTTTGAATACCCTTTTCTGTTTATTTTTTATTGGCTAACATATTCAACTGATAAGCAGAACATTCTTAGAAGTCTCTGATATGTAAAGTGCAGTATATTTGCTGTTTTGACATATTTATTGCAATATACAGGTATTATGGAAAATGTCCAATAATATAAGACTGTTGTAAAAATAGCATTTCAGCAACTTCTTAATGTATCAGTAGAAATGTATAATTAAATGTGATTTGACTGATATTTATTACATTTTGCAAGTACAAACTTGTTAATTTTTATCATGGAAGAAAAATCTGGAGTATTTCAACTTGATGTAGTTTGATTAGTCTTGAGAATATTTCATGGAGCTTAGGTCACACCAAGGGTGGACCCTTCTCTGGGGAGAAAATTAGTTCTACTTACATGGGAAATTTCATAAAGAAGAACTGGCTATTCAAATAAAGGTTTTGTTTGAAACTTAACTCAGAAACCCAGAGAATGAATTATTTGCCAAGAAATGCAATTTTAGGAGCTAGTTTACGATGTTTATGAAGTAAATAGAGTAAATAGAGAATGTGTTCTTCCTCTCTCATCCCAGCCCTGTCCTTTTCTTCTTGGTCATGTTATCTGAGATTTATTTTAGTAAAAGAATAAAGCTGAAAGATGCAGATGTATTGCCTGCAATGGAAATGTATTTTTTATAGTAAAATTTTAACTTTAAAGGCCCCCTTTATGCTCTTAGCCTTCTTATAATCAAATTCCTTTCTGCCACAATTTAAATGTTATGGCAGCTGACTTGCCGAAATAAGTCTGTTTTCTTCAAGCACTTTGAAAGTTTTCAGGTAAGATAATCTCTGGTCATCAGTAACCAGGAAGAAAGACTTAATAATAATTTCTTATTAGCCTTCTCTTTTTTTCTGTCAGTGTAATGTAATCTACACAGCAATTTTTAAAGTCAGATTTTGAAATTTCCTATTTGCTAAGTATACAGACTTAAATCTCAGTGACTTGGTTTTCCGAATTCTTACTGGTACAGCTGATAATGTTCATCTTTTAAGGCTATGCTGATCATGTAAAACTACGTATGTACAAGGGAATTTGTAAAATATCATTCAGTATTTCTGACTCACAATGATGTGCAGTGGATTTCATATTCTTCATGTTTCCTATTGCTTCCTGAAAATGATGATATTCTTCCTAAAATAAATTACATTCACTAAGAGCAATATGCATTTAATAAAAATCTTTTAAAGTTTATTCTCCAACATTTATGTTTATACTTTCTCTTCTATATTGGAGGTGAAAACAAAACTGATTTGGTTATGAATGATAACACTTTCACGTTCAAATGAGGAAAACTGAAAAAAAAATAGAATTATTTTTTCTATTTCTGGATTTAATTTTGAAATATCATTTTCCTTCCTCAGTTGTCTTGAGAAAATACTTCCTGCTATTTTTTATTTTATATTTTATGTATACGTTTTCATGTATTTGAGGCATAGACACACACACTCACATATATGCACACACACATTCGCTCACATATCACAGAGGCCAGGTAGCCGGTAACGTTTTCTTCATCTTCCATGTGATGACAAGGAAGCATGTATTGTGCCATCACCTGCTGTCTCCAAGCATGAACATTAGCAGGAAGCTGGTGTCTGGAACAGAATGGAGAGTTAAACTCAAGGAACTTATTATGATATGTGCAGGTCCCAAGTCATAGCCAAATGCCCATCCCTCCCTGTTTGTGTTAATGTCAACTCTCAAAGTTTTCCCACTGCTGATTTTGACACATTAGTTAATGTGTTATAATTATGAATTTTCTAAGAATTTGTACTTCATAATGCTGTTTTGCTGCAGGTGACACATGTTTGTGTAGACCATTAGTATGAGGTGGAGATGAGAACATCCAGATGCATATCTGTAAGACACAATAGTATTTTAGGATAGGAAAAGCCGGCAAATGAAAGACTTTTCTCAGGAAAATGAGTGGAATAAAAGTACTATTCTTTATTCATCCCCAACAGTTAGTTTTTATTCTTGCGTTCACCAACAAAACCAAGGTGTCTGGAAAAGAAAGAAATGAATTAGCTCTAAGAAAAATTCCACTTTAAACAAACATTAGAGATTGTTTCTGTATGGATTCTATAGAGTTACAAAGTTTAATGCATATGTTATTTGGAAATATATATATTTAAAAATATATAGCAGACCTACATGTGTGTTAGCTACCTTGAACATAAATCTGGTATGTTAGTGCCCCAAACAGATTATACTTTGCTGATTTGAAGAAAGTGGCTAGCATGTTTCGAATGAGCTAGTTGTAGCAAAACATTCTATGATAAAAGGGAATAGTGGCTATTGACATTTTAGTATAAATAAAGTGCAAGCACTGTGGAGTTTAACTTTGCATAAAGATGTTAATAAGCAAGCAATAAGAACTAGACATTATAAATAAAATACATTTAATTTAAAGGTGATGAATACTTGGACAAAGAAATTCAGGTAAGAGGTTATTCAAATACTGTTGAAGTGGACATTCAATAGGCAATGACTTTAGTATTATATTCAGCAGTGGAGTAGGAGGTCAGAAAATACAATCAGAACCAGAAAACCATATTGCAATACAATGCAAATCAGTTAATACTCTATGGAAAGCAACTCAATCATTTATATCACTGCGTTAGTCCAGAGTATCTTCCAGATAGCTATATATCAGCAAGGAAACATTTGTAGTCATGCCATATGAACTGTTACAGAAAGGAGAACCCTGTCATCAGAACAAGCAGCAAGCAGGATTGTCAGACGCAGTATGTCAAATTGTTAGCATCTACCAGTGCTTCCTAAAAGGGCCTTTTCTGCTCCTTCACTCCCATGCTCACTGAAAAAACAGATTCTGAATATACCTCCTTGTTGTGTCTTCTGCTGGTTGTATAGAGGTCCATCACTGTTTCTTCTAATTGTCCCAGAGTAGATGTCTGCCAGACAGAACCTTCGTCATGTGTCTGTGCCCCAGCATCACTATAGCAGGAAAATAGTCACATTGTGGAAAATTCCATAGATATTGGAGCCATTTAAATGATTTGGAAGAAACCAAACATGATTGTTGTCCATTCCATCTAGGACCTACTGATTAGCTTTTGAGACATACTCCTCTATTCTTACGCCTTTTCTTACACTTGATCTTTTCCCCAAAATAGGTTCACAGTGGTACAGCTCTCTATTTTTCAATAGCATGATTTTGGAACATTTTAGTGTTTACAAGAGCATAGATTTTTTTCTTACATAAAAGATGAAGGCAGAAAGTCAATTGATATTGGCAATGACAGTGGTTTCCATGGCGATTGCATTTGTTGTTATTCACTGAAGAATGAGAAAAGTTTTCTTGATGAGGACCAATTGCTGGTAGTTTTAAATACGAAAGACTAAAGTTTCATATACTATAGGGCGTAAGTGTTTGAATTAAGCAATCTCCTTTTTAATCTACTTGTTTGTTCATAGACAGATTTTTAAAAGCCTATTCCTAAAAAAAAAAAAAAAAAAAAAAAAAAAAAAAAAAAAAAAAAAAAAAAAGCCTATTCCTTTTCTACAACTTGTAAGATCAGAGTAGAATTAACAATATCTTCTAAAATATGTGACTATTGTAAAATTACCATTAATGAGGCTATTTTAGTTACATTTTATGAACTGTGTATTTTCATTTATGCATGATAGTATTTTTCTTTCTCAAAGACTGGCACTTTACCCTTTTCATAGCTTAAATCTGTTTTTTAAAAAATATTAATTTTTATTGGAAAGTCAGATTTACAAAGAGGAGAGACAGAGAAAGATTGTCCATCTGCTGGTTCACTTCTTGGCAATGGCTGGAGTTGTGCCAAATTTAAGCCAGGAGTCAGGAGCTTCTCCTGGGTCTCCCATGTGAGCACAGGGTCCCAAGGCTTTGGGCCATCCTCTGTTGTTCTACCAAGCCAGGAGCTGGATTGGAAGTCGAGCAGCCAGTACATGAACCAGTGTCCATATGGGATCCCGGTGTGTACAAGGTGAGGATTGAATCTAATTTTAATAGTTCTTATCGATAACTTATTTACCTTGAATTTTTCAAAACATACTTTATTAGTTTAAATGCTTTGTTTATATATGTTAAGAAGTACACCATAAACACTGTGTTCTTACATAGTATTTTTACCTCATATAAGTAAAATGGATTTGAGCTAAAAGCAGTGAAAGCTTTGCTGAAGAAAATAACTGGTCAGCATTCATTATTTATTTCATCATGAAAGGCAGGGATTAATGCTAAAATTATGAGTCAGATGAGTCAACAGGAAAATGTGTATCTAGATATATATGCATATATACGTATATATGATTATGTTGAAGAACTGCTGGTATATCTCACTGGATGGAGGCAGATCATAAAACTAACCAATACATAATGAATACATCAAAGGAAGCATTAATGGTTATTGGAAACACATTCTTGGTCTGAATGTCTGATCTGAGCCCTTTAAGGGCTGCTGATTTCCCTTACAAAGACACACCCTTTAACTCTGCAGGTTACTCCCTCTACAGCACCTGAAGTTGTTAGAGGGAACAACATCATGACCTTGGTGAGACTGATAAGTGAATGTTACATCCAGAGACTTATTACTGGGTGTTTCTATGTAAACTGGCAGAAACTTGGGTCATGGTTGCACTTCTTTTGAATTAGTCATCTGAACTATAATTTACCAGAGTGAAAAGAGTTTGAAACAGTTGCCCAAGATGTTTGGACAAGCCAGAATTCCATAGCTTCCCACTTGGAAATGTGGATGCTTTTGTCACTTCCTAAATCAATCAGTGGCCTTGTTGTTCCACTTACTTTTCCAATGGTAGCTCTATCATCTCTTGAGATACTAAGTGCCTGACCAAGCAGTCTATGCAGGAGACTGTATTACTATAGCTACAGTCTTTGGGCTGCATGTGCTCTCCCCAGGCCATGCAACATCATGATGCAATAGCTGAGACTGAAAGTAAAGCTGTTTCCAGGACAGGGAATCCCTATATGCTTGACAGAACAATAGAGGAAAGCACGATGCAGAGAGGCTGATCAGATCATTGTGCAAAGAATAGAGCAGAAAGGAGAGTCAGTCCAGTCATACCTTTAACTGCATCAAACACAGCAGCAAGGTGTGGGAAGGTGGCCTATCCTTGTCACTGTTTCCTCACATATGTGAGCTCATTTAACTGGAACAACCTCTTGAGATCCTGCCAGTGCAAAATGTGGTTGAATGCCAATTTGGGATCCAACCATAGGATGTATGTCCAGGCCACAATTTTATCTGTATGCTATTAGCATCTGACTCACAGTGCATACAAGATAATGTGAGGATAAATGAGATAATGAACAAGCATGTTCTTTGAAAAAGGCCACTGTGTAAAGAAGGAAAGAATATTATCACTGAACTGGACAAAACCCTAGTAAGTGAAGCTGAATACTGTGATTTATCTAGCTTAAGATTTCTGCAAGTATTTTCAGAAATTTATGAAGAAAGAGCTTAGGAATAAAGACCCCCATGGACAAGTAGGGTAAGAATTTGAACTATTCTTATTTGGGCTTTAAAGGAAGTGATGACTCTTGAAGTCTGGATAAATCTAGGACATCTGAGTTATATAAGCAACTCTTTGAACTGCAGCAATTATTGTTGGTCAGATGGCATTGGAGGAAAGTTTTTATAATTCTGTGGTATGTGGAACAAGCAGTACCTGTTCAGGTACCAGTTTTGACACAGATATGAAGCTATGGACGAATGGAGAGGGAGCGGGAGAAGGAGAGAGAGAGAGAGAGAGAGAGAGAGAGAGAGAGAGAGAGAATATTACCCAAAAGACAGTAATTGTATTTCCAGATACTGGAGAAGTTTATTTTCAACTTCTGATGAAAATATTAAATGCATGTTCATACACATGCACATGAACAAAAGAAGTGCTTGTGGTAGGGCAAGGTTTAGGAATGTGGATGAAACAGCAAATAGCACTATTGATGCTGCTCTAATTTTAAATTTCCTCTTGCAGCTGCAGCATCCTTCCCTAATCTCTCTGAATACAACACATCAATTTAAATAAAAATAGTTATCTGCATCATGCTTCCCTTTAGCAGCTGCAGAACCATCATATGGCTCTGGTTTACACTCTATTAGAGGTATGGAAATAAATTCATTTAAAATTAAAATAATAAAGCCTCCTTCCTCAGTCTCTGGATCCTGTCAAATTTAACATCATGTCTACTCATGTGAGTGGGAATATACTTGACAAATGAATAAATCAGGCTGTTTCTGTGAACTTAATAGGAAAACTTTTTGGAGACCAGACTTTTGTTGTTGTTGTTGTTGTTGTTGTTCACAGTTTCTCATCCTGGGTTGATTGCCTAGTTGACATTGTTTATAGTCGTGCCTGAACACTGTGGTCCTGCTCCTATAACATCTTCTTCCTCTTCCTCTGTGGAAGATCTATTTGGACAGCACTTTTATCTCTTAGCTACTCCATGACAAGAGTACCTCAGAGAGACATAAATCACTTTATGTGCCTTTCCTCTTTACTCCTGCAGCACCATAATCCTCTCCAAACAGTGACATGTATTTCACTAGAGCACAGGGTGAGCAGAGGGCATAGCTCTATTCCCTTCATTACTGTAAACCTAGGACAGATCATACAGTAGATGGTAGGAAAATGGATGAGTGGAGCAGGTTTTTGGCCTATCAGTTAAGATATTAAGATGCCTATGTCCCATACTTAGTGCCTTGGTTTAGTTCCTAACTCTAACTGCACTTGCTTTGGTGCTAATGCAAACCCTAGGAACCTGTGAGGTGAATGTGTTCCTGAACCCATATGAGAGAATTAAAGTATGTTTCTGGTTCTTGGTTTTGATCCCAACCTATCCTGGCTGGTTTAGGCATTTGAGTGTTCAATAATTTTTTCTTCTCTTTTGCTTTTTATCTCTGTTAAATATTTCTATATTTTAAATTTTTTTTGAAAAGTTTAAAAAAGGAAATATAGGAAAGAGAATGTTAAGTATTTTCTTGCTTGTCTCTTCTTATGCCTGGTGTTGTACCTGGCAAGAGATATGTGTTGATGGAGCAAGCCCACAGTTACTATAATAATTTTTACTTGTCTTTGTCGATGATAAGAAGAATACAAAAAGACAGCAGAGATCCCATTCACTATTCTCCTTGTCTGTAGAATAAAGTTAATAGTATGCATGACTGTCCTTATACTGTGTTTTTCTAATAATATGAATAACTGTCTTTTTACTGTCTCTTTTTTAATAGTAGCCATTGCTCATCTTGGTTGAAATCTTGCTTACCTATTCAATGTCATTATTGTCTCTCTCCAGATTTCTGTCCACCTATATTACTACCTAGTATGTAAATGTAGATCTAACATGTCAAGCTTTCTGTCGCCAGACTTTTACATATTATTCTGTTAAAATACAGAATGTTCTATCAGAAATATTCTTTATTATTTCCTCATTTGTTTTCTTAACCTTCAGGTCTTAGGACATTGCTTTCTCAGAAGGTCCTTTCTTGATAGACAGGGATAAAATAGGTGCATTTTTGTGTGTTATTTTTGTCTGCTAAGATTACTGTGGCATAGCATGTTATTGGGACATAAGTTATATGATCCTTTCAGACATTCCTCTCTTTTGTGTAATTCCAGTGGATATAGGGAAATTGCAATTAAGAATATAGCCCAACCGGTTCTAATCCCAGCAGCTCCATTTCCCATCCAGCTCCCTGCTTGTGGCCTGGGAAAGCAGGGAAGGACGGCCCAGAGCCTTTGGAACCTGCACCCATGTGGGAGATCTGAAGGAAGCTCCTGGCTCCTGGCTCAGCTCTCTGACCATTGTAGCCCCTTCGGGAGTGCACCAGTGGACAGAAGAACTTTCTCTGTGTCTCTCCTTCTCCCTGTAAAAATCTGCCTTTCCAATAGAAATAAATAAATAATGAAAAAAAAAAAGAATATAGCCCAAAACTCTTAACTTGGAACAAAGGTTTCTTGGGAAGCAAGACACTATAATCCATTTTCACACTTATCTCCCGATATTTCCGTAGTGCTCTTTTAACTTGGAAAAATTCTTCTCTATTTCCTGAAAATTTATTCTTCTATTTTAGTCTTCCTGTGGTCACCAAGTAACTGGTTAAGTCACACATCTAATCTGACATAGTCAAGGTTCAAATATGTTAGGTTTTAGTGAAATATTTTATAATTTGATGTTTTAAAATGTACTCTTAAGATGATTTTAGATTTGTGTGCATGGTATATATTAAAACCTGGATGTTTGTTGCTATTGTCTTCTTATACCAATTGAATCCTTCACCAAGAATGTCAAGATATGTGAAAGGGAAAATGTTTATTCCAGTAAAGTTGAGAGTGCAGGAGTTAAATGCTATCATCAATAATCACTACAAGGTTCCATTATTTACCTGTAAAAATTGGGTAAAACAGATGCTTATTGTTTTAATTAAGCTCCTGTGCTATCCAATTAAGACAGCTATAGAAAAATGTGAAGAGAGAAAAATGGAGGTAGCAAGTGAGTGTTTAAGCCAGAAAAAGATGTTGGAGAAGCTGAATAATCGATTCTGTTTTGTGTACCAAAGCCAATTTTAGAAGCCAGATTATAAAAATGTATTTTCTTTGTTTTCTATATGGCAAAGAGAAGACTGTATGGCTTAATGAGTTGGGTCTTCTATATGCCCAGGGAACCGCATATCAAGCAGGAAAGACAAAGCTTTTTCATAAGCTTGCTGTACAGATTTATGAAATTTTTGGAATAGAAATTAAAATGTTGCACAAAAGGCTCTGGTGAATCAGTGAGGAGATTTAGAAGAGATGAAAATGTGTGATTATTTTAAGATGATTGAAGTTAATGTTAATTAATATCCAGCAAAGGTTTAGAAATGTCATCAACTCTAATTCCATAGGCAGAAGAAAATATTACATTAAATATTCAAATAAGCCATATATTAAGCATCTATTATATGTGATTTGATCATCTCCAGGCTTTTGTATTTTATCTTCATGTTTTCCACTGTTCCATAAAAATCAGTTAGCTAAGATTATCACTTCAAAGATGAAAAAGCTTAGGAACTGTCTCAATGTCACACAAACATGAAATGTCAGAACTGGGAATAGAACTAAGAAAATTGACTCCCAAAGACAATTTCTTAACTACTTAGTATGCATTATTTAATTTGTTATTCCTGAAAATAATCCAATTGGGTCATTGACATTATCCAACTTTGTAAGTGACTACTACAGAATTGTATAGATGATTACATGCAGATGACTGGTGGATGTGGTGGAAGGACATACTATCACAGGATACCAGCACATCAGTAGAAGCAGTGAAGTAAAAGGTGCTATAGGAATTAAACCTTGCTGTTACTGGGATAGGATGCATACAAGAGTGAAATGGAGATTAAAATTTGGGCGGAAAATTTGAGAAACATTAAATACTAAGGAAAGAAAACTAGATTGCTCAGTTTTCAGTGAACAATCTTTGAAGGTTTTTGAATATGAATAACACTGTGCTTTAATACATATTTTGAAAATCCTAGAGATCATTACTGAATAGTATCTACAATAAAAAGAATATTTTTATATTTTTAATATTTGGTAACTGGGTAGACCTCAAGTTAAGATGGAAGGAGGATGGAAGGAAAGACAGAAGGAAGGAAAGAAAAAAAACAATAAAGAAACAGAGCAGTGAGAGTGTACCTGCATATAAGAGAGGAAATTGTTCCTGGGATGGATAGGTTGTGGTGCTGATTTCAAGGGTTTATGCAATAGGTCAGACTCACCAAGTTGTATACAGTAAATATCTTCAGCTTTTCCAATGTCAGTCATACATCAGTAAAGCAGGTTTTTGTGAAAAATAATTGAACGTCAATAAAAGTGATCTGGCAACAAAATTTAAAGTGGATTAGAATGAGGAGAATATACATTGTTCAATTTAGGAAACTGGAGGCAGCATGTCAGGTGAAAGTTACAAAGATGAGCAAGTATAGGATCTAAGAAGGAAGTGAGAGTTTAAGAAAGAAATAAAAATTTCAGATTAATTAGAAATTGAAGTTAAACAGAGGAAACTGCCAAAGATTATTTAATGCTGATACCAGAAACAGAATGAAGGAAGATAGCAAAATTGAAGTAGTGAAAAGAGAATTGAGTTTGGTATCAATCTCATTGTTCAGTAGAGTACCCAAGTGGAGAAATCTATGGGAAATTGAAGGTACAGTCTAGACGATCAGCTTATTTGAAAAAGAACAAAGAATACATTTTCTCTCATTAGAGGCTTTTGTTTATCCTTAGTTGATCCTGTAATTCTAAGAATAGGGATGTTTAGGAGAGAATACAGAAAGATTATGATATTAATAACTGATAAATATGACAAAGTATGTCAGAGGTGCTTGCAATGTAGTTGCTATGCCTAAATCATAGACACCGCTCCCAAATATTTTTGGAAGGCTGAAATTCATGTTCATATTTAAGATTAGAATGACCAAATCAATGACTATGACTGTTACATTCTGAATCTTAGCTTGCTATGATTGGAATATAATGTGCCTCCACCAATACTCATGTTGAGCTTAATTTCTCAGTATAGCAGGATGTTGGAAGACAGGGTCTTTAAGCAGTGATTAAGTTGCTAAGAACACTGCCTTTCCCAGGGGATTGGATGAGAATGAACACATTTTAGCTCTTATAGTAATGCATTACTTCTGCAAACAGTGGCTTGTTACAATGGCAACTCAGCCCACATGCTTAGCTTTTTCTAACAGCAGCTGTTTCTTCTTCCACTGTTCTGCCATGGGTAGCACAAGACCCTCACCAGAAGCTGAGCAGATGCCACCATCATGCTTTTGGGCCTCCAGAACTGTGAGATAAACAAAGCTGTTTTCTGTGTAAAGCACACAACCTCAGGTATTTTGTTATCCCAGCACAGACCAAGAAACATCTGTTGTAATTTAAGAATATACTACTTTCAAACTCTTCTTTTATTGTTAAATGATATCCATCACTCAAATTCTACTTATTCCACCGTATTCCTAATTGTATTTTTGCTTTAATCATGATGAGTTGTATTTGTCCCACTATATTTATAACACACTGAAACAACATTATTTTGATGTATTATTGAAATAAATTGATACTATGGAAATGGAATGAACATAGTAATCACTAGACAAAGAAAATTTTAACTTCCATGGTCTCAAAATTTGAGGGGTGGTAAAGATTAAAAATGAATAATTAAAGTAACATCTTAGGAATTTTTTTGTACACCTCAACTTGTGCATGCATGATAAAGTATTGAGGTGATTTAAGTTTTTATGCTGCCAGGTGTCTCAGTCAATTTGGTCTTCTATAAAAAAATACCATATGTTCTGTGCCATATAAACAACGGAATTTTTTCTGTCAGTTCTGGAAGCTTAAAGTCTTAATATCTGGGTGCCAGCATGGTTAAATTCATATGAAGTTCATCTTTTGGGTTGCCAATTGCCTTTTCCTCCTTGTATCTTCACAAGGTTTAAAGAAGGCAAGAGAGCTTTCAGAGGTTTCTTTTGTTAAAACACAAATTTCTCCCACATAATATAACATTGAGATTAATATTGCAGTGTGCAAATTTGGGCATAGAGGAGACATGATATTCAGTCCATAACATCAAGCACCCCAACTCACACTCTGTGTATACTTCAATGGTGCAATTTTTATATCTTACACAAAATTTGTCAATCTAATTTGGAAATTAAATATAGGATGAATAATCTAGTACCTCCCAGTATCTGTTAATAATTTGCTTTCTTTTGCACACAATACTTGCTGGTCATACTTGCTCTCTTTTCCACATTTAAGACAATGCTATCACTCTTCTTCCTTTTAAAAAAGCTGTCTCTGGCTTAACTGCAATGGTAAAGAACCATGACAATTTTGTGCTATCACTCTACATGCTTGGTGAATGACATGTTGTTTGACCCCTTTTTAGTCTATGTATAACTTGAAGAAAGTTTATAACTTCAAAGACTTTATTCATTTTTTCTATTATTCAACATTTTCCCCCTTAGGATATAAACTCCCCTTAGCCATCGGTCACCCTTCCACATGTGACCCATAACAATATCTTGACCAATATATGTCATCAGTATGATGTGTATACTCTTTATGAATCCTGCTGCTACTCCTATGGCATGTATGGTCCTCATCACTTTGTACATTACTGAAGCGAACTTCTAATTAATATGCTTTCTCTCTCTTTAATTCTCATTCTTTACCAAATATACAATTGAAGACTACTGAGCATGCACCCAGTTTTATTAGTGATTTCAATCATGCCAGCCAAGGCTGTGGACATACTTATCATCAAATCCTCTTGAGAGTAAACCCAAATGCTCTACTAGCAATATTTGTAATCTTTGTTGATGGCCTTGTACCTTGAGCCTGCTTTTGTCTCATTCACCCTGTTCAGGATCTTTTGTCTTCTCAGGATAAATTCCACTCTGTTATTTACTTTATAGGTTCACTTTATAGGTTCACTCCCATTTTTCAAAGTCCACTACAAATATGAATTCTTTGGTAGTTTTCCTTGATTCCCTGTCACATTTTTTTCTTTTTTGGGGGGGTTCGCATAGATCTATGTCCCTCATTTAGAGAACTCATCATATTTTTCTGTAAGGATTTACTCTTATGTCTGACTGCTTATGGAGCAAGAGCTTCTCATCCATCAATATGCATATTTCCCTGTGACTCCAGTGAGAGCTACTGTGCTACAAATTAGCAGACTTCCTCCAACTGCTTAAATGACTATTTTCAGCATACTGAAAGGCAAAAAAAACCAAAAAACAAAAAACAAAAAACACTGGATCTCTCACAAGGAGGATGGGGAATGAGACCCAAGAAGATAAAAAGCTAGTGAAGCTTAGTTTGCTCACAAATTATTACTATTATCAAGGCAAGTACTATTAATGGAGTAAGGAGGTTAAAGCAGTTAAGCCCTCTGGAATGCCAGCTTCACTTGACAAAGTGGTTTAAGTGTTAGGAAAAGTGCAAAACAGCATCTACAGAAGGACGTAGGAGCAAGAGCAGTAAATGAATATTGGCAAGGTAACATGGTCTTTACCTTAAAAGAAGTTAAATATAGTGTTGACTTTACTGATATTGAGAATTAACTCATTGTGATTCCACATCCCAGCAACTGAACACAATCTCTTTGCTCACATAACCTCCAGTTGGCAATAGCAAGAACATGAAAGGGCTCAGACGCAGGTTGTTATAGTTGGAGTGTGGTAGGAGGTGACATCTGTATGGTATGGTCAGTGGAGGGAATAATTGCACCAGTCAGTCAGGAATTCAAATTTGCCTTTGTCAAGATATAACTCAGTCATCCAGACATTTCTAAATTTGATGTTACCTAGGAAATAAAGTCTAGCTATGTGCCCAGCAGAAAATGGGAAAAACTTACTGAAGAAAAAATTAATCTCTGTCATGCTAAGTACAAGTAATGCTACCAGCACCCTTAGCTGTTACATTTATGTTCAGATACGCATATACACTTATGTTTGTGTGTCTATGTCAGGAATGTAACAGTAATATAGAATATTTTTGACAATATCTAATCACATTCTCTTGAATATCTTCATGTGACATCAAAAAGGTATGCTTCAGCAAATTCACTTTACAGATTGGAGGTAATGACTATAATATATTGTTCTTGCTTGTTATTCTAAAAACAGAGCACTGAGAACTTTAAATCACACTTGCCTAAGGATTCAGAAGTAAACCAATTTGTGGGTGGAAGTGATTTACACATCATATAAATAATCTTATTTGTGTTTTGAGGCAACTGGAAGCAGCATAAAAAAGCAATACAGACAGTGTATTGAGATAATATAGAAAATCTTATTGTGGGTACTTACGTACTGGAGAACTGTTTACTGCTTAGAAATTTCTGAATGAGATTTCTGTGATGATGAGCCTTATCTTAAGAGAAGATTAACCTAAGTTTTAAATAAAAAAGCAGTTTTGTCTAAGCCCAGTGAATGAACAATGTCAAATTAACCCTGTTCTGCCTGTCTGTATTGTATTTACTAAATATGTTATCTTTAGATCATCCTACTGTTTAACCTCAAATATGGCTAATTTACGAACAATAATAAAACTCAGCATTCAAATGTGATGAAATACAGGCCCCAAATTATTTTTTGTAGTACTAAATACTGACTAATAAAACTTTTCCTTTGTCAAAAATATAATACCAGGACTCATTCTATCTCCCCAACCTTACTGACACATAGTTAATTATAGGAATCAAACCTGTTATTTCATTTCTGCAAGAGACCAGTAGTAATTCTGAAGCCTCATGCCATTGGGCCAGAACTGAATGGCATAGTCCTCTAATTGTCCTGCTTCCTGACTTTACTATTTAATAATATCTCTGCACTAAATATGTCAACTTCAGACCAAAGTGTTCCTCAAGTAGCACCATGATTACATGATGCCAAGGGAGGTGAGCATCAGCTTTGGATGAGCACTCAACTTCGTACATAGATGTTTTATTCATTTTAAATAGAGTAGCATGATTTCAGTGGAATGTGTTAAATATAAAGTCTGAATGACTACACAGAAAATATTCAAATAAGCATCACCGCGGGTATTAAATTCAGTGTTGTCAGAACACTAGGTGCTTCTCAAGTGCCTTTCCAGATTAATCTTTTTTTAAGCCATCGTGGAGATAACAACTATCCTGGCTTTTGTGATAAACTTTTCTAATTATTCTGAATAATTATGCAACATACTTGCTTTCATTTGTTCTTGAATTTTAGCAATCAATCATTGCAGCCAACTGAAAGTTTGTGTGCCTCCCAAATTTGCAAATTGAAAGTGTAATCCCAAAGTGGTAATATTCTAAGGAGGGTTCTGTGGAAGATAATTGGGACATGAGGTTGGAACAATCATGAATGCAGTTAGTGTGGTCATTAGAAGATGATTAACTCTGCTTGTGAGACTACAAAGGGAAGTCATAAATTTGCAACCTGGAAGAGAGCATTCTCCAGAACTCAGAGCTGACATCCTGATCCAAGATTTCCCAGTCCCCAGGACTGTAAAAAATAAGTCTCTATTATTAAATGCCATTTACTCTATAGTTCTTCTAACAGCATCCTTTACTCACCAGAACAATACTTAGAGATGAAAATTAGAGTTAATTGCATCAAACACTGCTGTGGGATTAAGAACTGAGATTGTACATCATTAACCTAAATTTGTCCAGGAAATATTTGCTTGAAAAAGATTAAACTATAAAACAATAAATAGCATCACTGCTTACTTCAGGAAGTTTTTTATCTTATGAAACAACTGCTCAAGGCAACTCAAGATCCACAGTTTGCTACCAGTAGGCGAGATGTCATAGACTTACAGAATCCAGATTGGTTCTCTGATTTGATATAAATATTCCAGCATATTTAGATGTTGTTTTGTTGTTATCTGGCGATACATTGTGGAGTTATCTTCTCGTGAAACTTCTGGAAAAACAGTGAGATTTACTAAAAAATCTTTCTCTACTGTTGCCCTACTACGATTGTGAAAACCCTTGATTTTGAAATAATGTCTTCCTGAGAACTTTTTAAAGCTTCTCACAAGGATGTCGTTCCAACACCTAGTCTTACAGGCTCTTAGCACTGATTTTCTTTGAATTTCAAATGTTGATTTATTTTGTGCCCCAAGAAGTAAGATATCTTTCAGCAACCTTTAAATCTTCTCTTTCAATTTGAAATCACTCATTCTTGGCAGAAATTGACTTTGCAATTTTTAATTTTTGACGCTTTAAATTGTAAATTCATAAGATTGATTTTACAGGGAGTTGATGGCCTAAGCTTGGTAAATATGGCCTAAAAATGGCTTCTTAAACTCTGTTCAGGAATCCAGTAGGCATGTTGCTATTGGATCACACTTTCAAATACCATTATATTAAACTTTTATCAGTTGTTTTTTTATAACTGACCCATGTGTTTCTTATATATGTCTTTGATAACTTTGTTAGATTTTCCAGTGGGGATAGAAGATCTGTTGACTAAATTTCTGAAGACGCATTTTTATAACTGCTACAACTCAATATTTTAACTGTCATGGACAATTTATGTTGGAGTCTTTAATCCACTAGGGACTGGTTTTTATGTGGAGTGTGAAGTAAATATTTAACCTAATTCTTCCAAATGTACATACATTTTTTTAAAGATTTATTTATTGTTATTACAAAGTCAGATATACAGAGAGGAGGAGAGACAGAGGGGAAGATCTTCTGTCTGATAATTCACTCCCCAAGTGAGCGCAATGGCTGGTGCTGAGCCGATCCGAAGTCGGGAACCTGGAACCTCTTCCGGGTCTCCCACATGGGTGCAGGGTCCCAAGGTTTTGGGTCGTCCTCGACTGCTTTCCCAGGTCACAAGCAGGGAGCTGGATGGGAAGTGGAGCTGCCAGGATTAGAATTGGTGCCCGTATGGGATCCCAGTGCGTTCAAGGCGAGGACTTTAGCCACTAGGCCACGCTGCCGGGCACCAAACTTACATTTTACCAGAACATTTAAAGGCTAGTATATATTTTCCACTAATTTATAATGTCATTTCTATGTTGTCCTTTGTTCATATGCATGTCAAGATCATTTTATTACCTTTCCTTTGGTTCCTTTTGTTTTGTCCCAGGAGTGTTGCCACACTATTCCAATTCTTAAATTTTATAGTAAGTCTTGAATTATGTTAGTGTAATTCTTCCCACTTCTTATTATTTATGAATACTTTAGCTACTTTACATACCTGCAGTTTGAACATAAAAGAATAAGCTTATCACAAATTTGACCATAAAGCAAGGATTTGTTAAAGTGTTTATTCATTTATTTATTTAAGAATGGGAAGAGAAATCTTTCAACCACAAGGTTATTTGCTGATTACCCATTTCAGCCATGACTGGGGCAGGACAATTCAAAATTCAGCTTGAGTCTCTCTCATAGTTGGCAGGGACTCAACTATCGGAGCCATTACCTGCTGTCTCCCAAGATGGATGTGAATTAGAAGTGACATCATCAAGGGGGCTGGGAGTCATAGTTGGGCACTGTCCTATCAGATGGGGCAATCCCAGGTGATGTATTAATCTGTGGGCTAGACTCCTCTTGTGATAGTAAGGATTTTGACTGGGATGACATAAAATGTGAGAGAAATTGTATTTTTACAGTATTGGATAGTTCTGTCATGAAAATGATGTGTATCTCTATTTAAGTTATCTTTGATGTTTCTCAATTAACTTTTCTAAGTTTTCTTTATAGAAGCATTAAGCATACTTGTAAATTTATCCTGAGATATTTTACACTTCTGAGTATGACATTTATGTTTAAGAATTTTGTGTCACAATTACTTGATGATAAAATGAAAAACAAGTAGCTTTCGTATTTTGACATTCTTCTAGCCAATTTATTAATTTCTCTTTTCTAACAACTTATAGGCAAATTTGCTTGTTAATAAAGATCAAAATTCTTAAATATAGATATGGTCTGTTAACAATGAGACCTACATTTTAGAACAAATTCTAGTACTGTTCATATTTATTTATCATTTTTACTTTGTGTATGACAAAAACATCTCAGATAAATGCCAAATAGCAGTGTTGCTGATGGTGTCCTTTTTTGGTCCTCCGATGAAGACACAACACTCAGTATTTCACTGTTGCTCTGTTATTTACACTTGAAATATAGGAGATGTTATTTATCACTTTCAAATAATTTCCTTTGATTCAGTTTTCTCAGAGCATGGTATAAGTCATGATTGTAAAATTGTGTCAACAACTTTTCTGTTTCTAATTGTACAACAACAACAACAACAACAAAAATCTATGTCACCATCCCTACTTTTTTTTTTTGGTTTCTTTGTTTCTTTTGCATGCAATCTATATCTTATGATTTCTACCGTCAAAATAACCAGGGGGGTAGATCCTGGCTGCAGTCTGGCCTTCCCGTTGCTGCAGCATCATTTGTGAAGTGAACCAGCAGATGGATAATTTCTCTTCGTTTTGCTCTGTTTCTATAACTCTGCCTTTCAATTCAATCAATACTTCTTGAAAAACAAAAATAACTAGGAGGGGGAGACATGATGGCTCAGTTGCTAGAATCTTCACCTTGCACATGCTGGCTGCTCCGCTTCTCATCCAGCTCCCTGCTGGCCTGGAAGTGCAGTGAATGATGGGGCAAATCCTTGGGACTGTGAACCTATGTGGGACCCAGAGGAAGCTCCTGGCTCCTGGCTTTGCATCTGCTTGGTGCTGGCCATTGAGGAAACTGGGGGAATGAACCAGCAGACAGAGGATTTTTTTTTTTCTCTGTGGATCTGCCTTTCTAATGGAAATAAATAGTCTGCAGAAGCCTCTGGCTGAGACTGTGAGCACCTCACGCTACTTATTAAAAAAAAAAAGATTCCATCCTCCTTGCTTATACACTCAGGGCTGCATTCTAAATCCATAACTTAATTGGAACACAGGCCATCTTTACTTATAAGCTATCAATCACTGAACACCTCATTGAGTGGGCTCCAGGATACTCATTGCTCTTCAGGACTTTCTTCTTGCACTCTTCCTGAGTCACCTGTCTATATTCTCATATAGCTCTCTAGCTCTAATGCTTTCAGTTTCTTTCTAGTCTGTGATGATGCCAGACATATAGGTTCCTGTGAAGAGAAATGTCAACAGCTAAAATCTTTTCAAGGTTCTTTTGGTTATCCTACTTTCTTTTGGTTCTCTATTAGGCATCATTTCCTTCTGCGCTTGCTTACTTTTGAATGTGAGTTAATCTCCTTTGACAATTATTGCTGAGAATTTATTGAGGCTCAGAATGATATACATTCCCTCAGGGAGCACTCGATTTTTTTCTTCTGACAAGCACTGCAGCCTTATTTGTCTAGACTTTTATTAAACTAAACTATAACTTATCAAATGTCTTGCTGAACACAGATATTATTACATAGATCCACGGAACCACAGAATCATCTTATTTTTTTGTTTATTAATATAAAAACAGATTATTTCACTGATACAATTTTTAAAATTTTAGGATGCAGTTCCTGGCTCTGGAATTCCCTCATCCCAAATCCCGTTCCCTGAAGTGATTTGCCATATGTCATTAAAATGGTATAGTCCTTCTTAAAAAGTCATGAGTCCGTTATTCTGCTATTTATGTGTATCCTGACGTTGTAGGTATGGACAATGGCAGAGAGTACAGCATTCTATTGTCAAGCTATACTTAACAATTTCATTGGGAGTCCATCTTTAATTTGGAAGTAAAGATATACACTACATTATATCTTCACAACTGGATATGATAGTCTCTGTTATATAGTTCCTCTATATGAGTATATACATGTTTACCTATATTCTAGTGATCTTGTATTTTGCATTAAGGTTGCCTTATTTTAGAGAGAACATGATATTTCTCCCTTTGGAATTGGTTTATTTGATTGAGCACAATGGTCTCTAGATGAGACCATTTGGTTGCAAATGATAAAATTTCATTCTTTTTAGTGGCCAAGTAGCATTGTTTAGAGTAGATGTCCCTCAATTTCCTTATCTACTCAACTTTTGATGGGCGTCCAGGTTGTTTCCATGTCTTTGCTGTTGTGTTGCTGTAAATATAGGAGTACAGGTCCCTTTCTCATTTTCAGATTTCATTTCCTTTGGATATATTCCCAGAAGTGGGATAACTGGGTCATATGCCGGATCAATTTTCAGTTCTCTTAATACTCTCCAAACTGATTTCCATAATGGTTCCATCAGCCTGGACTCTCACCAGCAGTGAAACATGGTGCCTTTCTCCCCAAGTCCCCACCAGCAGTGTTGTTAGTCGAGTTCTGAATGTGGGTAAATCTGACTGGAGTTTGGAACATCAATGTGATTTTTGTTTGTATTTCCCTGATAGTGAGGGAGCTTGAGCATTTTTCAAAAGTATTAGTAATTTGAGTTTGTACCTTTGAAAAATGTCTGTTCATTTTCTTTGCCCATTTCTCCACATGGTTGTTTGTTTTGCTGTTTCTGAAGTCAGATACAATTTTAAGAATACCATGATATTGCCTCTCCCCCTTTTTTTCTTTCATTTAATTTTTGTGATAACATGTTTTCAATTTACTTTATAATTACAGGCTTAATGCCAAAGAGTCATTGAATGACATTTTCCTTTGTTGTTCCCTTGATGTAAGTCTGATTTTTCATTCAATTACCCAGGATGGAGAAAGAAGAATGGTTATTTGTGGTTTGTCATTTACTCTAAATGTGGACATCTGGAATTCCAGCTTTTTCTTCTATTCTGCTCCAGGCTTGCCCATTTATTGTACTTGACTTTGGTTTGCATTCTTCTACCACAACTAAAACTCAGTTATGTTGGTTTGGTGGATGTCTTTGAAGCACTGTAAATACTTAAACATACTTACCACCCTTTATTTGAATTTACTTCTTGTTATATATTTAATAGCTAAAGAAAAATTTAAAAGAAGTTGAAAGGATTTTTATTTTTTTAATAGGAAGTATATCCTAAATAACACATCATGTTAACAGAAATAAGTTTAAGCATCTTTTAAAATGATAAGCATAACAAAATATGATAAAATATTATAGAATTATTGGAGAATTAAGAAAAGGAGAATGATGACCTAACAATGCCACACTAACATAACTCATTAGCATTTATTTGTGCTGTATGGTCTTTCATTTACACTTGAAGTACAACTGACAGATTTTATGTAAAATTTTGCATTGTTTTTTTCTCATGCTTGTTGCTGCCTTAAAAATAGTTTCCATATTATAGTGTTGATGAAAACTGAAGGCTTGGAATCCAGATTAGCTTCACTTTACCACATCCACTGTATGATCTGTTTCTCAATTATCTCATCTTTCATACTTGTGTTATCCTCTCAGAATTACTGTCAGAAAGTTAAATAAAATGATTTCTCACTGAAATTCTTTAGAACCACATATGTAGCATAATAGATCAAAAAATGCACACGATACAATGTGGTTTCACATATTTGAAAAAGATTTGATGTCAAATTAGTATTAAAATGTAGGCTAACATTTAAAATGACACTATACTTTAACCTGTTTAAATACATAAGAAATAAGGTAAAAATTGTTCTCTCTCAAATATTCATTGAGAATGATCATAATACCCACTGCATTTGATATTTTAAAACTCAGCAAATAGAAAGCACTGTTATGTTAAATGTTAACACATATGTTCCTTATTATTGCTAGTATTTAATTAAATGAGATCTATTTATTCTTGATCCGTTTTTAAACGTGTTGTTGTGTCAGGGCTTGATATATGGTACTATGATTGCCAGGTTTCAGACTGAATAATTACAGAGGTAACTGAGGGGGCAAGAATCCTCCTCCCTCTGCTTCACTTCAACCTCCATCTTTTCTTCTTTATGATGGGTCATGAAAGTCAGAATTTATCCCCTCCACCCAGGGAGGCTCTGGATACTTGAACGCCTCACCTCTCTGATCTATCTCCCCTACAAATAGATCATAAGACCATTTTGTTAGGGAACATCCTGCCCTGTATTGGGTAAAAGAATGCCATACAAGAGAAACCCTTCATGTTGTTGTCATAGAACCAGATCCCGTTAAGCCCTATTGCATTGCTCTATGAACCATTCACTTCTTTCATCAGATGTAGCATAAAAACAGTTTTCCTGTTTACATTTCTGAAGGACTTCATGTCCATAAAACTGTTACATATATTTGTTAGGCTTCTCTTTTTAGTCTATCACCATTGAGGTGTCAACCCAGGAGCTTGTACAATGGGAAAAATGCAGTACACCTGTTAAGAGCCAAACTGAAGTCTTACAAGTTATATTAAATTTACTATTGAAATGAATTACTGGTGGGGGCACATTTCACAATATGAGGTAGAGGATGGTTGTAGAAGATCAGCTGCTGGAAAGGTTTAAGTAGTTAGCCATATTCCAGGTTCACCTCTGAAGCAGAGAGATATTTTATATACATGGTCTACAAGTCTCCTATTATGCTCTTTCAGGACCCTTATTTGGTTCACATGTTTTTAAAACAGAAGATCCCATAAGGAGAAGATAGTAAACAGAACAAGTGATTCATTTCTCTAGCCTTTTTCTTTTTACTCATTCATGTTTTCAAACATCATCTGAGTCTGTTGTGCCCTATCATAGGTCTAGGCCTCTGAACACACAATATTCTCCAACTGGAATGCATCATTTTGTTATCCCTGCTTAGCCATTACAGACTTCCTCTGGCAAATTTGTCCTCATCTTCCAAAACAACTTAAAATCACTTCCTCTATGGAGCCTTCGTCAAGTCCACAGAATTAGGGAGCTGTAATTTCCTCAAAATTCTCAGAATACATTGCTTTGTTATTTTAATGCACTTATCCAACTATATATCATAATTAGTGTCTCCTGGAGAATGAGACACTTAAAAACAAGAATTGTATCTTACCCATATTGGATTTGCTAAAATTTAGCATGCCCTGGGTCTCTAACAGATGTTTTTTTGCTTGAGCTGATGGATATAATTTTCTTTGTATCATAACTTCATAACAGAGATAGAAATACAGTGAAGGGAATAGAGAGGGAAGTTAGAGATGATAAATTCTTAGGAAGGACAATTCTGTGACAGTATATGTAGACAAGACTCCAGGAACCTCAAGATGGAAGGAAGGGTTATAATCAGTGAAAACGGCTCTAGATATTTAAGAAAAATAAATCCCCCTACTTTACGTTCTAAAATCTACTCTGAGAGTGCTCTGGAAAGGAGGTTCTCAAATTCAAAGTTCTGTTTGTTTGCATTATACCTTCTCCTAAAGAGTCACCAAAACCTCTTCTAGTCAAACATACTGAATTTTTTAATTTCCTTTTTTTATTCTTTTACTTTATTATAGCTTCATCAATGTGCTAAGTTCAGTTTTGTTTCAAGTTTTCATGCTTCTTATAGTGAGTTTCTCCTTTAGGAGTAATTCAGTAAGTAATTCTATACAGCAGCAGGCATTCAGTGTCACTACTAGGGACACAGGAATCCCATAGCAGAGTTCATGGGTTCCAGTTCTAGCTCTGCTTTATGTTTCAGCTTCCTGCCATATACGCCTGTGGAGGCAGCAGGAAACAGCTCAAGTAATTGGTTCCCTAAAACCAATGTGAGAAGGCACAGCCTGGCCTAGCCCTGATGTCTGAGCCATTTAAAGTGACCCAGCAGGAGATGTCTGTCTGTCTGTCTGTCTGTCTGTCTCTCTCTCTCTCATTGAGGTTATGCCTCTGTAAGTAGAAAAGCCCAGGTTTAACAATGACATTTTTTTTTGGCTGTAAACTACATATCCTTTGGAAAACACCATATTCCATTCTTTATCAATAATCAGTTTGACAGAGTCTGTCCCCAAGGAGCTCTGTTTAACGCTAGCATTAAGCATGTTTCCAATATTTTGACAGAATCTATGCCAGACATATGCACAGAGTGGAGGGGGAAGAAAAGACCCAAAAGGGATGAGCTATTATTGAGAAATGCTGTGGGAGGAAAACTTCCTCAAGGAAATGATCTGTAAGCTAAAGAACAACTCAGTGTTAACTAAAGAAACCTTAAGGATTTAGCACTCACACAGAGGGGCCAACCGGTGTATAGAAAAGTATGAAGTAACAGGATGCATTTGGGAGAATTAAAAGTGTTGCAAAAGTGAGAGGGCATTTATCCTGGTAGCCAGGATGTTCATATTGCACACTGAAATGCCCAGGTTCAACTCCTGGCTGTGACTCCTGACTGCAGCTTCCTGCCCATGCAAAGCTTGGAAAGAAGCAGTGATAGCTCTGTTCATTGAGTCCTGGTTCCCAGCTTTGGCTCCAGTGCAGGCTTAGTAATTGTGAGTTTTTTGAGTGTGACTATCCAATGAGAACCCTCTCTGTATTTGTCCCTGTATGTATGTCTTTATCTTTAAATTAGCAAGAAACAAAGTGGATAGAGGTGGCCTAGAGAAACAGCAGAAAACAGAGCCTGAAAGAACCATATATTATATAAATCTGGTTGTCATGTTTTTATGGAGTAAAAATGCTTTAAAAATCTGTGGTAGCCAGATTTGTAATTTCTGAAAATCATGCAAGCAGTATAGTAGATGATTATTTGCAAGGAGGACAAATTTTTAAAGAATTTGCCAGAGATAATAAGACATTTTAAAACACAAGAATATTAATGGAAAGGAAGGGACACAAAAATTTGAAGGTGGATCTTAATACCTCTGCAACTACTGAATAATAGTTTTAAGGTTAAAGTGAGGAAGAAATCAAGATCTTTTATAAGTCTCAGGTTTCTGGATTGGAAACCAAGTGGAAGGTATTACTGATTCCTGGAATAGAAAATTTGGGAAAATCTGAAAAGATTCAGTGATTTTTGTTTGAGATATGTTTGACATGACATATCCTTGGGACTGGAAAGCGGAGACGTGTATCCATTGTTGTAGAGGAAACAATAGAGCCCAATGTTTTAAATTTTCATCTATGAAGTAACTTTCTTCTGAAGCCCTGGTTTATTCCCTATCAGTTCTATGATCTTAGGAATATTGTGAAATGTTTTAAGAGTTTGTTTTTTTAAAAAAGTCGATTAAAATAGCTAACATAAAACTTATTTTGGAAATTATGTGCAACTGTCGCACAGATATTGTGTTCTAACTTCCCAAGAGATTTGTCTGTTCTTTGTGGCAAGGTACTGCACATCTTTTGTTCATCTCAGTACTGTGCCTGGAGTGTATTAGGGACTCAGCGATGTCGACTTACTTGAGTGACCAAATACAGAGAGAACCTTGTGAAGTAGGCATGGAACCTGTATCAATTTAACTGCCATGTATGATATTTAAGGTTAGCACAAATACCACGGAAGAGAATGCATATGTGCAATTGATTCTAGGTGTGAGTTCCAGGCCAAACACTTCGTTGACTATATGAACAAGCAGTATTATTGAGGAACACAAGTTCTTTTTTTAAAGCTTTATTTATTTTTATTGGAAAGCCAGATATACACAGAGGAGGAGAGACAAAGAGGAAGATCTTCCATCCATTGATTCACTGCCCAAGTGGCCAAAATAGTCAATACTGAGGCAATCTGAAGCCGGAAGCCAGGATATGTATATATGAATATATGTGAATATATGAAAGGCAGACTTACAGAGAGAAGGGGAGATAGAGATAGCTTTTGTTCACTGGTTCAATCCCTAAATGGCCACAATGGCCAGAGCTAAGCTAATCTGAAAGCAGGAGCCAGGAGCTTCTTATGTGTCTCACACATGGACCAGGATCTCAAGGACTTGGGCTGTTCCTGTTGCTTTTCCGGGCACAAGCAGGGATCTAGATGGGAAGTGCAGGATCCAGGACACAAACTGGTGCCCAAAATGGGATGCTGGCACATGCAGGAGGAGGATGAGCCTGTTGAGTCATGGTACCAGCCCCTAAACATTGCATTCTTAATTAGAACATTTAGAATATTTAGAATATTCTTAATTAGCATAATTAGAATATACTTATTCATCTGTGAAAACTAGAATCAGAGTGCTGAATTCTTTTGTGTATTCCTTGCTGAAGTTAGGGTAGATCCCACTTGAAACTAGGTGTGCTCTGGCAGATGACCTTCTGCCAGTCTATCCTTTGCATTGCACAGTAAGATAATCAAGAGCGCCACTGGCTCTAATAAGGGCCTCTGGAGTACAGACTTGAGCAGCTGTTTCTTTTATGCAGTTCTGAATATAGCAAACTGTAGGTGTTCCCTCCTTGTGAATACATCTTGCAAACACTTCTATGCTGCTTCTATTAAAACACAAGTCAGCCTTGACAACTTTAGATGTGAAAATGTGATTTGTTTTGTACTGTTCTGGATTAAAGTTCCTAATTAGACTCAGAGAAGGTGACAACATCGTGGGTGTGTAAAGTTGCCATTCTACCCCTGAGCATTTCTGTTTTGCCTGCATGGAAAGAGGGTTGTACTTTACTCTGTTAACACTGCACAACAGGTGCTTGCTGAGGATTTCTGTCAGTTGATGAACTTTCCCTGTATACTCAAGTGCTCTTGAATCACATCATAGAAATGTTTCAGAGTGAATCTCCAATCATGCCTGAACTAGATTTTGTGTGTGTGTGTGTGTGTTTATAATGCCGAAACAATAGCAGTCATTTCCCAATCTTCACCTACCTTCAAAAGCATAATGTAGACAGGAAAAGAAAGAAGTGAGGTCTGATAAAGAGTTGCTTCTTCTTATTTTAGTAAATGTCATGGAGGCCTAAACTAAAATTGAGCTGTAGTATTAATGGACATGAAAGGTTTAAATAAGAAACTATGAATGAGCTGACTTATAGGCAAGATAGAGAATCTGTGGTTACCCATTCTTGTAGCCATTAATTCTAACCACACATTTACATGTGGTATACACTTTCCATATGTAACATCCTAATATTGTTTGTTTCTTTTTTTTCTTCTTCACTATTTCGTAGAAAATGAAAAAGAAACCATATCAGAGATTTTTTTTCCTGTGCTATAGGGTCTTTAATAGCTGGAGGGTGGGGGTAAATAAGTGCTATTCATACAATTGAAACCACATAAATAATATGTTCAAATTTAGTGAGGAAAGATGATACTTGTGGTATGATAGGATTAGTGTGCTTCTGAGAAAACACGCTAGGGGACTTACTGCCTCTCTTTCCATTCTAAGGAGATGGCAACCATCTAAACCAGGGAGACATCCTTCACCATTTACCTGATCTACTGATGCCTGGATCTTGTACCAGAGCTGTGAGCAATAAACTCACATGGTTTAAGCTCCATACTCTGTGACATTTTTTGAAATAGTCATCTAAATAGAATAAAATCTACTGAAAAATTTTATGGTGAGAAAAGATGTGCCAACTCTGAATTGCATGAGGACTTAAGAAGTAAGAAGGAGAAGCACATTTTAAAAAAATAAGTTAAAATCCTATTAAAATAACTTAAATGAATAAATGGTTATAAGCAGCCTTTGGGCTTAGTATCACAGCTTTGTCTCTCTCAAGGCAGATGCCATGGATCAACAATGAAAGTGTTTGTAGCACTTGGCCTTCCAATCTCTGTTTTGAAGTCTCTATCTCCTTTATGCCAACTCAGAGTGTTTGTCTTTGCCTCTCCATAGTTTATCATAATTCATACTTCTTATTTTTATTTGAGTGAGAGAAAGAGAGCCACCAGATGCCAGTTTGCTTCTCAAGTGCTATAGAATGCTAGAGTTCAACCATAGGCCAGAAAGATAGCCAAAAACTCATTCTAAGTCTTCAGTGTGTGTGGGGGGGGGCGGGGGTCACAGTGGAGTTACTTGAGCTAACACCACTGTCTCCCAGGGGGCACTTGCAGGAAGCTGGAGCCAGAAGCCAGAGATAGAAGTGAAACTCAACTGTTCCACTGGACATTTAGTGTTTAAACTGCTGGTTTAAATATGTAGCTTCTTAGTTCATATCGTAAGTATAGAGCTTTTATCAACTTGATCCCTAAGGTGCTATGCGTTATTTCACAACAAAACTTTAAAAATGCTAACTCAAACTCATACCACAGTCTGTCAATTCCAATGAAGTTGTGTTAGGTTCAGCTGTGTTGAGGCAAGTTTTTCATCTAGTAAGTTTGATACAGAAATTAAACATTCAAAAATCAGGTAATGACAAATTGCTCATTGTGTAATTGTTATGGACCCTGAAATTTGCAATTTTATAGGTATCTTTGACTCTCGAAGTTCACTGTTTCTCCCAGTGTCCGTAGTCACATAGATGTAGGTTACGTTTATACAACTTAAATTGTCTAGCCTGGGAAGAAATGAAAGGGAAGAAGTCACTGTCCACCATCATGCCACCTATATAGAAACTAAAATAAAAGTAATTTCAATAATTCTGACCTTTACAACATCCATCATCTCCACAATTACCGTCTAAAGGAACACCAAATGTCCTATGTATGCAGCTGTGGAAATTGATGCAGGGAATAAGGAAGTCCATATCGAAGGACTAACAAACCATGGCACAAAATAGTCAAGGCCAAGATTTACTGGCAGATATCTCAAAGAGCAATAATCTCTGCCTTGATATGCAGCAGGTGTACACACTGATAGGCATTAAGTCATCTTCTGATGCCAGGAAAGGACCTGGTCTCTATGCTGCTAACAGGGAGTGCTGACTTGCCATAGCTCCCTGGAATATTGCTAAATTAAATCCAGACTGCCATTGCAGCAGACAGAGCTGGAATTACTTGTAGGACTGTAATTATCATGGGCATACCATGGGGTTTTAGGAAGATTATTTGGCTCCTAATGTTGTAAATTTAATTTTCTTTCTGAACACCTGCTAAAAGACTAACTAAATCATTTTCCAGTGTGAAATACATCATACTGAAAGTTTACACTATATTTATTTTCCTGGAGCCTCACTCCTTATGAATTGGCCTCAGTTTGCAGAACTAAAAATGAATTTTTTTAAGAGGATTTTGTAACACTTGAATCTTTTCAAGCTAAAGTCACCCATTAGACATTTATAAGCTACACATACCTGAAATTGATTAAAATGTGGAATACCTGTTGAAAATTTTTTTTGGTACTTTATTTGTCTCTCCATAAAGTCTTTTAGCTGTGAACTAATTGCTTGAGATCATTATACTTTTACCCAAAGTAACTATGGTTGTGTCCTCACTGACAGTCTCCAAGTATGAGGCTGATAATTAGTAGGTAGGAATTCCAAACTGTCTTCCGTCCACAAAAACTATGGACAGAATTAGGGCACAGATAGCTTTGGAAAGGAAATTTATCTTTCTTTTAGGAGAAAAAAAATGTTTCTGCTTAGCATCTTTTTGATATCCCTTAACAGTAATTATCAGAATGATAAATCATTATTATGTTAATTAATGTTTGATTTTAATCCTTAGCATATCTTAAAGCAATGGAAAAGGCAAAAACTGATCTCATACTTTTAGTGTCCTCATAGGAAGAAGCCATATCTTAATATATTGTGAAAGGTTTCATGACCTGTAAATATTTTTTTTTAATTTGAAAGTAATATACAATAATTATATAATCATAATAAATATTATTATATATATTAATCATATATAATCCTAGGTTACATTTATATATTATATTTAAATATAAATACATTTATATCTAATATTTAATATATTAGATTAATATATTGATATTAATGTAAGATTAAAATTAAAAATATTATATATGAATTTATGTATGAATATTTATATTTAAATATATAAATATATATAAATGTAACCTAGGATTAGCACCAGAGTTTAGTTTATTTGGGGACGTTTACAACAGCATAATTATATGGTTGGGAAATAAAGGGTATGTTTGTAAATTGAAAGAGATCTACAAAGCAATCATTTTGAGACTATGCAGCGTGGTGAATACCTGTTTAGGCATATGTTTTGAATTAACCCATGAATTTCAGATTTTATATTATATCAATATATTTGTGCTGGCAACATTTCTTGTTATTCATAGAATTTGGAAAAATGCTTCCTATTAATTTAATTAAATCTCTTGTATTCTGTACATTTGCAGTATGTCTGAAGCACATAATTCAGAAAATGTACAGCTCTCCACTTCTTTTGTCATTCCTTAAAACAGAAGCCCAGATTCATAATCGCAAAGACCAGGAAGTCAAAGCTGGTGTAAGGCAGATCTAGGTCAAAGTCAAGTTTCAAGTAGAGTAATAGGCAGCAGTGGGACATGGGGCCAGCACTTCTGTAAGGCAGAAGCAGAGCAATAGCAGCTGTAAGAGATCCGCCTGTCATACTGTCAAGATGTTTTCATGTCTGTCTTCACAGTGATCTGTGAGGCTGCTTTAGGGTGAAAGCCATGTTTCATTGCAATTTTTGTTTTGCACATCATCCAGGAAAGTGTTTTGTTTCAGATCATTTGTATTCTCAGAAATGTTAGGACATGCAAGAATTCATGCAGGTCTGAGGACAAATTACAGTGAAAAGAGAAAACCAGGAGAAGTTTGAGTAATGCTTTGTAAAGGTATGCTGGCTGTTTTCCTGAGCAACTTGAACAAACAATGACTATTTTCCAGAAAGATCTCTTCTACTTGTAGTTGCTACTGTGGGTTGAACAAGGTGATAGAGTTCATAGGAAAGGCTGTTAAAATCATTGCAGTGACACGGCAAAAGTCTGCCTTTCCTTGTCAGATTGCTGTAGCTCGGGGTAAGACTGGGAAAAAGCTAACCAACAACAAAAATGAATTATTGATAAGCTGAAGACTAGTAGACAGCAGGAGCTGGTGTGCTAAGTGTGCATGTGCCAAGGGAGAGGGCAGTGCAGCACTTGCTGGCAGTCACATAATTGGGCAGATTTAGAAATGGCATGGATCATGCTTCATCAGGGTGCAGACTTTTATATTATAAATGTTTTTCTAAGATAAGTAGAAACATGAGTTGTTTACGTACCTTCAAGCAAAATAGTACATGTTATTTCAAATGCTCATGCAGAGAAAGGAATGGAAATACCTAGCAAAGGGTCAAACGGCGTTGTCATTGGAACATAACCAAGTTTTCAGTTCTCAAGTGGAAAAAGGAGAGAGCTTCATGAAGAATATACTTGGAGTGAAGAAGCAAATAAAAATGCAACCTTGCTTTAGAAATATCTGGCAACTAGTTGGTAGAGTTTTATATTTATCACTTACCACCCAACTGTAATGGCAGTAGTTATTCCCTTTGTGTAAACATGTTTAGAAGGTTTTCAGTGAAGTTCTATTTATTGTATTATTTTCCCTTTTCTTATCATTTAATTGCCCTCAATATTTTGAAAATCTTTTTTTAAACATATTTTTATCGCATTTCATTTTTTTAAATTAATTACATTGCATTATGTGATACATTTTTTATGCACTGGGATTCCCCCCACCCCTCGCTACACCCTCCCCCCATGGCGGATTGCTCCACCTTGTTGCATTTCCATAGTTCAAGTTCAGTTGGCATTCTTTCATTGGAGGTATTTACCAAGCGTAAAGTCCAGCATCTTATTGTCCTGGTAAGTTCAATGGTTTCTTGGTGAGACCATCTCTGGTCTGAAGGTAGAGCCGGCAGAGTATCATCCCAATCAATTAAAAGCCCCAACATAACATTTCCAACCATTTACAGCATTGTGGCATTAATTGACATGGTGTTGATTAACCAATATGTTAATAGGAAAATGCAGGTTCTCAACCACAACCTGTGACTTCTTCATAGACATTTCAATTTTGGTTTATATTCAGCCGTGTTCTATACACCTTAAAATGGCTTAGATTGCTATTCAGCTGTCTCATGCCTATTTTAATTTTAGTATTTAGCAGTTTATAGCATTGAAGCATGTTTTTGCTGAACCTGGCTGTTTTTCAGGTGGTCTAACTCTATAATTCTAACAGGATATATGTCAGTAGTTTAGGTGAGCATGTTTAGGAGGGGTGTGCAGGGAAATCTTCCATACCCCAGTGAGGAGTAACTAATCTTTGTGTCCCACCCAGTGAGTTATAAGTGCATCCCCGCTGACCGTTTCCTGTCTGTTTCTAAGCTTTCTTTGTTGTTCTCTGTCTATCTATTCTAGTTTTGTTTGTTTGTTTGTTTGTTTTGAGGGGTTTCTGGAGCGCTCCTGATGGTTATTACGAGAGGGGGTGGGGACCCAATATTGGAAGCAGACAAGGACCAGAGAAAACTCCTCTCCCTAGTCCCGAAGGAAGTTTACTGTTCTTCTGTTTCTGCGGACTGCTCAGGGATCCTGGTTGTTGTTCCAATGACCCTGGATCCTGCAAGGCAGGATTTGGGCTTCTTCCATCCCATGTGGTAGATCCAATTGGGGGTGGTTGAGCTCAGAGTTCTTGGTCTCCGAAGGCACTCCATTTCCCTGTGGTCTCCTTGGCAGTAGGGATGTAGTCCTCGGTGCTCATACTGATAGTCCTTGGTGAGGATCTAGGAGTCCTCAGGGTTGGGATAAAAGCCTCCTCATGTCCGCCTGCTCCACTCTGGGGACACCTCCCTGCTCTATGCGCATGACCTCCTGTTAAGAGGTTGTTAGGATTACTCCTGATTCCCCCATTTGCCTTTGTAGTTCTGCTATTGTCTAATGCTAATTCGAGTCTGTTGTCTATGAGTTACCAGTTATGATCCTGATAGGTTATATTTCCCATCTTCCTCACACCTTCTAGGGTGATGTAAGATTTCTCTGCTCTCCCTCCCCATTTCCAAGTATCATGGGGTCTTACAAGTACAGGGGTTTTACAATTCTTTGATGTAGATCATAAGCAATCTGCCTCATATCATTGGTTACTTCACAATATCTTATTGCATGAGATACAGGCTGTTTGGGGTTGAGATAATATTACTGTTTTTCGGATTGACATCATTTCATAACAGCCACATCGATCACAACAACAACATCAACAACAAATTTTAGCACCCTGCTAAAATAATGTGCCACTGAGTAAGCAACACATGCTTAACTAAAAGGAAACACAGAAGTCTTTTGGGAAATGTGATGCCATCGTATACTTCATGAGCATTTGATGAATTCTACTAGAGAATAGAGATTATTTGGAAGCAAACAAACTGACATAAAAACATCAAAACATATGAGATACAGCCAAAAGAGCAAACAGAAAATCACCGAAAAAAAAAAAAAAATAACAGTATAGATTGGACTGTTGGAGTTACACTTTCCATGTTGGCCTCCTTATATGAGAGAGAATATATGGTATTTGTTCTTTTGTGATTGGAAGGTTTTCAGTAAAGTTCTATTTATTGTATTATTTTCCCTTTTCTTATCATTTAATTGTCCTCAATATTTTGAAAATCTTTAAAATTTGTTTCTGTTTGAAGAAAACAGAAAACAAACGGGCTCTTCTTTAGCTCTGCTTAACTCAGTTTGAATGTGGATTATAAAGTTGTTTATTGATGAATAACCAGCACATTCTTTGAGGAGATGACAACTTTGTTTCCTTAGTTATATTTTTGGCATTTACACTGTCTCTGAGCAGAGCACAAGGGCACAGTGTGTTCAAGGAACAGAAGATTCCATTAAAAATGTATCTTTATTAATGACCATGTCCTCTTTCCTGTTTCTGTTTACCTCTTTGAAATTTTGGCTTGTGTAAATGTAAATAATCAAGAGTCTCCACTGCAAATATTGAGTGAAAAAAGCCATGGATTTGTGTTTTCTGAGGTGTCTATTTGTAGTGGATCCCTGAATTCTTCATACTATACCTTGAAACTTTCTCTTAATTTAATTTTGTGTCACTAATTCACCCTCCTAATCAATCTGACCTATCTTTTGTAGCAGAACTTGCTATAAGAGGAACAATGTTTATAAGATTCCAGCTTTAATTTCCAATTTTAAATTTTCTTTGACCACATCCTATGGAAGCTCTGAGATTTCAGTATCCCATTTTAAAGCAAACATTTGTTGTAAATATGTCTGGCAGATGGCCATAACACCTGGGACAATTAAGCCCCAGGGATGGATGAGTTGTTTCTAACGCAAGCAGAATTTTCCATCTGCTCAGATGGCAGTTTCAGGGTTTAGGCAAGCCAGTATTAGCTGCCCAGGGTGTATGCCTCATCTAAGCCTACTTTTCTATTGCCCATGTGCATCCTGGCTGCTCCTCTAAAACATGGAAAAGGCAGGAAAATAAACATTTACTCTGTTTTACACCTGCAGGACTGTTGCAAATGGACAACTTAACTCAGTTGGATGTACCATTAAGAAAAAAAGTCATTTTTCATGTAATTCCACTCACATTTTTAATGCACAGCTTATTTTTATTTGTTCTTTTGTAAAATATCCCAAAGCCAGAATTAAATTCTAAGAAATAAATTAGCCCATTTAAAAGATACTGATGCATCATGCAACAGATTGTGGCTACTAAAATTCTGAGTCATCTCTTCCCCTACAAATGCCCTCCTGTCCTCTACACACATGCCACCCATTAATTAGTTCTGTATGATGGAATCTCCAAATTAGGATGAGGACTATATTATTTAGAATGAACCTTTTTGTCTGGAGAAATTATTTCTTATGGGAAAACCATGATAATCAGTCATTGATTGGGATAGATTTTTGTTTGTTTGTTTTTATTTGAGAATGAAAAATAAGCTGGCTAGTTTGAGGAAGCTCCTACGTCCCTGGAAACTTTAGTTACATTGCCATGGAAAGTCATTGCCAAGTTTTCAAAAATGAGCCAGGGCTGCTATTCCAGTTCACCACTGTTCCGCCTCCGTGGCAGATGGTGTTCGCTTACGCAGAGGACACAGCCGAAACTGTGCAGTGGAGGCGGTGACATTCCACCACTAAGGATTTGGATTTTCTTGCTCTGAAGTGCTCATATGCCAAGGAGCAGAAGCTGGGCCGTCTTTTTCACTCTTCATCAGCAGCGGGTGTCCATATTTTTTTCACATTTCTTTGAGATTACCCATCTCCAGCCTCACTTGTGGGCCACAGCTCTTCCTGTCTGTGTGTGTGTAATTGTGTGTGTGTGTGTGTATGTGCGCATGCTGAGAAGTCATACATATGCATATTCAGTCCTGAATCTCAGTCCCTTTCTTGCTTAATATCTGGGAAATTTACTGGCATTCCTGGAACAATTCCTCGTGCCAAATATTTGAAGTTTCATCAGAAGCCAAAAAAAAAAAAAAAGTATGGGTTCTCGGATTCAGACATTTCAGATTTGATCTTGGATTTGCCATTTACTGTCAGTATAATGCTAGGGCATACATTTGGCCTGCATGGTTTGTATAATAAAAATAGTAATTCTTCAAGTTTTCTCTCCTTTTTCTAGATCATTGCCTACCAGCTTGATCTGATTACCCTCTCAAGTCAGGAATACTATTACATTTTATATCCAAATTTCTTTAGATTTTCCCATTCACTTTTATATAATTAAATCATTTAAAATTTTGTGCATATAGTTTGATTTATTATACGATAGGGTTATTGTTGCTATTATTATAAATGGGATTGCAAACTCCTTTGAGAAGCATTACTCATTAAAACTTAGTCGTTGGAGCCTATTTGATTTGAATGGCTAGCTCAGCAATTTGTTCGCCCTGTAATGTTGGATCAATTACTTAACGTCACTTTGTCTCAGCTTCTTCTTTTTAAAAGCATGTATTTATTTTGAAAGTCAAAGTCACAGAAAGAGGGAGAGAGAGAGAGATTGCTCTTTCACATGCATGTTCATTCTTCAGATGGCCATGGCAGCCAGAGGTGGTCCAGGCCAAAGTCAGGAACCAAAAGCTTCTCGCTCTTCTCCTGCATGCGTGCAGGGGCCCAGCCGTTTCAGCCATTCTTCACTGTCTTTCCCAGGCAATTATCAGGGAACTGAAATGGAAGTGGAGCAGCCGGAACATATGGCAGTTCCCGTGTGGGATGTTAGCAGTGCAGGCAGAAGCTTTACACTCGAAGTCACAGTATTGGCCCCAGCTTTTTCATCTCTACCAAGAGCATAATAAAAGTGTGAGTGTTCACAGTGGTGTTTGTATGAAACAAAAAATGGATCTTATATCAGTTATTGTGAGTGTGAAACCACAAGTAAGTGTGTAGAAGTCACTTTATGTAAGATTTTATTCATTTTTATTACAAAGTCAGATATACAGAGAGGAGAGACAGAGAGGAAGATCTTCTGTCCGATGTTTCACTCCCCAAGTGAGCACAACGGCGGGTTCTGTGCCGATCCAAAGCCAGGATCCTGGAACCTCTTCCAGGTCTCCCATGTGGGTGCAGGGTCCCAAAGCTTTGGGCCATCCTCGACTGCTTTCCCAGGCCACAAGCAGGGAGCTGGATGGGAAGTGGAACTGCCGGGATTAGAACCAGAGCCAATATGGGATCCCAGTGCATTCAAGGCAGGACTTTAGCCGCTAGGCCACGGCGCCAGGCCGTAGAAGTCACGTTGATCTACTGATTTCAAGGCCTTGGGATACACACCTGCCAGTGGAATTGCTGCATCATATGATAGCTCTATTTTAGGTTTAGAAAATATGAAAATAAGAATTTTAACATGTATAAGGCATTGCTAAATATTTTTATTATCTTAAGATATTTATTTAAGCTTTGGTTTCCCATTTTGAGCTGTTATAGTGACAGCTTCCTCATTTTGTATCAAACTAAATGTTTCCTGTTTGGGTTGTTCATTAATTTGGTTTACTCAAATCTCTCTCAGCTCTTGGACACCTGCCTAAATACATATGTTCAGCCTGCATTTTACTTACATACTCTCTTTTTTTTCTGGGGTTCACAGGCCTACAGTTATCACCATTATTTCTCTAGATTTATTCAGTTTATTCTGATACTCCTTCAGATATGTGGCACTTACTTAAGCCTTTCCCACTTTTTTGCACAATGGATTGCTAGTTTTAAACCTGGTGCTTAGTATTCCTGTTGAAGGATATTTCCTTACCAAGTGCTCCTCAACTAGCTGTTCTTATATTTCCTTTGTGTTTAGAACAATAATGTTTTATGTGCCATACTGAATCTATTGTTCCATAAGTGGGCTCTCCCATTTCTGTGCAGTCATTTTGACTTCCCACTATTCCTGAAGCATACAGAATATATCTACATTGAGGTCACTGCACTTGCTTACACTTCAACTGAAACAAATGCTTCTCCACGTATCTGCATCTTTTGTGACCCGATTTCACTCAGTCCTTTGCTCAGATACCACTACTATTTGGAATAACTCCCCTGTCTCTACATGGTTTCATTTTCTTTGAAGCATTTCATACACGCAACTTTTATGTTTGTTAATGATTTGTCATTTCCTAAGATGCAGGAGCATTTCCTGTTTTGTTCATTGTTAGTCCCACCTCAGCACAGTGCTTTTTGCATAGTAGATTCTCACTAAGTGTTGAGTAGATGAATAATACATATATTGAAACCCCATGTAACGCACCAAAAATAATTCTGAATACTTAAAATATACGGAGTGGGTCTAGTATTTTGTAATATATATTGTGATATAGAAGGAAACATGCTAGTTTAACAAGGCCCAGATTTAAAATTTACATTTATTTTCTGGGTGAATTTTTCTTTGAGTCTCAGCCTCCTGAAATATAAAATATAATGATCAGTACCCCTTGCAATGGCTAACTTTATACGACAACTGCATTGCCTAATTGTTAGGACAAATACCAGTTTAGATGTTGCTGGGGAGGTATTTTTTAAGACATGGATTAACATTTGATTAAGTACATATTGAGTAGAACAGGCAGAATACCCTCAACAGTGTGGCTGGATCTGACACAAAATTTGAAAGACCGTAAGACTAAGGAAAGCATTGCTGCTCAAAGACTGCAAAATAGAAAGAATTCCTGCCTGAGATTTCAGAATTCCTACTCTGGATTGTACCAGCAGCTCCCCTTCAGTTGCTGCTGCTGGTCTGCTCTGCAACTCTCAAGCCTAAAACTAGGAATCAAATTCCTTAAATTCTCTCTCTTTCACTGTATTTATAACTGAACGTGTTTTGTTCTTGTTCTTTTTCTCTAGAGAACTCTGCTTACTAATCCAACTTCATAGTAGCAATCATTATTACATGAATGGTAAATTCTTTTGACAAGTTATTATGTTTGTCACATAACAGGTGCTCATTATGTATTCGTTGAATAAATGATTGCCTGAAATTGGATGTCCTCTGAACATATATTATTGCACATGACTAAAGCCTCGTATGAGTTAGTCATCATCATCAATCATTTGTGATTATTGTTTGAGCATGAATTTGTAGTACAATGCCTTCTTCAAAAAAGTCTAAGAATGCTGTGTATATATACACATTTTATGTGTGCAGTGGCATTCATTGAAAGTAAGTCAGTATTTCTTTTCTGATTATAAAGCAACAATTGGATAAAGAAACGAATTCAAATGCCAAATCACTCCATGCAATATGCCTCATTTTATGCATCTGAAAAATCTTTTGTAAGAGTGTTTTGCACACAGATTAGCTAATTGAAATAATGTTCTTATGGGAAAATAAACGTATGATACAAATGTTAAGTGTTGCTCAGATGGGAGTGGAAAGTGAACAAGAGAATGGAAAAAAATATCGAGTACCTGGACTTTGAAGCACACAGATTTTCAGAACATATGTATTAAGATTGTGTTCTAATGAGAATATGCCACATTTCAAATAACAAATTATCAAATCAGTCGGTGTCAGTTTTTACCAGATTTGCACTACAAAAGCATTTTGCAGAGTATGAATTCAGAGAACTGGAAGATAGCTTCATATTTAGTGTCTCCTCAGAAACACCAACTAGAGCAGTAAGAGGCAGGCATATGTAGCAGGGAAGGCAGAATAAATTAGTGTAGGACTCCTCAGTGCCTATCAAGTATGCTTATCAAAGCTTCAACTCTAAAGAGATGTTTATGTAGTGGGCAAGAACAGAAGCTGATCAACAGAATGAGATGTGATGATCCTCAGTTTATCCAAGCTTCCCGGTTAGAATCATTCAAAACAATTCTTTTTTTTTTAAACGCCATTGGAATTCTTACCACACTGAAAGGGTACAAAAATCCACAGCAATTCTGCTCATCTTGTATGTTCAATTGAAGATTGGTTTCAATCTAGTTGACTCTGCATTTGGGTGCTCAGATTTAGTAGTTGGGAATAACTATGTGGATGAGAATATTTCTGCTACTTAGATTCAGAACCCCTGTAAGCTAAAAACAAAGATCTCTACCACCTTTAAATATACTTACATTGTAAACGTAACACGGAACTTAGTCAAACTTTAGGCATTTTAAATGCTCTTTTAAAAGTTCTTCTTAACACTTTTATGATATTGGATTTTGTTTTTTAACAGATGCTTAAGTAAGCATACATTTCATGGGACTTTTAGCAACAAAGTAGGGAAGTATCTAATGTCAGTTCTTAGTGTTTGAATTCAAGCCAAAGCACAGGGCATCAGCCTGTAGATGTGTTAAAGCTGTCAGATTTTTTTTTCCAGTCAGAGTTGTACAGATTGGAGCATTAATGCCTAGAAGACTTCTGAGGAATAGAACAGAATTAACAGAAACTGGGCCAACTCATGGACCTTCGCACCAGAGTCTTTGGTTTCCTACCTAACACAAATTATCTTTAGCTAATGTGTGGCCAAGTCAGACGACATTTTGAAAATAAATTGAATCATCTGATAAATAAGGGAGAACTTTGCTAACAATAGTAGAGCTTGTAAAACTGCAACAGTGCTAGCTGAACTGTATTCAAAGTCCACAGTAAACATCCAGTCCCTTGTCTTAAGTATTCAGGAGTTGTCTTTTACAGTGTTTCTTGTCATTTGACTTGCAGTGAGCCCATGTCTTGGGAATCAACAATCAGGAGAACATAGCAACCAACCAGAGGGGTGAAGGAAGAGCCCCTGAGGGCTTTATTCTAATCCAGGTGATTGTTTCTTTGAGGCATCGTGTCTCTGAATTCCTGCCCAGTTATCCCAGCTGTAGCATCAATGATTTTTAAAAGAAATGACTATGCTGCTGTTACACACAAGTTTGAAATGCCTCCAAGGTAATAATACTACCAAGTTCTCATGAAAGTACACCCTTAAAAAAAAAAAGAAAAAGTAAACTACCAAATCTTGAGGCAGAAGGGGAGAACTTGCCCTGCTTCCATATCCCTAGTTTAATTTTTAATAATCATTTATTTTACTTTTTTATTTGAAAGTATGTGTGAGGGAGAAATAGAGGGAAGGAGCTAGAAGGGAGAGAAATAGGATTATTTAGGCATTGTTTTTTTCCATAATGCACATTTTCCATGAAATTTTTAGTATCCTCACTTACATGGATTTTATATATTTTTGCATCATGGTAAACCTGGTTTTTAGTTACATTTTCATGAATTTTTGAAATATCTTGATATGTTACAAATTAAAATGAATGCAAAATAACTTGTAGAAATTATTCTTATGCATCTAAATGACAGGTTTAACTTCAGAAACATGACATTAAAAGGGCTACATAAGCTGGCATTGCTTTAGACTGACATTCAATGTGCTGGGCACAAGTTTTACTGCCTAAATTTGCCCAGTGAAATCCCACAGTAATAGTGGTCATTAGCAACAAGACTACTAGATATTGCCAGAGAATTTGGAGACCATAAAATCTACAGGCTGTGTTCATAAATTTGCATTTGAAATTAAAGAGGTTTTAACTACAAGTGGAAAGTTAAATGACTGCTTGTATTTGGTGTTTTTCTGTTGATCTCTATCATGTCTGGACATCTGAAATGCGTAGCAGATTGTCGCTTTGTGCTTAGGGGAGGGAAGGAACACTACTGGTCCCAAGGAGCAGCAGTCTCAAGCTTTCAAAGATGTCAACAGGCACATATATACAGATAAGATCTGGTGTTCTATTTGGTTCCTTCTTCTATGGGGGAATATGAGCTTAAAATCTAACAGTTTATAGTTAATAGCCACAAATAAATATTGGTAGTGATACAAATGTTTGAACAAGTGTTACTGACTCTTACTATCATTATTTCTCATCCATATATTGTCTTAGTATCAAAAATCATAGGAAAAAATAAAGCAGAGAATTTGTGTCCAGTAAATTTCCTTTTTGCAAGTACTTGGGTCTCGGTTTCTCTGTCCCCACCATCATTGCCTGAGACATGTTCATAAGAGCTGAAAATAGCCGGTGGCCTACTATTCTGCTGAGAAAAGATCTACTAGAAAAAATTTGCAGCATAGAGTATACAACTCAGTAATATCAATTCTACATATGAAAGAAGATTTTAAAAACCCTTAAAGGCCTACTTCCCGTGGACCCAGGGTCAGTCTTATCTGTGTGAAGTTATAAACGTTTCTTAGAATTATTTTCAGACATTTTAACTTAGCCAAATGAAGTGATGTTGACATACATAAAACATAACTAAATTTGTTAAGACATATTAAAAACAATATACTCTTTTTTTTAAAGATTTATTATTATTGGAAAGCCGGATATACAGAGAGGAGAAGAGACAGAGAGGAAGATCTTCCATCCAATGTTTCACTCCCCAAGTGAGCCGCAATGGGCCGGTACTGCACCGATCCAAAGCCGGGAACCAGGAACCTCTTCCAGGTCTCCCACGCGGGTGCAGGGTCCCAAAGCTTTGGGCCGTCCTCGACTGCTTTCCCAGGTCACAAGCAGGGAGCTGGATGGGAAGTGGAGCTGCCGGGAATAGAACCGGTGCCCATATGGGATCCCGGGGCTTTCAAGGCGAGGACTTTAGCCACTAGGCCACGCCGCCGGGCCCAACAATATACTCTTTTAACAAAGGTTTCTAGAGAGAACTACTTTGGACATTGATGATAGATTATAAAATGATAGAGATACTAGAAACGATAGACTGGATTTGATGTGGCTAATACTGGAGATGATAGAGTTGTTGTGTAGCTAGCTAGGAATACTGCCAGACTGATGCAAGAGAAGTAGTAGGGAACTGATTTGCGTGACTGTGGAGCCTGAGAAGTAGGATAATTGGCAGCAGTGCACACCATAAGCTCAAAGGCCCCAGAACCAGGAAAGATAGGATACAAGTATGGTTTCATGTTGGATGACCTGAGCCAGGGGAGCACACTGTGCAACGCTGAGTTTGAGGTAAGGGGCTGACATCCTGAAGACTATTGGAGTAGGAACCACAGGCCACAGGTTCTAGAACCTGGAGTTCTGATGTCCAAGGACAGAAAAAGAAAGTCTTGGCTTCAGAAAAGAAAATACCTGGTTGCCCTCCTACCAGGGGCCGTTGACTGGACATTGCCCACTTCCATCATGAGAGTGTGGATCCTCCATACTCAGGCCGGAGATGCAATATCAGTTTCATTCAGCAGTGTCTTCTGGAAAAGTTCTCACAGACATATCCAGAAAAAAATGCTTTACCAGCTATTTGGGTGTCATTTAATTTATCACGATGCATAATACCTAAAATTTATCATCATACATATCAACAACTTTCTCTACAGTACCTATATTATTTTTCTATAATATATAATTTTTAAATTTTCAATTTATACATTTATCACATACACACTGAAGCATTCTAAAAAGCTTTGAAAATATTGACAGAGAAAATAATTCCCACTGACCCTGCTACACATCTTTAAAATATCAGTGCTGTGTACTGGTGCTAGGGGCTTAATGTTTAAGATTCCAGTGGAATTCCTGGGTAAAAGTTCCTACTCTGCTTCAGATCCAGCTTCCTGCTAATGTACAATGTTGGAGGAAATGGTGATGGGTCGTTTAAGTGGCCCTTGCTCACATGGGAGACCTGAATTTTGTGCCAGTTGATATGAGCATTGGAGGTAAATCAATAAATGGAGGATCTCTCTATCTCTGGGTCGTATCTGTCTCTGTCCTACCTTTTTAAATAAATAAACTCGATAAGCAAGTAAATCTTTAAAAATCATGGTGCTTACAAGGAAGCATAGAGAGTATTTAGTTTGTCATTGTTTTCTTCATTGCTATTGCCATAATCCATAGACATGCTGTGTATGTGGTATCAAAAACCTGACTAGGGGAATTAAACCTGTGTTAGAATTTTGTCTCTGATAGTGTCTTTCCAAATACCCTATAATAGGCCAGCAAAGAGTTAAGCTCTCAAACATGTTTCCTCATTTTAAGTAGGGATGTAATAATACCTATCACTTGCAGTGACTGTAAGAACGAAATAAATGCATTTGATTCGTGTCAAGTGTCTAATAGTGTGAACTGTGTAGCGTCAGCATTATAAATAGTAGCTATTTTCACAGAATTAGCAACCAAATAAGGCAGTTCATTCTGTTTTTCAACAGTTCTAATTGTCAAAAAGTTCTGAAATCCATCTCCCTGCAAATGCCAACCACTGGAACTCATTATGCTCACCGGAGCAGAGAAGTTTAATTCCTTCTTCCATATGAACACCCTTAAGATATTGGAACAAAGTGCCTGCCCTTCATTTTTTTTCCCTCAGTTGAGCATCTGCAATGAAATTTTGTGCTTCCCTATTTTTCTTAAGTGTAATAAATATATTAGATTCTTCAAGTATTGTTCATGCTAGAGTGAAATCAGTACAGAATGCAATGTTTTATACTAATTCAAATTCAAATCTGTTTAGTAATAGACAGTGGGAAATTACCTCTCCTCCAAGTTACTTCTATGATAAAATCTAATAAAGTTTCTCAAAGGAATTAGTTTCCTAGCTCATCTTCAGTCTGCCAAGTCATGTTCTAAATGATTCTGTTATTTTACATGTCACAATAAGTAAAACTGCTTAGCTTTCTTAGCAAACTGATTTACATAATCTTTGTTTTGCTAACCATTTTCCTCCTTAAAATCACCTTTAATTTTTTTTTTTAATTTGAGAAGGAGAAGGGAAGAGGTACCTGTCTACTATTTCATTCTTCAGATATGTTCTTGGTCAAGCCTGGACTTCTGAACAGACTCTAGGAGCTGGAGGCTCATTCTAGATCTTCCATATGGGATGTAGAGATCTGAGTACTTCAGCCAACAACACTGTCTCCCTTGGTGTGGATTAGCAGGAAGCTGGAATCAGATGCTGCATCTGGATATTAAATGCTGGCATTCCAATATGAGACACAGGCAGCTGAACTGGCATTCTTAATGGCTAAGCTAAATTACTGCCCTATTTTCTCTTTGAGGTAATTTTATGACTGCCTATAGCTTTACTTACATAGGTTAAAACCATGTGTATTTACTGTGTTAGAGACGAATACTGAGAAAAATATTTATTACTTCATTAAAATAACAGTAACTATTATAACTTACTAAAAACTTGAAAACCTAATTGTCGCATAAGGCAAGAAATGTTACTATATTTTATTTGCATTGTTTATTTATATTGCTTACACGGACAAAGTCTTTCATTTCATAAAAATGTCTGCCCAGTATGCCTTAGTTAATCCAGTTGTGGCTATATGCCAGGTCAAGCTTTTCTCCTTCCTGTGATAGTCCCAGGGATCCCAGGAATTCCAGGTTACCTTTTTTTGTTTGTTTGTTTTTGTTTTTGTTTTTAATTAATTAATTAATTTTACAATCTTGACATAATTAGGGTAAAAAGGTTCAAGCACTACAGGAAGATGGGCAAAACAATTAGTTCCGTATTGTTTCCTTAATATATCTGATGTAAAAGGGGATTTTAAGGGAGAAGCCCCACCCAGTCTCCCACCCACCCCAGGTCCCGGATGTGGGGCATGCTCTGAGATCCTTGCTCAAGTGGTTTTGATAGTTCAACAGTTCTGAATTGCTGCCACTCTCACCACTCCAAGCACGATGAGGTCATTGGAGAATCCACTGATTGACATAGTCCATCTTAGAGTCTCCGTTTGCCCAGTATTTTCATTGCCAACATATAGCTGAGGTGGTTGATTGACTTGTTCTGTCCTCTGTCTTTTGATGGTTAGGGTTCTGAGTCTGGCATTTCAATTGGGGAGATCCCCAAAGAAACTTCCTGTGAGGTGTTCCCAGACCAGATGCTTGTATGTTCCAGCAAGCACAGGGCCCGGCACAGTCCATCACCACGATCAGCTGCTGGTTGCAATTGCTGGGTTGGTTCTGTTTCCATCCCTGTTTTCCACTGGAACCAGTGGGTATCTGCAGTCCAGCGCTGTTCTGCCCAGCACATACTTGGTCCTCGCACAAACCAATGGGAACTGCAGCCTAGTCAGAACGACCCACAATAACCCCCACCAGGCCCGCCCCCTCCCCTGTTTTGCCAGTATGTGTGGCAGACTAGTCCAGTCTGTCCCACATCCCCTTCTGCTCTCATACATGTCGATGGGTATTAAAACCTTGTTCCATCTAACCAGCTCAACTGTTCAGCCTTCACGGATGTTGTTGGATGTTGAGTGCTTCTCTGTCTAGCCACCCCAGCCCCTGTCCTAGTTTTTGTGCCCTTTTGTGGGGGGTGGTAACCCAAGAGGGAGGAGCCCACTGTTTCCCTCCCAGGCCACTCCCACTCCCAGATTATGCACTCTCCAGGTGGTTCTGTGGTTTAACTTGACAGAACTAGCTCCCAGTGCCAACTTCTGCCAGTTGATGCTATGGCTAAGCCCCAACAACTCTCACCCACTCTAATTGTAGATTGCAGCAGTAGGAATAATCAGCTCAGCCTGATTTTTCTCTGAGCTGGTGCACATGAGGCGCACAGGTGTTGTAGCCCTGCCTAGTCTGATCTACTCCCATCCCAGCTCAAGCTCTCCAGTGGGAGTAGCTGTTTAGCAAGGGAATCACCCCTTTTTCCCCTGCCGACTCTGCCAGGCTACCTTTTAAAAACTGCTCTCTTGGGCTTCCATCGGGCTCCCTGAGTTCTGTTCCACTGTCTCCCTCAGTGGTGTGTAGCTCTCCTTTATAGCCGTTTCCCCACACTTTCTGTTTGCAAACAGAAGTCTCTTAATGTCCTGATTACATTGAGCCTCTCCAACATTTGCTTTCCACGTGGAATAACCTGATGGAACCATTTTTTATAGCAAGCATTCATGGGAACTTTCTTGTATCTTTGTATGATTAAGTCATACTTGTTTCTTCCTTGACTCTATGGTTTACACTTCATTACTGTGAGCATGGACCTCTGATAATCTTACTTGTTTATAGGCTCATCTATTCCTGTTTTGACAATGATCCAGGTACTACAACTCTGTGCTTTTATGTTTTAAAAGATTTATTTATTTTTATTACAAAGTCAGGTATACAGAGAGGAGAGACAGAGGGGAAGATCTTTCATCCGATGATTCACTCCCCAAGTGAATGCCACGGCCGGTGCTGCACCGATCCAAAGCCGGGAACCTGGAACCTCTTCCAGGTCTCCCACGCGGGTGCAGGGTCCCAAATCTTTGGGCTGTCCTCGACTGCTTTCCCAGGCCACAAGCAGGGAGCTGGATGGGAAGTGGAGCTGCCAGGATTAGAACCAGAGCCCATATGGGATCTTGGTGCGTTCAAGGCGAGGACTTTAGCAGCTAGGCCACTGTGCCGGGCCCTGTGCTCTTTTATCAAAAAGAAAACAACAGTAGCTTAAAAAATTCTTATCTACTCTAGGCCTCTGTTTTCTCATCTAGAAAAAAGGAGTAATCATTAGTTAATTACAGAAATATTGTGAAGGTTAAATGAGAAAATGCATATGTTTGCTGAAAATAATAAAATCATATGCAATCATGTGCATTACATAAAACATTAATATAATCACTGATACACTGTTGATAATTAAGCATATTAGTTTCATCATATAGTTTACACAAAATAAAAATAGAAGAAAAACTTTGATTACTCTTTGGATTAGGGGATTTCTGCTTTAAAATTTGTTTTCACTTTATTTGAGAGAAAAATATAGAGCTAGAGAAAAGGACAAAGTGAAATTTTCAGTCTGCTAGTTCAGTCCCCTGATGCCCTCAAGAGCCAGGGCTGAAAGAGTTCAAAGCAAGGAGACTCAAATTCCTTCCAGATTTCACACATGTTTGGCAGGAACACAGCTAAGCGAATTGTCACCTGCTACTTCCCATAGCTGAAAACTTCATCACTGTAGAGGAGCAAAAACAAACCAAACACTAAGATATGAGATGTAGGTGTTCCACGATACCAATTCCCCAATCTAGATTCCTGTTTTAATTCCAAAACACTTAACAGGTTGAATCTGTAAATCTCTGTGAGCTTAGAAGAGTTTCTTGCATTTTTCTGTCAATACTTAAATTCTGGACAATACCTGACTGGCCAAATTGAGATCTTCTATAAACTGTTTTAGTAAACAGGGACACTATCCATATTTAAAACACTTTTAAGAAAAACTATTTCTCCTCATTCCCTGTTGTTTAAAACTGGCTGATTTTGACTGTATATTTCTATTTCCTACTGTCTTTTGACAGGAATGTCCGACTGATAGAAAGGCAGCTAATCCAAAGGATGTTCATTGAGTTGTGACCAATGCCATGCCAAATACAAACAGTGGAAAGAACTTCATTATTAACCAAAGACAAAAGAATTTCTAGAGTACTTTCCTGCATCTTTACCCCCATGTCTAGTTACCGATCTACATCTGCGTATATACTCTGCCTTTGACTTCTTTCACAAATGTACTACACTGACTAGCGCTACTTGAGTCTAAGCCCTTGTCTGAAGTGTACTCTTGTACCCCTTTGCGTTAATCAAGAGTATCAGGCTAGCAGTTCTCCTCCCCTTTCCTTAATTACCCATGCCTTAATAAGCCATTTTCATCCACATACCAGTGTGCTGCAATTTCTGTTAATTCCAGACTTGCTATTCTCTTCTTTCCTCTGTGTTAAAATTCATAAGGATTATGAACTCATAAGAAATAAAATTCATGTAGAATAAAAACACATCTCTAATAGATTTCTCTAATTTCATGAATTCTCTCCAACCAAGCTTCTACTCTGTCCCTCGAAATGTAAACTTTCAGCCTTCTTCAGTCAGATTTCATACTGATATCTCAAGCTACTCCCATGAAATACTTTCTCCATCCATTCTTCAGGAAGAGCACTTACCTGAGTTTCTGTCTCCCTGATTTCCTTTGGGAGCCTCTCTGTGTATGTACGTTTTTATGCACTTAGACAAATCTGTTTCTGTCCATCCTGGAGTGATTAATGTAGTCATCCAGTCAGCAGCTTTACATACATGTATGTTACTGGTGACTTCCAAATTGTATTTTCCAATTCATATCACTTTTCTTAAGGTTCAAATATCCCTTAGAAGTAGCCATCTTTTATCACATATCCCTGCACCTACTCTTCCAAACTGTGCTTTATCAACTCAACAGCAAAGTGGCTGTACTATGGAGATAATCAAAGGATGCTGCACTGCATCTGAAGCTCTTGGACTGAAACAGAGCTGAAGTCTCTACTGTGTTGTAATTGTTTCTACGACATCTGCTTTGGCTAATCTTAACCTCCCTGCCTTCACCTACACTCTTTCCCTTGGCCTAGAATTCCCAGCTAGCTGGGGTCTAACTCATGGGTCTTATGCAGTCTTGCCTCTGCTGGAAAATTTCTTCTCTTGCTTAGCTGCTTCTCTTTCAACATCACTGAAAACATAATTTATTACTGAGAACATCCATGAACCCCCTCTAGTTAGGAGTGAATTACAGATTCACCCAGTGTGGTGCCCTGTTTTCTTGCTCTGTTTTTTGTTGTAACATTTGTCGAATGTCATACAGTCTGTATTTGCATAAATTTATTTCTCAAATTTTGTATGTATGTCTATTATATATTAATACAGGCTCTTAGAATATTGATACAGGCTTATTATATAAGCTTCATGAAGGTAGGGAGTCTTACAAAATATATTTGAAAGGCAGAGAAAGTGGTAGAGAAGAAGGCAGAGAGAAAGAGGGAAAAAAGAAGAGGGAGAGACTTTGCTCTGTTGGTGCACACCCCAGGGACAAAGTGTGCAGAAGTTGCATCTAGACTGACACAGATGTGGGCAACCCCAGTGCTGTGATATCTGCTGTGCCGGAGACACAACCCAGGTGGTAGAGATCTTGGTGGAGCTTGTGGTTGCTGTATTCCTGATAGACTGTTAATATTCCTCTTAGCTTTATGAACTTTGAAGTTTTCTTCCTAACAATAGGTTGCTGATCTCCTTTTTTTCTCATAGCATTTGCTTTAAAAAATGTGTGATTGTAAATACTTATAAATTATTTCTTTACTCCCTTCAGATGTAAACGTTCTTCCTGCCTCTTGTCAGTTTTACAGTTCTACAACCCAGGCAAGTGTTTGACTTCATGAATGAGCTAGAAGACATTCACTTGTAAAGTATTCATCAAGAGAGTTAGGGACCCTATTACCAAGTGTCTGTGGGAGGTTAAAGCTAAATATTTTAAGTATCAATTAACAAACACAGATGTCCTAATAGCATTAACCAACCTCTTCCAGAGAGCCATACTTTGTCTACCAACTTATTTTAACCCTTAAATAATCTCCTGCCTTTTGTTACAATGACATTTCAAGTTTCTGCTCAATTATACGACATACTGAAAATCTTTCTTTCCAATTATTACAGTGTGAATAAATCTGTTCCATTATTTCTAATAAGTGCCTAAGGCAATTTCTCTTTTAACATTCTCTGTATTGAAAATGGTGCTTGCAAATAAACAAAAAAAAAATAAAATGAAAAAGAAAGCAGTGCTTTCTAAATACTATGTGCTCAAGAAATGTTTATCCAGTGAGTGAATAAATGGATACAAATGCTAAAATTCCTCAGACAGTTGGGGAAAAAAACACTGGATATGAAGACTCCTGCACATAGATGAATAATTAAGAATGTAATAGAGATCTGCAGAGGCGTTATAGATAGTATTATTATGAAGCAAATTATATGTAGATCTGAAGTAATTTTTTCCATTTCCATTTTCCACATAATTTTTGAGACACCCTGATATTTGTGTGCTTGGAGAAAGAAGGAAGGATAGGAAGATGGGGAGAGAGAAGCAGAGACTGACTCTGTTCATTCGTGTTCTGTTTCACATGGATTTCTTAACCTAAACCTGATTTTGTTTACATTTGTTGAGGAATTCTGAAGTTCCTGATACTTGCTACAAGATAAACCCAATTAGACTTTTTAAATTTTAGCCTGGAATGCCTGGCACTGTACCTGGTATAAGTATATGACTTACTGGCAAAGTTTCTAATAAAAATGGCACTTTACTTTTCTACCATTCACTTAAAGAAACATTCTCAAATTTCATGAAGAATACATAAGGAAAAATGCTCCGTGGGATCATAATGGAAAAAAGAGCTACATTGTGTGTCTTCAAATAACAGCAAGAAAAACTCAAAGTTCTTTTGAAATTGCAACTGTTTTTTGAGGCTCTTACTAATTTCTAATTGGTATAAATTAGACTGCAGGAAATTTAGTAAATGTACAGATGTACTTTTTTTTTGACAGATTTTTTTTTTTTATTTGCATTATGTGACAGTTTCATAGGCTCTGGGATTTCCCCCACCCCTTCCCATGCCCCTCCCCCACGGTGGACCCCCCACCCCTTTGCAGCATTACAGTTCAAAATGAATCAAGATTCTTCCCCTGCAAACAGATGCCAAGCATATAGTCCAGCTGCTTATTGTCCAGATGGATTGACCAGCTTCTTGGGGAGGCTATTTAGCTGTGATCAACCCCTAGTGGTTGTAATATTTCTCTAGTTATGAATCACTGCCAGTCTTGCCTTTCCCAGCTCGATGAGGTCATTGCAGAGTTCACTGGTTGACACTGCCCATCATAGAGTCTTCATTCGCCCAGGTTTTGCTGCCAACATATATCCGAGATGGTTGATTGACCCGTTCCATCCTCTGTCTTTTCTTGGCTAGGGTTCTGAGTCCAGCTGGTCAACGCCACAATCAGTTTGTAGGTGCAATTCTTGGGCTGGTTTTGTTTTCGGACTGGAGTTGCTCTGGAACCAGAGGGTGTTGCAGACTAGGTTGGATCTGCCTAGCATGTACTCTGCACTTGCATCAACCAGTGGGGGCTGCAGCCTAGTCTGGGCGACCCACAATAACCCCCACTAGGCCTGCCCCCTGTCCTGGTTTGCCTGTGTGTATGGCAGACTAGTCCAGTCTGTCCCCCATCCCATCTAGCTCTTGTATTTGTCCCTGGGTTTTAAAGCTTAGTTCTAATTAACCAGTTCAGCCATCCTGCCCCTACCGATGTTGCTGTGTTCCTCTCTGTCTAGCCTCCCCAGCCCCCTTCCAAGTTGTCATGTCCTCCCGCAGGAGCAGTGACCCAGGAGGGGGGAACCCATTGTTTCCCTCCTGGGTCACTCACCATCCCGATTTATGCACTTTTCGGGTGTTTCCGCGATTTGACTTAACAGAACTAGCCCCCAGAGCCAGCCTCCGCCAGCTGGTGTTGCGGCTAAGTCCTTACACCCCTCATCTATTCTAATTTATGCTTGCCCCAGCAGGGGATAATTTGCTCAGCCTGGCCTTTCCCTGGGCTAGTACCCATGTGGCGCACAGGTGTTGTAGCCCTGCTTAGTAGGTCCGTCCCCAAACCAGCCCACGCTCTCCTGTGGGAGTAGCTGTCCGGTGAGGGGACCAGCCCCTAAATTCCCATGCCGACTGCCCCTCCGGGTTCTCACGTGTGCTGGTTGGGCGCTGCAGTCAAATCTAAAACCGGTAACCTTGCCCTGACATTCCACATTGTACACTGGTTTTGTTGCAAACAAACCCAGCCTAACCCACACTCTGTTCCGGTGTTTGGAATTGCCAGTGGACAACATGCACTGATCTGTCTGTCCCCATCCTGTGCCAAATGTATGCCCGTGGGAAACTCTCCATTGGCCTATTCTGGGCTGTTTCCTATTGTGCTTCTCGCGCTAACCTGGAGGGTCTGTATCTTGCCAGAGGAGTTGCCAGATGTACTTTTTAAAAACAATATCTTTTCTAAAGATTTTTTTCTAATTCAAAGAGTCGAGTTCCAAAATATGAAGGAGAGACAGGAAGAGAGATAGTCCATCTGGTTGCATTATAAGGGCTGGGGCAGGTGAAAGTGAGGAGTCTGGAACTCTATCTGGATCTCCTGGCAGGGTCCCACATTTAGGCACCTTTCTTTGCTTTCCTCATCCGGCGGGAGCTACATGGAGAGTAGAGGAGCCAGAAATTGAACTAACACCCAAATGTGGTGTTGGTCTCACAGGTTGCAGCTTAACTTATTGAGCCACTATCCTGGCTACAAGACCTACTTCCTCTCTCTCTCTCGCCTTAAAATTTATTTAATTTTTATTACAAAGTCAGGTATACAGAGAGGAGGAGAGGCAGAGAGGAAGATCTTCTGTCTGGCCTGAGATGCACCGATCTGAAGCCAGGAGTCAGGAACTTCTTCCAGGTCTCCCACACGGGTGCAGTGTCCCAAGGCTTTGGGCCATCCTCAACTGCTTTCCCAGGCCACAAGCAGGGAGCTGGATGGGAAGTGGGGTTGCCTGGATTAGAACCAGCACCCATATGGGATCCTGGCACAAGCATTCAAGGCGAGGACTTTAGCCACTAGGCTACTGCACTGGGACCAAGTCCTGCTTCTAAGGAAAAAAATCTATTTAAATTTTAGGTTTGTTTTCATTATCACTTTTATACATTTTGTTAATGTAGAATGCCTTGTTTGGCTGACAATTATCAAAAGTGTTAGAAGAAATAATAACTTTATCCTGTAAGAAATACTTTCCCTCTGTTTCAAAGACAACTCTGCCCTCTGGCTTTTCCTAATTTTGACTTTAACCTTGCAGTCAAACTTTTCTACAGTTGAGGGAACCATTTTATTTTACTATAGCTTTCACGAAGTAGCTCATGTCTTTGTTCCCTTTCTGGAAGGCATAAAGACATTCTTTGGAGTTTCACAGTACATTCTTTTACCCAGTTAACTCTGATAAACTCTCTGTCAGTTCATTGCTTAGCAAACCTTTCTCCCGCCTCAGAATACAGAAGCCTTCCATATACTTTTATTTCTGTCCTGACCTTCACAAATAAAACATCTAGTCACAAGCCTCACATGCTAATTATTTTAGCAATCCAGCTTAACAGAAAAATAGATTTTAGGTTTTTGACTGAATGATCTGTTTCACCTGAGTGATTTTTAGCATGAAACAATTCTCTTCTTTTTTTTTTTTTTTTTTTTTGGCAGAGAAGTAACATGTGAGGAAAGCATCTTTCTCTGACTTTATCTTAGGGCTACTTTAGGACCAGGTCTAAAGGGATCTGTATCGAATGATTTACGGTTAGAGTAAAGATATGGAGTTTACTCCTTTTTCTGAGGTCCAAATGTCAAAGCTCAATTGAGAGTGTTATGGCAGTCTTCAGACATAGGGCAGTAAAAAACAGTGTTCTCTGTCCAATTCACAGTAGGTTAGACCTTTTCTAGCTAAATGCTAAATACAAGCCCAGTACAGAGAACAAGAAGAGGAGCCAGAGGGGATATGGTGTTATATAAAAGGGTCAAATATATGGTTCAAACAACAGTTTCAGGGTGTACTTTTTTTCTTAAAAGAGAGAAAAATCAGCATTGAAACCTTTGGTTGGTCCTTTGGGGCTGCAATGTGTTTTACTTTGCCTCTATGTTAAGAACTCATGGAAGGTTGGGAAGAAAATACTTACAAACTACTCACATGGGCATATGACAGATGAACATGCTCATATACATACATTCACTTAATCATGTAACAGTCTGCTTGAAAGAGGCAAAAATTATTCAATACTAAAGATTGAGTGACCTCTCAGGAGATAAGCCTGGGAACATCACTTATTAATATTCCTGTTAGATACTTACAAATTTCATGTCTTTTAAACACTGTGGGGAAATGTTTTAGACAGTGGCAATAAAAAATGGAATTTTTCTAATCCCCACTCCAAGCTCAAACTTTTCTTGTTTTATTTTAACTTTTCATTAAATGTAACATCTATTGTTAAATGTTCACAATTAGGTAGGCCCGTAACCTGCTGAGACATATTACTTCTGCCTTTTCCTTGTAGAATTTCTTCTGACATTTGAAGTAAACTCAGTTGATATCTTTTCTAATTTTCAATCCAGGGAAAATTATAGGATGGCCAACTCTTTGTGGTTTGATTCAAGATTTGCATGAAATGTCATTCTTGCTTGTATAAAAAGCTTTAATTTTTTTCTTTAAATTATCAGTGGTTACTGATGTTTAATGATTCCTTTTAAATAGGAATGAGTGATTAGTCTACTAGTTAAGATTTTAGTGAAGACACCAAGATTGCATATCAGAGTACGTGAATACTGTGCCTGATGTGGTCACCCACTGGTTTGCTCCTCACACACACCCTGGAAAACAGCAATGCTCACTTTCACATTGGAAACTTAGATTGAGTTCCTGGATCTTGGCTTTGGCCTGGCCCAGTTGCAGTCATTGCATACATTTGGGCTGAGCACCTTTCAATGGGAATTTCTGTCTCTTTCTCTCTCCCTCTGTCTGATGCACAGAAAGATGAAAAGTGTGTAAGAGTGTGTGTGTGTGTGTGTGTGTGTGTGTGAGCTTCAAATAAATGAATGGAAATAAAAGCCACAGTATCAGGACAAATATGATAATTATGCTTATATAATTATTTGTGTTTCTAATCAGCATTTTAGAGGTTAATAAGTTTTTGAGCAAGCATTGAAGCAGCAAATGCTGAGAAATATTCTAGAACCATATAACTCAAAGTAAAAATGCGATCAGTCATCTGTGGAGTATAGTATTGGTGCTAAAAATCAAGACTGCTATCATCTTATGCATTTTTTGTTCCAGAATCAAAAGCACTTCCATGTACATTTCATAATGAAAAACTGAGTTCCATTTCCCATGATCATTTTAAAGTATCTATGTATATACACAAACACATATAAATAACTCCATTATGAGTACACTTGTGAGGACTTCTATTGATAATCATTTTTGCTAAGTACTGTGGAATAGCTAATTTTTATGAAAGTATTATGAGGCACAGCGCTGTAAGGAAAGTGGTACAAAGGAAGAGAAAGGAAGATTGAGAGCATATTTCACTCTATTCACTGTGAAATAAATAGATAAGAGAGCACTTCTTCCTAACTATATTTTATCACTTGAAAATCCCACCTATTAGAGTTATGTGCCAAGTTAATGCAAAATGTGTTGGATCAGATTCATATTTCTTTCTTAAGAAATAGGGGAAGGTCTGCTGATGGCCTGGGAAAGCAGCAGAGGATGATCTGAGGCCTTGGGCTCCTGCACCGATGAGGGAGGGTGAGAGGAAGCTCATTGGTCCTGGCTTTGCGTTGTCTCAACTTAGGCCATTGCAGCTATTTGGAAAGTGAACCAACAGATAAACCATCTCGCTCTCTATTTTTCTCTTCTCTCTTTTTCTCTCTCCTTTGTAAATCTGCCTTTCAAACAGAAACAAATAAACATTTTTAAATTACAGCAGGGCGAGCAAAGATGGGTGAGAAGCCCTTATTTTTTTTTTTTTTTATGTTCGTAGTTAGAAACCATAGTGAACAACACAACAACAACAACTAGAGCCAGAGCAAGAGAGAATCTTCCACCTGCTGGTTCAGTTTCCAAATGTCCACAATAGCTGTGACTGGACCAAGCTGAATCTAGGTACAAGGCATTCCATTGTGTTTCTCACATGGCTAGAAGGTACTTGAAAGGGAGATGGAACTCTATCCCAGACACTTACGATGTACAGTGTGGTATCCCGAGTGGTGACTAAATTTGATCTGCCACCCCTATGGAGCCCCACATTTCTCTTGCATTTGTGGAAATGGAACTAAAAGCACAGATGCTAAGGCACATATCAATCTGTGCATTCTTTTTCAAATCAAGATCTCTGACTATCACAGTGCAGTTGTGCTTGGTACTGTGGTACGAGAACCAAATGTAGCACAAATAAATGTATAGGAATTTCTCATATGGTAATGCTTTAAAATTCAAAGTCAGAATTTTACTTGGAAAAGAAGGTAAAGTGGTTATTGCAAGCATTTTTCAGTATATCTGTATGTGATAATAAAGCATGCTATGGAAATGCATTTTATACTGCCCACAGATTCTTAGTGATTAATGTGTTTGGATTTGGCAGCCGAGGAAGGTCAGCTCTCATGTGAGTAGATCTCACAGAAATGAACATTTTGCGTGTCAACTTACAGTTTCTAATTTTAACCCCCTAAAGCACAGTAAGTCTTCAAATACAGGTAGAGCATCCTAGGCGATAGCAGGGACATCAGCATATTTGACATTACGTAAGATGGAACACTTCTTTGGAGAAAAAAATCAGCTAGATATTTAAGTATCATTTCACCTAAATCTCTATCTAAATTTTATAGAAATACTGTTTATAGGATACATTGGAGAAACAACATTTCATATTTGGAAGAGTTTTTGAATCTTTAAACATTGTTTGGAATAGCAGTGCATATTACAAATTGTGAGTTAATCTAGGAATCTTTTGTTATTTTTTGTTCAGGTTTAGGCTATCACTTCACTGTCGTACATGTTTGGTTATATAAACCTAAATTCAAGTTTCCTTATGTTCCTACTTTTTTTTTGTCTTTTTTGGGTAAATAATTTCATTGTTCTTTGTAAAAATCCAGTCATCTCACTTGTCTACTTAAGCCATTTGCTCAGAAGAGGCTATTTGGTTTGAGAGCTCACATCACTCTTGAAAAATTTTGCTTGTCTGTCTCTCATGGTGCAAGATAAACTGTTGTACTTCTTGGAAAACAAAAATACTGAAATCCTAACTTGTAAGTCAAATAATAGAGCACCACAATGACTGGCAATTCTGGCCTAACTATTTACATAAGATGCATAGGGCCTTTGAAAATTGATATTCAGCATCTAAGTGAGAAACCACTTAAATCTTCATAAAATTTTGGAGACAGTGATGCAAGTAATCCTAAAAGGAATAAAATCAGTTCTGTCTTTTCTGCCTTTACACCAAAATAGTGTAGGAATAAAGCTAGCTAGTGAAATGAAAACCAACACTTAGTCATGGTACTAGTTTTAAAAGTCAGTGTGCTGTTGAAATGTATAAATCAGAAAATATATTTTTTCCTAGAAACAGAAATGCTTTTACAACTACTCACTGACTTGTTTGTTTTTTTCCAGAAACAAACACAGCAAATATTTAAAAATCTGTTTTGTTATTTTTAAAAATAATACGCTATTTCATTGTGAAATTTATAATTGCTTAAAAGTTAAAAATGAAAATGAAAAGATTCTGTTAGGAAAACATGGGTTTGATTTTACTGAAATTTTTAGGACATAGAGATGGAAAATACAGTGCAAATTATCTAATGAAAATGGGAAACCTGGTATCAAAAATTTTGATAAAAGCATTTGGTTGCCATGGTAGCAAGAAGTAAATGCATATACTAATGGGGAAGAAAGTATCATGTAGTGATGCCAGATAGTATCAGAGTGAAAGGAGACTGTTTTATTTTCCTTTTAGTTTGGGAGAAGACAACTAATAGTAAGGGAAGTTGGGACAGATCATAATCCAAAGTAGTTATAAGTGAGAAACTAGTTATAAGTGAGAAACTCACTCCAAGATCCTAGTGATGGGTAAGGAGAGGGCTGAAGAGTCAAGTCCTGGGTTTGTTTTGTCTATTGATTTCATACAAGAGTACATGCATGATGTTTGTATTCAATGGGAAAAAACCCACATGTATGTGTATTTACTAATATTTTGAATTATCAGAAACAATTAGGTAAAAGAGCAATGTAATATCTTTTCAATGAAAAAGGTATGTTTTACTTAAAAGACAATTTAACTGTTTAATGCATAATAAAATGCTAAAAATGTGTGCTTTAAAAGATGTTTTATTACAGAACAAGTTGTATAATAGTATCTAATACAAAATATGTGTTGTAATATAGATCAGAAAAAATAAAGACAAAACACACACAAAAAATCTAGATTAGAATCAGTGAATTGTAATACTGTGATTGACATTTATTTGGTTTCGCCTGATATAAGCTTTTAAAATTTTTTTTCATTTGCATTGCTTATTTTTGTTTATTTTTGTTTACTTTGCCAGTGAAGTGTATTTCTTGTACATAGTATATAGTAGAGACATTTCTTTATTTGATCAACCTGTCTATATCTATTAATTGAGAAATTTAATCCATTTGCATTCAAGGTTTATGTTAATCAGTAATGATTTGCTGCTGTCAATTTCCCAAGCAATTTCTCTTATTTGATTTGAATAATCTTTTGTATATTCAGTAGGAGGCTTTCTACTTTAACTTTTTTTTCATGGCTTATTGTGTTTCTCTGCTTTTATGAAGTAAGTCCTTAAGTTGCATTTGTAAGATTGGCCAAGTAGTGATGAATTCTTTCAATTTTTGTTTGGCTTGGAAGGCCTTTTTCTTTTTTTCTTTCAGTTATATAAAACACAAAAGACTTTAGAAAACAATTGTTAAAAGAGACAAGAAAGGTTACTATATAGTGATCAGTTTGTGATTTTACTATATTAACTATATATGCAAATAATAGGAGGGCACCCAGTTTTACAAAAAAAAAATGTTAGTGGGTCTAAAGTGATACAGGAACACCAATACAATAGTACAAATTATCTTCAGCCTCCCACTTAACCAATAAACATGTCAGCAAGACAAAAGATAATTACAAAATAACCGATCACACAGATGTGGTAGCTATCGGGCTATTATTCCTCAGCTGCAAGACACACATTCTTCTCCAATGGTGTATGAAACATCCTCTAGGATAGGCTAGAGATGAGACCACAGCAGGTCTCAACAAATTAAAAAAAATGAAATCACACCATGTATCTTTTCTGACTAAAATAGGGTGAAAATGTAATTTAACAAAGATTCTACAAATTTTATGAACACATGGAGATTCAATAACATGGTCATGAATGAACAGTGTATCACAGTAAAACTCAGACATCAAATTCAGAAAAGTGTTGATGAAAGTGAAACAGCATAGCAAAGCTTAAAGGATACAATAAAAGTTGTAAGAGGAAACAATGACACACCAATCCAAAATTAGGTAGGATGACTAACAAGATAGAAATGTATGAATACAAAAGATGAAACAAAGCAGCAATTTTTTTCCAGAAACTGTCGGACAATGAGAGAGAGAGAGAGAGAGAGAGAGAAACAAAGAAATCTTTTCTTATTTCCTCCCCAAATGCTTTAAGAGTCAATTCTTTACAAGTTCAAAGCCAGGAGCCTAGAACTTGATTTGAATCTCTCACATAGGTGGCTGCTGCCTCTCAAGATGTACATGAGCAGAAAGCTGGATCCAAAACTGTGAGCTGGGATATACAGATAGAACATTGCCACTGCAGTTAGACCATTTAAAATATTAGAATTTTTCCCTGCCTCAAATCCTTTCACTGGATGTCCCAGAAGTCTCGAAGTTGAACTGAGGACTTAGTGCCTAATCTCCAAAAACTAATCCACTGCTAATGGTTGATGTTCTTGTGGCACAAGTCGTTAAATATTTTGAGTACTGGTTGTGATAGTGAGCCTTACGAAGGTCCAATAACCAGCATTACTCTGATTTATACATCCATACACAAAGCAACATGTAAAAAGGATGGAAGTAACTGAAACATCATGAAGACAGAAATGGATTAGTAGAAATCCATAAAGATAAGAAGATAGAACATGGTGGAGTCAGTGAAGGCACTCACCTCAGAAAGCCCATACTATAAATTCGTGCTATTTCACAGATACAGTGTGAGGACTAAGTGACAAAGTTGAATAGCCTCAGCATATAAGTGACAATTTTCGCTTTAATCCATGGACTTGCATAAAATAATAAAAAAAACCCTAATTGGATGGGAATACTATGGAAGAGATTTAACTTTGAAAAGTGAAGCAGGTGATCTTGACAGCTATGCCAGACTATGAAGTGTGTAATTCTGTTGGTGTATTCCAGTTGCTGCTTTACTGGAGCTGGGTTACGTAAAGTCATGTGAGCTACTCATATGAACACCGCTAGTGTTTATTCCTACTCCAGTTCTGTGTTCAGCAGCATTGTGCTGGCAAAGTGAACTCTGTGTTCATAGTGCTTTGGTAGAAGTAAGAATCAGCAAATACTTGCCAATTGAGCTTTCCTTCTTATCAGAAGCAGTACTTTAAGATTTTAATCATCGCTCTCAACAAGATTCATGCTTGTAAAATGTTTTCATTCATACAATATCTATATAACATTTGGGATTTAGAAAAAAATATATTATAATACAAAATAGAGCTTTATATCAGATGGAAAAGGCCCTGTTTATCATAGGAAAGAATCAACACCATGAAGAAAAACCTAGAGAATAGGATAAAATATTTCAAGGGTTTTTTTCTCTGATAATGGATTAATTTTGCAAAATATGAAACTCAAAAAACTCAACAACAAGAAAACAGTTAAATCACTTTAAAAAATGGTCTAAGGACCTAAATGACATTTCTGAAAAGGAGATATGCAAAAAATTAACATATATATAGTTGGCTCAGCATCACTAATTATGGCATGAAGATTGCTGAAAAGTCATACACAATCCTGCTATATGAGCCAATGAGCCCACTAGTATATGAATATCCAGAGAAAATTAGATAAGTATGTGAAAGACATGTCAACACTGCCATGTTTATTGTAGCACTATTCACAATATGTGTAATATGGAATTCAGCTAGGTATATGCTAACAGATGTATTATTTAAGGTATGCACACACACGCGTGCGCGGTGGAATACTGTTGAGCTATAAAAAGAAGGAAATCCTGTCATTTGCAACAAAATAGATGAACATGAAGAACAATATGCTAAATAAAACAGGCAAGAAAGAGAGGCAAATACCATGTGATCAGCCATAGGTGAAACCTAATAAAAGTAATAGAAACTTAAAACCACAGATGTTAGGACATTTGGGTGCCTGAAGGAAAGAATTGTGGGTGGAGTTGGTTTGCCCCTGACTGGTAATCTGTTGAACTTTAAAAAGATAAGAAGAATTAGTTCAACAGATCTCTTGTACAACATAGTAACAATTTTTAATAAATTATTATAAAATGCTAAAATATTAAAAGAAATGCTTATTTAAAAAGAAATGCTTTCCTCAGACCAGACCAAACCGAAGTGTCCAAACATGAAAGGACATCAAATTAAAATATATTTTATTATCATGTAGAAGAACTGTTTCCATTTCTTTTGAAATAATAGCTATTTTCCAGAAACTTTTGGTTTTGCTAGGTAGCAATCTAGTTGAATAAAAGATCTGATTAGTTTACACATTGAATAATCAAAACTGTGTCATACTTTTTTTAAAAATCCTTTCAAAAATTAATGAAAATGCATTATGAAGAAAATCATGATGGATTTCCAAATTGTGCAAAAATGAATTACCATTTGATTCCAATTTTTGCGAACTTTTTAGTTCCATCATGTGCTCTTCACTTTATTACTTGTTGCATTTAACAGCACATGAAGAAGTGAACAGTTGTTTAGAAAGGAAAGGTCAGCAAAACATTTATTTTCTGATAGATATCACGTGTTAAATTGAGAGACAAATACTTTTTTTCTAAAAATAAATGTAAGAAAGGTATTGTTACCTTTATTTATTATTTTTTAAACTTTTTCATTATTTTTCATGAAACAATTTTTAGGAAAGGGAATTCCCTTCTCCCTCTCCCTATTTTCTTCTCCCATCGTTTTCCTCTATGTTATCACAGTGGTATAGCCCTATAGTAATAGTTATGAATTTAACATTCTTCTGTTTAATCAGATCATGGTATTGTAGACATAGACAAAGTAGAAAATCTAGTATTGTCAAAGCATATTTAAATTTAAAGAATGAGACTCAAAGAGCATATGCAGGAGTTTTTAATTTCATTCCATTTGATTGACAAGGCTGCAGCTGTGCTTCTACATATTGCATTAACACAGGCTGTATTGTTTGTGGCTCTTTATAATCACTTCTTAGTGAGATTTTGAGACCCCCAAATGTGAGATAATTTGAAACTGAATTGGCAAGTTGCAGAATATTCCGCCTCCAGATGTAACACAAAAGGCGTTCTTGAAGGAAGAGGAAATGTGCAACCAGAAGAGGCCAGACTAATGCTAACCCAAAGCTTCTTGTCAGCACCTCCACTGGTGCTCCGCTGCAGCACATACACACTGAGCAAAGCAAGGTGGAAGCCTTTTATAACACTTACCTATGATCCTAAGAACCAACTTTCCATTGGCATAAGCTACAATGGCTCCATTAAGAATACTCTGGCCTTACCATAACTAATGTATAAGCACTACTTTTGTTTCTTGGAAATAAAGAAGCAAAGACACACAAATACCCAGACTGCAGGATCTTGGCAGCTTCATCTCTCTATTTCTATTAGCTCCTCTTGATTTTATTAATGGAGCATCTCTTTCTCCTACTTAAATAAAGTTTTGCTTCTATTCTCAGCATTGTGTCTGGTCTCCTAAAATATTGACGCCAGGACATGAATCTGACTCATCTCACCAATTTTCCTGCACAAATTGTAATATTCTGTATTAATTTTTCTTAGGTCCACTCTCTTTCCTGTCCTAGAGTTATTGTTGGTACCAGAAATACTCAGATTTACAATGGTTTAATGAGTTGGTGAAAGATGAGTAATGTCATTATATTCTTCAAAAAGTTTATTTTATGGCAATGTTGTTGTTTATAATGTATTTAGAGATATATAAAATAGATGCACATACATGATCTCATTTTACCCTCATAAAATTAATAAACCTTGTTAGCCTTACAGAGTGATGGAAAATATTTTGCTTAAGTCTATTCAGAGAAGATTGGTGTATGGAGCCCGATGATTACTCTTCTCTCTTCATGTAATGCTTATCCTTAGAATAAAACAAAACCAGAATTTATCCATTGGTAAAGCTTCATCCACATTAATTCAGTGGCTGCTGTCCAGTGGGCTACCATCATAATCTGAGTAAGCCTGATATGTATCTACAGTGTTTTTTAAATTAGTAAAAAATAGTTAATCTGCACAAAAATGTGCCATATCCCCATCTTGACTAAGTCCATTATATGAACCTATATGTAGAAACATGCTTTGAAAGAGACTTCTATGTTTGATGTTTTAAATTTGTCTATCCTTAAAAGAAAAAAAAACACAGGTATTTACTTGAGAAGCAGGGCTACAGAGCAAGACAGCTGGTTCATTTCCCACAGGTCTGCAGCAGCCAGGGCTCCATTGTAGTATCCTACATGGGAGATAAAAGTTCAACCACTTGGAACATCCTCTGTTGCATTTCCAGGATCATTAATATCTCAGTTAGCAGCAGAACCATGAGGGTTCAAGCTGACATTCTGTTATGGGATGCTGACATCACAGAGTCAACTTAACTTACTACACTACCATACCAGCCCTCTTAGTTCTCTTAAACTTATACCAACATGATTTTTTAACATACCTCCTTCCCAGAAGTTTCTCTTACCATACTGCAGTAATCGCTACATTTCAAGACCAATAATCAATATTCAGTCTTTACTTTGCCGCAATTGAAGATTGCCTCTCTTTGAAGCATGTTTACTTATGTAACTATCATAATAAAAAAAACCATGTGGCTTCCTTCGTATATAACAAGCTGGTACTTCTCAGTCTATCTTGCTTATTCTATTGCATCTCTCTAATTTCTTGCTTTTAGAGTGCTTCTGAGCTCCTTTGTTGGAACTCTTCCATATTCACACAACCCGTTGGTGATCATATCCTGTGTGTGTGTGTGTGTGTGTGTGTGTGTGTGTGTGTATTTTATATATAAACTTTGAAAGGGAGAATTTGAGAGAGGAGAAGAGGAGGAGTCAGGGAAGGGAGAAGGAGGTGATGGGAGGAAGGAAAGGAAAAAAAAAAGAAAAAGCTCCAATTAACTACTTCACTTTCCAAACACCTGCAGTGACCTGGACCAAGCCAGGATAAATCCAGGAATCAGGAGCTCAATCCAGATCCCCTATGTGAGTGTCAAGGACTCAAATGGAGTCAGGACTTACATTTGAACACAGGCACTAAAATATGGGAAATGGGCATGTTAACAGCCCTCCCGTCCTACTGTTTTTTTTTTTTTAACATCTCCAGTCAAGTCAGCAAATACAGATTTTAAACTAACCAAGACAAAATTAAATCCCCACTTTCCAATGCCACATTTTCCCCCCATTTTTCTGTGTCTCACATGATAGTTACAACTGCTAAGTTTTCAAAACTTGACTTCATTAACCCATCTAGTCATTTGTAAGTCCTTTTACCTACAACTTAATGGTAGCCCAAATAGACACATAATTGCTTCCACTGTGCCCACTGCAATTGCAGCCACCATCTTGTGCTCTTGGATTTTTTTCTGTACATCTCTAAATGGTATGTCTGTACCTATTTTTATCCCTATGTCTCTTCTCAAACTGGAATTGCAGGATTGTTTTTAGAACGTGGAAGTGAGATTGCATTCTACATCTCTAATCTTTGCTGAAGTTTTCATCTCCCTTAAATTAAAATGGAAAGATCTTTTAATATAATCCTCAAACCCTACATAACCTCGTATGGCATTATTTCTTGAACTCCCTTTCTAAATACTGTTACCTTTTGTTTCCCATCTCCAGATGCACTGGCTGCTTTCTGTGGCACATCTGGCAAGAAGTAATTGTACTTCTCTTTCCTTATCCTAGAATGACTTTATTTCAAATACCTGCATAATTTGCTGCTTTTTCTCTTTCATGACTTTATTTTCCGGCCTCATTCTTTAAAATTTCACACTTTAGCACCACTATTGAGTTGTATTATTTTTATTAAATTCATCTGTTACCAATTTCATATACATTACATCACATACTTTGTCAATTAAAATATAGGCTTCATTATCTTAAGCATCCTGGTTGATTTTGATCACTGCTACTTTCCCAGAACAATGCCTGATAAATAACAAATGATCAGTAAACATTTATGGATTGAATGAATGAGACACTTAAATATAAATCACTGTAAAAATTAGAGATTATATTTATTATTGGCATTATAAGAAATATTGCTAAAATAACCAATCATGTGTCTAAACAAGATGGCAAAGGTATAACTGCTTGACCACTATATTTTTGTAACATTGTTAGCTCCGCTTTCACATCATTGTTAATAATCTTCCTCGATGTGTAAATATAAACATTTGCGAGCAAAAACTACAAATTACTAGGTCAATATCAGGGTCAGATGACAATACAGTTGAGTGGTTAGTGCTAGTCTTTGCATACCATTGAGTAGCAACACATTAGCCAAATAATGCTATGATAGTAAAGCAATACTTAAAATAATACTGAAATACATATAGTTCATTTAGAGAAAGAAACAGACATAAAAAGCTGACTTGCGTAGCTATTTTATGAAAGTTAACCCTTGATGTGAAACAGCACTGTTAATGCAAGAGTATTTGTGCAGAAATGAGGGTGTTTCTGAATTAGAGCAGTTATGCCTAACATTCAGGTTAGTGACTGGTTATGATCTACTGTCACAGAATTCTGAATGTATTTCTCTCAGATAATACGTATGCAATCTTCTATGCCTTAGATAGATAATAAGGATTGCATTGTGAGGAGGGCAACTTTAACGGTCTTGCATTTACTTTCAAAGGTCCTAAGCAAAAAGTCCATGGCAGAAGATTAACCACAATACAGTATTCTGAAACACAGTGTGATAAAATGACTTAAGAATGAGGCTAGGGATAAAAGATGTGCAGAGTTTTCCTCTTTCCCACTGTAACCACAGCAACCTCAGATGTAGCTCTGCATCAGAGGTCTTCTATGCACCATTTAGGCCTTCAAGGAGGGAGGAAGCAAGGGCAGATGTAGATGTGATCACATCACTCTTTTCATCTCAATGTTTAGTGCCTAATTTCCACACTCGTATTTTCTGGGCTGCAAATTGCACTGTCATTGTCTTTTCAGCGTTTCAGACTATTTTTTTTCCATCCTGCATAATGCTATCAGAGTGCTTTTCCTAAAACCTGGGTTTGAACTTTTTTTCTGTGCTGTGAGCTTTAAAATGTCTCCTGTATGCTCACTGTGCAACACAGGGCCTTCAAAGGGTACACAACCCATTCTCAATGTGATGCTGCTGCTTAGCAATATTAGCTATCACTTCTTGAACATCATCTAGGCTTTAAGAACATACTTTGGATGCCTGTTTCCTTTTAATCCTGCCAGGAACTCTACAAGTAATTATCATTCTTTCCTTTTAACACAGGAGATTCAGAGGAGTAAATTAGCATGTGCAGAGTCACCTAGCTTTTTTTGTGATGGGCCAATATTATGTGACTAAGCTTGTTTGATTTCAAAGCTTGTGTTCTTTCCTCTATAATCTTAACTCAAAGCTTAGCTTGATATACCTACTTAGAGTTCTCCAGCTATTCCTTCCCGTTTTTTTGTCCCTTTGCCTTTGTGCACTTTGCTCTTACCATCTGAAATTCTGTCTCTCCTTGATCACTTGGACAGTCCTTGTTTCTCTCTGAAGCCCTCTTTCCCATCCTTTCTGCCGAGAGGCATTCAAATGATCTGCTCCTTCTACTGCCTTAGTGAATCCCATATGTAACTCTATTACAACTTCTAAATTGTCACATTAATGATTAAGGTTTGCATGTCTGACTCAGTTTTTGGACCATAATTTCCCTTAGGAAACGTGTCATGATTATTCCTTTATACATTTTATGCATTTTATAAAAGTAATCTTAAGTAATTCTAAAATGTTACAATCAAAGTATAAGAAGGATACTTGGGGAACAGTTGAATTTTGCATGTTTTGTGCATTGCACCACCTGCTGTTGGGAGAAATTTCTCACTCTTTTGTCATGGAAATTCCCTAGGTTTTATATTAGATTCAGTTGACATCTCTGGTTGAGTTCATTAAAGACCCAGCTTCTTGCTAGTCTCAGGTAACCCAGATCTTTTTCTTGAGTTATTTACTTAAGTCCTGTGGCTATGACAGGCCTTCTGGTTTTTTGTTTTTTTTTTTTTTTTTTTTTTTTTTTTTTTTTTGTGATGCTCACTGGGAAGGGAGAATTAACTGAAGAAAGCATTTTGGTTAGCATGGATATTTTCGCAGCCATTATTGGAAGCAGCTATTACAGTGATTTGGAGAGTGAGCCAGCAGATAGAAGTTCTCTTCCTCTCTCTCTTGCTATCTTTCTCTTTCCTTATTTCTGTTCCTCTTTATCATTTTCTTTCTTTGTCCCTCCTTCTGTTTGTAAATCTGCCTCTCAAAATTTTTTAAATCTTTGTTTGTTTATTTTTCTTTTATATTCTCTTTTTCTCCCTGTGGTGGACTGTACTCAAGGAGATGCATAATGAAAATGTAGCAGAAATGAAAGAGTGACTCTGGTACCTCCACAGGTTCCTTCTTCCTTGCTGGTACAAATGCCCCTTCTGCATACAGATGTTTCCCTGTCTGCTTCTCTGCTATGCTCTGATGGGGTCTTTGGTTCCTCACTAGCACTCTAGTGCCATGCTCTTGGGCCTTATAACCAGAGTCCCAAGAAAATTAGCCTTTTTTATTTTGTAAGCTGCCCAGGGTCAGGTGTTCGTTAGAAGAGCACAAAATGAACTAACACATATAAATTCAGATATTCAGTAGAACAGTATTTTTATTTCATATTAAACTGAAGGTTCATATCTTGTCTAAGAATATGAACATTTTATGAAAATCAAAACATGTGTAAGAGGTAGCTGTTTTGATAAGAATGTGCTGAAGTCTTAGATCATAGTGAATGTCAAGACATTCCCAAGGGGTTCTCATTTTGCTTGAGAAAATAAGAAGATTTGAGCGTATGTTAATGAAGTGTTCATGCTCAAGTCATTAGGTGTTTGAAGTACTCCTGCTTTGTAGGCAGTTGTTGTAGATCAAGTTAATGCAATATTTATCCTAAGTTACCTTGAATAGGCTATTTCAAGGATTACCAGTAGATAGTGATGACAGAGATGAGTGTCATTTTGCTCTGAGAGATAAAAGGTATAATAAAAGAGTGGTTTGGAACACTAAACTCTGATTTTAAGAATATATTCACACTTTCTTAATAAGTTCTGAAATCTGAAGTAGTTGTTAATAAGGTTATTCCAGATCAGAAAGTTATAATTTGTATGTTGTAAAGTACATGTTAGATAAAGTAAAATGATAAACTTTTCTAAATTGACTATCTGGATTTTTTTGCAGCAAGTTTTATCTTTTGTTAGAGCTTTATGATACTTTTATTTTTGTTCAAAGATAATTCATTCCATACTAAAATTCAGAAGAGTCATAATGATATTCTTTTGGCTCATGTAATCCTTTTTCTATTTAAAAAATTTTCAAACAATATGCTCTCATGTATTTGATGCCCAGCATATCTAAACCAGGGACAATGGTGGATATAGTTTTCTTTTGTCCTTCCCTCTTTCCTCCTCTTTTTTTTTTCTTTTTTTGAGCAGTTTGATAGACAGTCACTCTTTTCTGTAAACCATTATAGATGTTAGAGGAATCTATCAAAACTGTCTAAATTGAGTTCTCTGCTGTATTACTTAGTCTGCCTTTAGTATTTGCCATCAAGAGAAAATCCAATTTAATTTACTTTAAGAATAAAGAAATATTTAAATTGTCTCCAATATACAGAAGGTCCAGAGAGAAGTTGTGACTCCCAAAAGGCTTTTCATGTTTGCTTTGTCTGTAGTTGGCATGCCGAGTGCTTCAGCTGTTCTTAGCTCCAGAGTAGCACATTGTACAATCAGAGAATGGAAGACGTTTTTGTAAGCTCTGTAATGTAGTGTGAATTAAATCACATATCCATCTGGAAAATGCAGGGAATGAGATAAAAGAAGAGTTCCCTAGAAGTTAACGCAGGTACTCCTGACAGAAAAGGAGATAGCGTAAGTGGAAAAGGCAACCGCCGTTCACTCTTTTTATCATGCCTTCTGGTACATTGCACATAAAGTAACACTGTAGTGAACTCTAAGTTCAAAGATGAGAAAGTGAGGGCAGTATTTTCACAAAAAAGATTGGGTTTACAGATAATCTTGTGTAGGAAAAATAAGAATACTTAGAAATGCCATATTACATATGCTTTTGTTCAGATTTATTTATTTAATTTCTATGGAAGGTAAAATTACAGAGAGGGAGAGCGAAAGAGAAAGAGTGAAAAAGGGGTAGGGGAGAAAGAGATCTTCCATTTGCTGGTTCACTCCCCAGTGGCCACAATAGCATGGTCTAGTTCATGTCAAGTTCAGGAGCCTCAAGCTTTTTCTGGGTCTCCCACTCAGGTTCAGTAACTGAAATACTTGGACTATCCTCTGCTGCTGTTAGCAGAAGCATAATAGGAAATCTGATTGCAATTGGAAGAAGTGGAACTCTAACTGGCTCCTATATTGGATGCCAGCAATGTATATATTGTTAGCAGTTGACTCTGATGTAGACAGTTTTGTTTGCCATTAAATGATACTTTGACAAATTTGCTTAATTTCTATGTCTGTCAGTTGTTTAATCTAAAAATTAGATTATTGAAGTCCTGATATGCAACTAAAAATAGTGTGGTGAGTTTAATGATTACTGTTAAGACACATGAACTTTAATGGACAAATAATATACAAATGTGGAATGTGTATATGATAATATTTAGTAATATAGAAGGTGTATTACATGGCAATCAAACATGGTAAAAATTTTTTTACATATGTCAAGTTTGTGTTATAAAATAGGAATTGGTAAAAGTGGTTAGTGGACAATTACCTCAGCTATCACTCTTAGCCATCTGTCCTCTTCTGATTCTAAAGATAATCACCTGGTTGCTCTCCATGAGTAAGGTCATTTTAAATCCAGCATATTTTCAGTGTAAAATATTATATTCAGTTTGCACAAAAACCTTATTTTCTGTGCACGAGCAAAACTGTGATAGGTCAGTTCTCAGTGATGGAATGGGGAAGAGAGAGCTTTTCTAGTTGAGACCTTGCTTCTCGATCAGATGTTTTTTGGATTGACCGTGACATTTGAAAAAGTAGCAACTTGATTTTACTCACATAGGTTTTTCTTTTTTGGCATTGGTGTGTTGTGTTCATTTTCCCAAAGAAGCAACAGAGAAATGGACTGTAACAAAAACTGTTTATTTCTGGAATGAACCTCCTAAAGTCTTAGAGAATGCCGGAGGATTAGACACGTCATGATATTCTGAACACCTTTAGTCTCCCAACTGAATTTAGAGGCAGAAAGTGTGAGGACTGTTATAAATAGCAATTATGAGTTTAATATAAAATTGCCTTACTGGAGTGATTTCTTTGCAGAGATAATGCAAGTTTTGAATAAATAGATCCATGGAGATAAACAGTTCTAAGAAATATAAATGAGTAACCTTCAAAATGAGTCACCTCATGTTCCTCAGATTACAACCTCAGATCAAACAGTTAATATTTCTAAGTCATCTTTGACTAGAACTCTGAAGCATTAATCCAATTAAGATGTATATGGATGCATGCATATGAATCAAATAAATTTATATTTTGTCAGGATGAAAAACACCTGTGGAATTTAACTTGTGAATGTACAGAAAGGAATGTCTTTAGATTCTTCAATTGTGAAATACTTAAAACAATCTTATAATAATAACAATGCTCGTTACATATACAAAATTCTAGTATATGTGGTTGGAAAAGTTCAGTTTGAACTATTCCACCAAAAATTCATCATGAAGGTGATTTTACATCAATGCACTCCTTCAAATGACTTTCTCTCATTTCACTTGGGCATTTTCTTCCTGATAATTAATTTACTATTTTTTCACTCTCTGATTTGTAGATAGTATCATTAATTGTAGTTAATGACATGATTTTTTCTATAGCAGAGGGAGAGAGATGAAGGAAGTTGTGATTCAAAGTGGGAGTGTCTGACCTAATTCAATCTGGTGGAGATTATAAAGCAGGATCAGCTATTAAAACACCAACTTTTTTGTTCTTGCTCTTTAATGTTCCCCCGATACAGAATAATCATAGAAATAACTTAGTTCATCATTTCTTTAGTATGTGAAACTAGATTTTGACAGCTCAAAAAGGAGGATATTCTTTCTCTGATTAAAAGGAGACTCGGCACACTGTTAGTCATTCCACTTTTGATCCTTTCTTTTTTTATTCTATTTATTCATTTCTTTTTCACATTAGGCTGAAAGCTGCCTATGCATAGCTTGTATTTACTATTGCTGTATCTACAATTTGGTACAAGAAGGAACACATACACATTTCTTCTGTCAGAAAGTAAACAGGGAGAAAGCATGGTAGGGCATCAGGCAATGCCAGCATCCCATATGAGCTGTGAGTTTCTGGGTGCTTCACTTTTTTATGATTCATTTATATTTTTCTTGAAAGAGTTATAGAGGAGAATAAAGGCAGAGAGAATGGTCCTCCATCCACTTGATCTTTCCCTTTGAAACAGTGCTGAATTGGTCCAAAGCTGGAGTCGGGAACTTCTTCTATGCATGCAGGTGCTTAAGGCATTGGGCCATCCTCACTGCTTTCCCACACCATAAAACAGGAAACTGGTTTGGAAGTGGAGCAATTGGGATTTGAATTGACACCCATATGTGATGCAGGTGGAAATAAACCAACATGCTGGCCCTGGTGCTCCACTGCTAATCTACTTCTCTGGCAATATGCCTGGGAAATCGTCAGGAAAATGTTAAGCTCCTGAAAACATGTGGAAGATTCAAATGGAGTTCCAGACATCTAGTGTTAGCCTAGTCCAGCCCTGACCATCACAGCTGTTTGGGGAGGGAACCAGCAGATAGAAGATCTCATTTTGTTAGTCTCTCCCTTTCTGTCTGTAATTCTGCCTTTGACTGGAGTTATGTATAAAGTAATCTGTAATGATTTATTAAATCTAATTCTTTATTGCTCACCTGAATGTTTGCATCTGGAACACAAACAGCTAGAAAAATGATGTTGGTAAAAGTTTGTAAGATATTTCAATCAGTTTTCTTCATTTTAAAAATATTTTTAAGTTTTTGCCTGGCAATTTAAAAATATAAAATTATACATATACCTAATATTTGGAAGGCTGAGTTACAAACAGATAGAAAGAGGGAGGGAAGGAGAGAGAAAGAGATCCTTCATTCAGCCACAGAAATGATTCATGTTTACCATGGTAAATCCAAACACATAGAAAAGTCAGCTGTGAACCATTGTTCCACACATTCAAACACTAACTATATCAGCTTTTGTTGAAGGACTAAGTACTGTGTTACATGATTAGTCACTATCACAAAATAGAGACACATTTTGGACACTGTCCCGTTATGTGTTAGCAAGCACTTTGATAGCATTATCCAGATACCGTGATTTGTCCCTGAGACCATCAGTAGGATCGTTATAGATTTGATTCATAATATAGATAAAACTAAAAGTCACAAACCCTTAATCTAGTAGCTTGTGGTTATCTTTGATTTATAGGATAACAGAACTGACAACTGATGGTTATTCCTGCAACTTTTTTTAACTTTTTAACACTATTATTATTATTTTTTCCATTTTTGTTTTGAATTTTTGAATCTTATGGTACAATTTCATAGAGACTTGGATCCACCCCCCCACAAATGCCCACTCCCCAACAGATTTTCTCCCACATTGCTACAGTAGTGTAGACCTTCATAAGGAGTCATGATTCCATCAGTCTGTTATTTAAGTGTGCTGACATTGCTGCTACAATGTCAGACAGTCCAGCATCCCATTGTCTACACATTTCCAACAGTTTATAAATGTTTCATTTTTTAGGTTATTGTTGTTTTTTTCTGCTGTTGATACAATCCCACTGGTTTATTTTTGCCTTGGTTGCCTGTACTTTTCTCAAACAAATAAATAAAAGTCTATACTGACATTTTGTAATACTTCCTTCTAGTAATTTCTTGCTGTCATGTCTTTTATTTAGATAATTGACAATTTGGTGTGGATTTTTATAATGTAACAGATAGTGGACCTCTGTCTTGTGAATATGGAATTCTAAGAATGTCTTTTCTCCATTGTATGTTTTTGGCATCCCTTTCCTTGTTTTGTTTGCTTATTTGGTTTGACTTTGACATGCCGTTACCATTTGAGTATGTAGGCTGTTATAAGCATCATTCATAAAGATAAAATCTCATTTATCTCTATAATATGTAGGCTTTGAAATTTAAAGTCGTTAACTTTTGTAAATCCCTTAAGAGAGAAAAATCAGAGATCTAGCAAGGAATATTAAATTACCTACTGCATGGTACGAATGTTCACACATTATTATTTTCATGATATCTTTATTTTTTCAACACAAAGCTGTAATAAAATAAATAATACATGTTATGAAATATATATCCAAATATATATAGAAAAAATATATAAATATGTATATACACACAAATAAAAATATTAAATGCAGCCAAGGTTATGGTGTGTGAAGAAAGAAAGCTCTTCAGATGCCAAAAAAGGTATTATTTCTAAGATTCTCAATTTGCTTCATCAACATTTTCTTACTTCTAGTTGATCACGGTTTTTGCTTTCCATGGTTAATAATATTGGAAATTGTCCACTCATTTAATCAGTAAGTACATATCAACTCTTCAGTGGCATCATTCTGCCAGGTGCTACTACTTGAAGATGAATAAGAAGACTTTGTGTTCTGATCAGGGAACACAATCAAATAGCATAAGTATAATAGCATAATAGAATCCTAATTACAGAGAATTGTGGCATTAAGGAGCCAAGTGTAAAAAAATGAATGGTATGGGTCTGTAAGAGTCAGGTTTTGAAACTAGTCTGAGGCAGATCATAAAAACATATAATGTGCATGTAATTTTGAAGAGGCAACAGGTTATACAACATGGCATGAAAACCCATTTGAGGATTACAAAGATTACTCTGGAACTAATATGTATACTCAGAAATGAGAAAAGTTGACTTGAATAGAAGCAGTGGGAATATACTGAAGATGATCATTGTGCAGAATAAATTGATGAAATCAACAGTTCATCATCATTGGAGGACTATAATAGGAATCATCTAGGGAGACTATCAAATAAGCTGGGAAACTGGGAAGGTTACAATGGTATATTCATTAAAGAGGTGATAAGAGACTAGATATTGTATTTTCAAAGGAAAAAATAAGTCTAATGTTTAACTTTGAACAGTGCATTTAAATTATCAAATTACAAATAAAAATATCTGGATGACAGCTAAATATGTAGCTTTGTGATTCCAAAAAGATCTAAAGACAAATTTGATAATCACCAGCATAAATATTAATCACAATTATGGTAACAGTGAAATTATACACTAAAACGGATGAAGTGTCTTCTGTTTGTTGGTTTTGGAGAAGACAGAAACATCAGATAGAGATTAGTAAAATTATATGTCACAAATACTAGGACCGCTGAAGTAAATGAGTCTAAAAACTGTAACAATTGTAGGAGACAGACAAGCATTCGAGATATATGTTCATAAAGGACCATGAAGTTGTTTTGTTCTTCAGATTCTTTTTTTCAGTTCAATACCATTTCCTACCCTGGCTTCAAATTGGAAGTAGAATTCAAAAGTCAAAATGTTTGAAAATATTTCTGAACCATATTTGTATTAGTTTTTGATTTTATTTCTCCATAGTCTACACAGATCTTTTGAGATAGAATTTACCCGGCTACAATGATGGTAAACAAAATGAAAGTAGGTTGAAAAATAAATACGCTCACACACATTGTGAATACCACTTTGGTAGGAAGGCATGACTGTGGTTTATCAGTGGCATGAAGAACCATGTGTTCTCTCTGTTTACGGTGCCCTTAACTTTCTCCTGTGGCTGTTCCCCAAATGATTCCACAGTGTGATCACATGATTTCCAATGGCAAGCAAGCATACAATTCTATGCTCACATCAGAGATATAAAATAGGGTTTTCTGAAACTTTTCATTGAGAATTGAGACTTACCACTCTCAGAGGCCTCCACCTAATCTTTCATGTTTGTTTGGCTGTCATTGGATTACATGGTGAGAATTACACTTTGACATACCAGATCTACCCAAGGACATGATGGGTAAAATCAGTTTCCTTCAGCCAACATACTAACACAAGCTGATTAAGTTCTTAATTCTACATACATTAGCAATTTCACCATGATTTATCAAGACAGGTTTTTAATATGCGTTATTCTCTTTAATAGTGGTGAAACTTAGTTTAAGTGACCTGTTTTGTCATTGAAGAATGGAATTGTATAGCAATCATGTAACTGCTTGCGCTCTGCAATATAAGATGTGATTCCAGGTTTGTCTGCCTTCCAAGCCATTAACCATGACATTTTATTCAATTTCAAGAAAAACTGTTTATCTTTCTGCTTCATTTCCCTTTAGCGATGAAGATACTGTTTCTTTCTAAACAATTGACCAAGGCCTGGTAGATGAGCTCAAATCTTCAAGTGTCTAAGGGATGTCACTCATGTAAAAAAGCTCATTGTGACTTCCTTTCATTACAGAGGTCCAGGAGAAAGTCATTTAGTCACCTGCTACAATAAGACAGAGTGGGTTCCTGGAAACTGTTACACGGAATCAGGATGTATTCAGCAGTTAGACAGCAAAAATTCTCCCATAGAGTCTGCTTCACAGGGGTGTTCAGAAGGAGACACAGACTGAAACCTTCTCCTGGAAATTCATTTGTTTCATCAAGTAGGACCAGCAAGATGTAAAAAGATTCCCATGAAATAGGATGTGAATCCTGATAGAGCTACTTACTGATAAATAGGGAAATAACAGTTTTATTGAAATTACTAAAATCTAGAGAACTTTAAGAGACATATAAAAGATCAGAATCAAGAGTGTTGGGGCCTGTGTTATGGAACAGTGGGTTAAGCTGCCATTTGTGACTCCTTGGAAATATAATATCAGATTTCCTGATTCAACACCAGAGCCCATGTTTGAGTTCCAGGTGCTTTGCTTCAGATCCAGTTCTCTGTTAACTCACCTTTGTAAAGGGAGCGGGTAATGACCCAAGTACTTGGGTCTCTGCTATCCATGTCAAATACAAGGGTGGAATTTCTCGCTCATGACTTTGGCCTGACCCAGCCCACACCATTATAGCCATATATGGAATGGATCAGTGGATAGCATAGTTTTTCTTTTTTTCTATCTTTTTCTCTACCTCTTTTACGCACTTACCCACCCTTTCCTTAAAATTTATTTAAGGGAAATAAATTTTCTTGAAAGAGTAAAAATATTACCAAGGAAATACATATTTCATTGAATTGAATGAAGATTGGAAAAGATATTAGAAAAGTAGACTCTCAACTTGATTTAGATAGGATTTGATCTTGCAAATGAGAAAAACCATGCTTACTTACAGACAATAGGAACAAAGGTAAGCAAATGAGGTAGAAATGGAATAGAAGCACTAAAGCTTGGCCAGTCAGTTTGGTTGGAGAAGGGTTTTGCTGGTTGCTGTTGCTGCCTGGGTCCTTGCTGCCCTCTGAGGGAAGGGACTGACCTCATCTAAAATTAAAGTCTTTTTCTCATCTGTGGCTTAGGAGGAATGAGTAAGTGTGCTACTGCCTCAGACACAGACAAAAGCAACTGGGACGTTTGCTATGAAACATCTAAAGGTATTCAGGAAGTTTTGAGGCTGGTGTGGGAGCAGTTACTAATGGAATATTGTGTGTGTGTGTGTGTGTGTGTGTGTGTGTGTGTGTGTGTCTTTTTTAAAGGTTGCAGGGGCTAATGTTGCAGTTGAGTGAGAGCCGTATAGGGGCAGGGGAGAAGACAGACCATGGTGTTCTTGAATCTTTTTTATCTTTGCCTTTCATGCAGTGGATTTGTTTGCTCTGTCTATCCAGTATGTTGTAGGAAATGTGGAGATGGAAAACAGAGTCCATCTGAGGACAACAAAGGCTGCATGCATGATAAGAAATGATTGGTACCACTTAAAGAGAAATCCGTAATTAGAATTTTGAAATCAGGCAATGAGCATCATCAGATATGTTAAAAAAAAGTTATGTTTCAGAATCATTTACCTTTCATTTTCTATTATAGAAATATAGCCATACAAAAATGATATGTTTAAGAAAGAGATTTTATTTTTAAATTGTTAACATCATGTATCAATGGAGAAAATTAAGTGAATAGAGAAATACTAGTGATTCAAAAGAAATGTAGACTAGTTTTCGTTAGACAAGCAAGGAGTCTATTATGCCTGGGTAGGGCCATAACAAGGGAAATAAGGAGGAACTAATACTAACAAATATTTCAAAAGTAGAAGTGCCAAGATTCGAGAACTAACGGATTATTAAATCCAAGAAAATAGTCAAAGATCATTCTTGATTTTGATCTTGGTGCTTTGAATTTGATGAGGTGATAAACATTCACATACAAATAAGAAAAGTAAGAGGAATGGTTTGAAGGAAAGAGAAAACTTAGGCTTTAAGACTGTTATTTGTTTATTTTACATATAAAAGGAATTCATTAATACATTAGATTCTCAGGGTTGCAGAAAATACCTGATAGGTACAATTCTCATCAGATCACATGTTAATGTGATATTAGTAAAAGAGAATGGATTCATTGTAGCTCAAAGATACAATTCTAAGAGTTTATTGAAACCATCCATACCCCAACATCCTCTCTCCCTCTTTCCTGCTTCTTTTGAATTTATGCTTCATGTATTAGAGATATATTACATTTCTGTAGTTAATAATAAATAACTGGACAAATAAATATAACCTTTGCATTACTTAAGAGCTAAAAATAAATAATGTGGAGGGATTTGAAGCACTGTGGTTGTTATAGAAAAAATGAAATAGAAGACAAGGAAAGATATTTTACAGAATTTAATTTTGAGGGCAATTTGAGAAATTAATAACATGACTGTAAGCACAATTAGTAGGACTGTCTTAGAAACACTTATTGCAAGCCAAGAAGAAAGTAATTCATATCCAAGTTAAGGTAGCACATACGTTTTCATAGAGAGAAAAGAAGTTTGGCTACTGCTTAGGACTTGCTCAATAAATACAGAAAGATACATGCACTCAATCACTTAAAAGTTATTTATTTGCTGTGAAATAATGATGTTATCCTTTTTTTATTATTTTCTTTTGGAGATTACTAGCATACTATAAAATTCATTAAAAATATGTGGATTAAGAATAGTCAATCACTACAAATGTTTCATCTATGTTCTTTCAGAAAGTTTTGCATTTAATGCGAATATATATACATGTAATCATATTAGACTTGTTTTTCTACACTTCATAAAATATTCTAGAAAATAAATCACAGTAGTTATTTTTATATAACAGTATATGGTATTCTATAATATAGACATGCAGTGATTCTTTAACTTTATCATTACGTATAGATACATAAATAGTAACCAGCTGTTTTTCATATTAACAATGAGAAGATAGTGAGCATCACAATTCAAATATCTTTGAATGCAAGTATGGATAGTCATGTCAGATTTCCTTATGCCAAAAAGCATGTATATAAAATATGCAGTATCGACATAAATGTGTTTAGAAACATGCACATGTTTAAGCAATTCAACCACAACTACTTTAACTATTGCTATTTTATTTTAAAGATTTATTTATTTTTATTTGAAAGACATTTTTACCAATAGGGAAGTAGAGTCAGAGAGCGAGGATTTCCATCTGCTAGTTCACTTTCCAAATGCCTGCAAGGGCCAGAGCTGAGTTGGTCTGAAATCAATATCCAGGGCCTTCTTCCTGACATTCTACGTGGGTGCAGAAGTCCAAGGCCTTGGGCCATCCTCTGACGCTCTCCCAGACTATAAGCAAGAGAGAGCTGGATTGGAAGTGGAGCAGCTGGGACATTAACCTGAACCTGTATGGGTTCCAGGACTTATAGAAAGAAGATTAGCCTGCTACGTTTTCCTATTTCCATTTTAACAATAAAAATGCAAGCATGTAAGCATAATGTTAAGTGGTACAAATAATGTCTCTTGATTGAAATATTAAAGAATGAGCTAACAAACTCTTTCCACTGAAAACATGCCAGGAAACTTTGTCTTTCCGTCTTCAGCATTTCATTCCATCAACAGATATATGTTCATTGGGAGGTTTGGATTAGCTGAACTGCCCAGCACAGTCTAGTAACTACCAGAAATGACCAACCCACATATACCTGGGTAGAGTCACATGACAAGAACATGTGAAAATGGTTACATTTTACTTTTTAAAATAGTTATATTTTATTTTAAAGTCAGAGTTACAGAGAAAGGGAGAGAACAAGAGAGATGGAACATCCATTGATTCACTCCTCAAATGGTACCCATGGGTGGAGCTGGGCCAGCACAAATCCGGAGCCAGGAGCCACGAGCTTCTTCAGGTCTCCCACACTGGTGCAGAGGCACAAGGACCTGGACCCTTCCCCTGTGACTCCTCAGTCCATTAGCAGGAAACTAACTGTATAAGAAGTGGAGCCTCCGGGACTCAAACCAGTGCTCATATGGGATTCTGGCATGGCAGGTGGAGGCTTAGCTTGCTGAAACTTGGTGTTTGGTCCAGAAATTTTTTTGTCTATATTTCATGAAATTGACATTCTAATAGGAGAAAACTTACACCTGATGGAGCAAGGACATTCAGATTTAAACTAATGCTAGTATTTTTATATTACTATTCCCAATTCAAGATTATTTAAGATGTAGTTTAAGTTATGTATAAAGCATTTATGTAGGACAGAATCCACAGGCATAGTGCCAGCTTTTACACATTTCCTGGTAATGACTGTGGAGCCAGTATATTCTGACTAAATGACTGCTTCTGTATTCAAGCGCCTCTGGTCTAAAATATTCTGAGTCAATCAGGAGGAATAAACTTTTAGAGATTATCTTCCATGTATGAAAGTGGTTATAAAGGGCCTGTCCTGAAAACCCAGTACTACCCCCTACATATAGTACAATCTGTTTTCACTTTTTAAAAATGAAACTCCAAATGAAACTGTTTGATATATCTTGACAATGGGTTGCTGTACTATCTGGCATTATCGGTACCAGAAATGTCAAGACACACTTAAATAACAGAGTGATGGACAGATGACTGCTTATGAAGGACTATGCTGTTGTAATAATATCGGTAAAATCAGTCGAGGAGTTGGAAACTTGGGGAGGGGGTAGGGAAATCCTAGATCATATGCAATTGTACCATAAAATTAAGAAATAATAATAAAATTTTTAAAAAGAAAAAATAAAACTCTGTTACTTCTTCAAATTTCTAAGCTATAGGTAGGTTATTGTCTAAGCTCTGTGGTCAGATATTGAGGAATATGCCAAGAACAGTACCTTACCCACGTTCACACTGAGTAAGTGGCAGAGTAAGTGTCTCATTGTAATTAAGAAATTACAGTTCAAATGTTCTTTCTAAAACTCCTCAGTTATTCCTGGTGTGCCTGACTGATTTCTAGAGTGAAATTCTCTGGAGAATCCCAGACCCTATCTCAGGGTTTTCTGTATTAAATGTCCAGGCATAAGGGAATTAAAAGGCCTGAGTGGTGCAGGTCTTATCTCTATAGGGGCACATATGATGGACAAATAACATTTCAGGGTGAATCATTGCCCCAGTGTGGGCTGTGGAGTGTTATGTAATGTTATCAACTAGAAAAAAAATAAGATACAAATGCTAAAGATACAACATTTAAAAATTTTTTTCCCTGTGGGAAAAAAGGACAAGCATTCTCCTGAGAATTAAAAAGTGGCAAAAATACATCTGAGGATATGTCACAGTCCTTTGAAAAGGCATTTTCTGGAACTATGCAAAAGTCACTTGAAATTAATACTTTTCATGGGTAACCAAGTAAATGAAGCCTGCTCTAAAAAGATAAACAGAATCTTTCAGATTGTAGAAAAGCAATGCTTGGATAATTTTGAACCTGTTTTTAGCCTCTTGTTTACATAATCTCAAAAACTGTGCTGCTTCTGTTTGTTCAGGTTTCAGAAATAAAACTATCAATCCCTAAGACATGCATTTGGTCTAGCATCAAGACAATGGTTATGTTGCCAATGGCTCACATCAGACACCAGGGATTCAACTCCAGGCTCTGGCCCTGGTCTTGGGCTTTCTGTACTCCTGCACTCTAGGAAAAAGTAGAACATGCCCTATGTAAACAGATTCCTGCCACTCCAAAGGAGGACCTAGTTGGCTGTCCAGCTCCAGTTTCAGACTGGCCTGCCCCTGACTGTTGCAAGCAGTTCTGAAGTGAACCATTGAATAACAGTATTCTCTGTCATAAAAAGAAGTAAATATTAAAAAGTACTATTGCTCTGCAAAACTAGTAACTTCAGCATTGTTTCTGATTGAAAGCATTCACAGCACTGTTATCTACCCACACACTTATATCTTTCAACATCTCAGAAATAAGAAGCAACAGCGTATGCCTAAAATGAAGTGTTAAAGTAGAATAAGCTTAATTTTGTTTTACCTGGGAATGCTGTGCAATTCACTTGAGTGGCAAGCCCATTTCGTTGTAAGCATGCTTCCATCTCATATACATTTAAATTTAATACAGTTGGAGAGAAAAATTAATTTAGTCACGACATGTTAGCTACTATCCTCACATCTCAGTGACTTAATGTCATGGAATTGTGTTATATTTTTTTATAGCACAGGCTTCTGTGGATTGGTAGAGAAAAAGAGGATGATGGTTCATGCAGCTGTTGAGGAACAGCTGGTTTTCTTGCTTCTAGGACCCCATTATTTTCTAAGGCCCAGAAATCTTACATTAGGTATTTTATATCCTAGCTAAAAACCAGGAAAGAAATAAAGCGTGGAGATGTGTTTGACTCCACCCTTAAAATGGCGTGCCTCATTTCATCTGGTGGTTACAAAACTTATTCCTGTGGCTTTAAAAAAAAAAAAACACAGAGTATTGAGAAATATTTAAAAATATACAAGCAGGCTGGGATAGAGATGGAAGTTTGTGCCACACAAAAGTAGCTGATGGGCTGGCATTTTGGCAGTGTGAGCTAAGCCAACGCCTGTGGTGTTAGCATCCCATAAGGGCACCAGTTTGAAAACAGGCTGCTCTGCTTACCATGCAGCGCTAATGTGCATGGAAAAACAGGGAAGGACATGTTAGGGCCCCTGCATCTGGAAGTTTTGTTAATGGTTATATTTGCCACACACTAAAAGCAGCCCACTTTGTATATTCTTATTGTTCATTAAAATAAGACAGAAATATTAAAGTATAACTAGAAGAATAAGTGCATAAATTATTTGTTATTATTAATATGTTTTACAAGGATTAAAATTATATTTTAACACTAATGTGATGGAAAATAGACAATATTTTTAACTTCTATTACAGTATGAAAGTTTTATCATGATATAACTAACATACAGTATCTCACAGATTTACAGTTCACAGTTTGAGAAACCTTATTATATATGGGCATCAAGAAATCATCCTACATTTATTTTTATTTATTTATGATTTTAAAATTCTGTAAAATCACAAATAAATCTACCATAAACATTATTTGCAAGTCCTTACATAAATTTATGTTTTATTTTTCCTGGATAAATATCTGAAAAATATCTCCATACATACACACACACACACACACACACACACACACTTCAAAAAGCTCATAGAAATACTTGTTATGGAAAAAGTAAAGATTTCAAAAAGCTTTGTACCAAAATAAGCACAGTTCAATTTTGTTTCCCATTAATTTTCTGAAGTCTCATGTAACTTTTAAAATGAAATTCTGAAAACAATGTTTATATGAGTGGCGGGTATCATCTTAGATTCCCACTGCCAGTGTCTTCATTTTCAATTCATTCAAGTCATGATTCACTGGTCTTCTAATAAAAAATTGTAATCTGGGTTCCTGTGATATCCTGTGTATAACACAAGTTTATTTTTTGCATTTCTGGAAAATGGGAAGTCTTAGATTAATGATGGAATCTGTGTTTGATGGACTCTTGCTTTCTGATTCATAGAGGTCTCTCTATTCACTCTGTCCATACATGGAGGAAGAAGCAAGGAATTTTTCTAGAGTCTCTGTTATTGGGGCACTGAATTCATTCTTGAATACTCTATATCTGTTCTTTAATTATCTCTTGAATGATCCATCTTCAAACGCCATCAAATTCAATATACCAAATATTTCAAATACCACCAGCTTTCATTAAATGCATTTTATAAGTGAGTTGAACCACAAACATTCAATCTAGAGAAAACCACACCACCAGGCAATTTTTATGTGATCAGTTTCTTTAATTGTAGCCACCATAGTATGTCTGCAGAGGCTTCTCACTGTGATTTCAATTTGTATTTCTTTAATGACTTGCAATGTTCCATATCTTTCCATATTTGATTTTATTTTCATGCGAATGCCTTCTTCACTGATATCTTTCTTTAGACGTTGGTGTGTTTTTAAACTGGTTTTGCTGCATGATCCTTTCCTCAGTGTTCTGAGAAATGACCTTGCCATTAATTAGGTGATCAAGAACTTCCAGTACCTTCTGACTCAGCTCTACTGTCGACTAAGTCCCCTTTAGAGTTGTTCCTCTTCTTTTTAAAGGAGAACACATAATAAACCTAGAATGGCTCTATCTGGGCATTTTGAATGTATAAACTCCCAGAAGTCCAACAACTTTACTTGTCTTCAAATGTCAGCCCTCTAATTCTGAGGTTGTTTAAGTACCTGATTGACACCTTGGCCCCAATTCCAAATCACACTGTAAGGATAGGTTGAGACTTTTCTAAATGACCAAGTTCTGTTTCTTTCTTTGTTAGTATTTCCTTCTTTCAGTGTGTCTATTTTCTCACATATTTTATTATAAGCAGCAAGAGAAACTAGACTTCATGTTCTACAATTTATTAGAAAATACACTCAGTTGAATGTTCAATTTCATAACTTAAAAGTTCCATTTTTTACCCAACAGAAGAAAATAATTCAGCCAAGATTTTTGGCACTTTTTAGTAAGATGTATATTTCTCAGTGTATATACATATACATATATATATATATATGTACACACTTATATACTTATTTACATATATCATATATATGATATAGATGCCATCATGTTATATAATATACATTTTAGTTTTTCCCTTTCAAGTAAATTGCAAACATTAATCTCTTTGATATATGTGTATGCATGCTTAAACACATATATACCAATGTGTATTTTTAATTGTTACATGTTATAACAGTTGGCTACATGTTCTTTTCCCATTAATAGTTCCTTAACAGTTCCATGATCTTGTGGGAAGTTACTTAATTTCTTTCTACCCAAGTTTAATTATACCAAAAAAACTAATGCTAATAAAATGACTAACCCATTATCTGACTGTGAAACTTGAATTACTTTCCTGTGGAGTAGCTAGAATAATATCTGGCAGATGACATACAGTGATAATTTTTACCTGTTACTATTATCTCTAAGATCCATGCCAGATCATATAGTTGTGACCAGAACCTAGGGATGAACAAGTCCCTGAAGCACTCGAGAGTGAGATATTCATTTTATATTTAGATTTTCTGCTCTGGTTAAGTTCACATTTGTCTACCACTTTAATCAGTCACTCAGGTGTCATAAAATTTACCTCACAAAATGTTGAAAGTAATCATATTGTGAATTACATGGTTGTCACTTTTCACTTTTCTGACTTCTCTCCATCTTCTGCCTGGTAGTCCACAACCTCTGCAACTTGACAGCATCTGACACATTGCCCAGAAATGTCTTTTTGAACACTATCCATGCCACTTACATCGACTCTGATATTCAACTGTATTCTATGACATCCTAAAATGTCTGTATTCTCAAAGCAACAGTAATATTAAGTTCATAATAAAATTGCTTTTAATTCATTTAGTTTTGCTGATAGAAAAGGAAAAGATAAGGTAGATTTGAGATTAAACAGATAGAATAGTAAAAATCTCCTAAGATGTTAAAACAGTTGCTTCATAAGAACACAAAAGAATAAGAATCAATGTTATAATTAATACAATTAATAGTAAACTATGTTTACTAATATTACTTTAAATTGATTAATCATGAAATTTTCCAATTTGTTTCATGAATTTTCAACCCAGTACCTTCTCAATAAAGCAGAGCCGTGTTTTTTTACTCATTGTTTGGTAACCTGATCCACAATTAAGTTTTGAATTTCTTAAAACATCTGCAGTCCACATTCTCTGGTAAAATTCAAATGGATAGGCACAAAATATACTTTGGTGAGTTCACCTTTACTCTCCAGATGAGAAATTACAGTGATTTTTACATTAGTGTCGTAAGTCTGGAGAAAAGTGGGTTCTTCTGTTCGTTGTGTTATATATATATATATATATATATATATATATATATATATATATATATATATAATTTTTTTTCAACTGGCACATGACTGCTGAGGAAGAAGATGAGAGTTTTACTCTATTGTTGAAGCAAGCTGCAAGTCAATTTTGAGGTTAAAGATGCAGCTGCTCCGCTCCTTGGCTTTTGGGAGAACTGTTTTAGAGAAATTTGCTTTTGAGAAGGTGGCTACATGAACTATCTTTCCTTGCCCCACAGTAGCAGTTAAAAATCCATTCAGATGTTTTAAGCAAAGTTCACTTGATTGTAGGTCAGTACTCGGTGGATAAATCACAAAATTGCTTCAAATAATGTACGTGATTTGCTGTCTGCCTGCTGAATAGAAGCTCTGAACTGAGAGAGCATGAGGGAAGAATTGTTTCCTCACCCCTAAGGTTAATGCCCTTGTCGCAGCTGAAGTCACTGGCAAGTAAACACAGAGAAGTAACTTAAAATGCAACCATTTCCATCAACCTGCCAGAGGCAGCAGACAAAAAAAAAAAAAAAAGATAGTGATTCCCATCTTTGCCAGTGGCAGGACATTTGTTAAAGAGAAAAGAACGGGGCAAGAAATCCCTTGGCAAAAGAGCTTGAATGAAATATGCCACCAGAAGTGCAGGACTGTTCAGCAATAGCCTTTTGTAATCACCGAGGCTTTTTAGGGTGGTGAAGTGTACCACTTTGGTGAAAGTGTTTGGTATGAATGTTTGCCTTCATGGTATTAGGCTGTTGGCCCCATGCTGCACAAATAATCTTTCTCAAGCACCATTTTCATCATGTTGCTCTTCCTCGAGGACCTTTGGGAAGAGACCCCTGGGGTCTAGAGTATTCAGTCCAAACCTAGCCTGGCCTGCCCGGAGGTCCTCCTCTAGTGAAGTCTGGCCTCTGTTGTGCTACTAAGTAGGACCTCTTTAGTTCCTTCAAATTGAAAGGATGGCTTGCTATCCTTAGAATATATTTTATTTTGTAGAAACTGGCTTTAAAATCTTGCTCTTGATAGTTATTCTTCAGCCCTGCTTTTGCTCTTTGTTCCCAGACCTATTCACTTTCACATACATTCCCAATCACATCTGGCAGATTCTCTGAAAGTACCTTGGGAATTGGCATTTCCAGAAAAGCCTTGCCCCACTAATCGCAATCCCGGTCTATTTATTATGATTCTATAGATGACTGTAGGAATGACCAGAGGGATATTCTACTCATACGTTATACTGCTTTTTTTATTATTAAATTCATTTAAAAGGCAGAGACCGACACATACACAGCACATGTGCATGCACACACCACACCAACACATACACGGAGAGATTTTTCTCATTTGTTGATTGACTCCTCAAATGCTTGCCACGACAGGGACTGGGTCGGAGCTGGAGTCAGCAATGCAATCTAGGTGTCCCCTGAGAGTGAGAGGAACCCACTTTCTTCAGTCATCACTGTCACTTTCCAAACTCTGAATTTGCAATAAGCTAGGATCATCTAGGTCTGGGAATTGAACCAACTGTACACAGATGGTGGGTGAGGGAATGTAACTGCCAGGATAAACACCTGCTCCCTTATGTAGGCATTTTTTATTGAAAAATTACTTGGTTATTTATTCTTTTATTTGTTGCACTTATGTCCTTTATTTCATTTCTTTGTTATCAAGAATGTTGTTAAATAATGAGTGCAAAAATGTACTACAAATCATTATGATTTAAGGGATTACTAGATTCTATTCTATTTGAATCCCTAGCAAAGTCTTCTAAGAGACTCGGGTAGAACTTTCTTAAAGAAGCATGTTCAAATTAATGTGTGATTGTACTAGGAATAAAGTAGGAGCTTTTCAGGAGGAAGCACATTTGAGAATCTCATTTTTAGAAAGTAACACTTTAAGGAAAACTTGCATATATGTGGTTCTTTTAAACTTTGGCTTTACATAATAGTGTAACCATTTTTCTGTGTTATAGGCAAGTTCACTGAATGAAAGTGTTTTTTTTTTTTTTTAACAAATTTGAGCCTTCTAGACAAATGTCTTGATAGGTATTGTATGATATAGCATTATTTAGAACTTACAAGGTAGTCCCAGAAACTAATTTGATGTTATGATCTTCCATGATCTGCTTCGTGACCTTGTCTTATGAGTCTAATTCTTTCTGGACTATTGATTATTTCTTCATGAAACTCTCTTTTGCTTCAAAGTAAAATGTATTTGGTTCTCAACATTTTGTTTTCCTCATGACCTTGTGAATATGAGAAAGTTCCAAGTTTTATACTTGCTCATTGCTTTTTCTCTCCATAATCTTATCCACCTGTAGTCTTGGGATATTCTGTCCTCCCCTTTATCATCATTTAAGACAGCAAAAGCTGACTACAAGTTTTCTCTTTCATTGTTAAGTCATTTGGAATAATACATAAATCAGTTGTAGCCACAAAAGTGAGCATGGTGCTATGGAGTGTATTTGAGTCTGTACAAAGGGGAAGAAGCCTCATTCAACATTGAGAAATATCCAGTTATTGAATAAATCATATAAAATGACATGATAGTATATCAACATCAGAAGATGTAGAGGAGTTGGCCCTAACAAAAAGAATTTGTGGGAAAACATACATAATTAAGTTCCCTGTACACTGTCAAAGCTTAGAGAATTTAAAGTGAGCTTGTGACAGTAGTCAATAAGAACTTTAAAAAACTTGCTGATTTCCCCCTTTTTAGTTACCCTCCCTGGGAAGGTACATACATCAGTCATGACAATCATTAAAAAAGGACATTTATTTATCTATATTATTTTCCATGATTCAGCTTTATAGGTATAAGGCTTCCGCCTCTATCACCCATTTCCTCCCCCACTCTCCCCCACCACTGTTCATGCACATATTATTACAATAGAATAGTCCTTCAGCAACAGTCACAAGTGTATCATTCTGCTATTTAAGTGTATCATGACATTGTGGGTATTGACAATGGTAGATAGTCTGGTATCCTGTCATGACAAAGATTTTTATTTATAGACCATGCAAGCGTTAGCCATTTAATCATTTTTTAAGCCAGTGCAATCGAACTTGTGCTTAATATATCTTATCCAAAATAAAAATCTCCCCAAGCTCTTTTGCAGATATTTCACAAGTGAGGAATTGGCAAAGTTTTTCAATGAAGGCCAAAACGGTAAATATTTCTGCTTTGCAGGGCAGATAATCTTAGTCAAAAATATTCAACTCAACTGCTGTGTTATGAAAGTGGCTGTGTTGTAAAAAGCATTTGTTTCTACAAAATGGATAATGGCCCGGATTGTTTCGTATTAGAAACAATCATATTTTGTTTTATATGAATATTGTCAATACAGTATCTTTGAAATATTGAAGGATTTAATTGTCAAGGGAAGTAGAAGTTAAGACACTGCTTTGTGGCATTAAGTAAAAGATTAACTATACATGGGTAACCCATTTTGTTTGTTTATTTCAAATGCAATATTCAAACTATCCATAATTCCTTGTATTTTTTCTTCTCCTTATAATATTTTGATGATGTGGGAGTCTCCCTATGATTTCATTTACTTAACATTTTCCTTCTTACAATAGAATAGTAGAGTTGCATTTTTAACCAAAATACAACATCTTTTTAATGTTACTGTGTGTCCCTTATATAAACATTACTAGCAGAATAGGTGATAATCAAATAAATTGTCACATCACTTTATGATCAGTGAATTTAAAGTTGGAAAAATTTTGTCTTTTTCAAATCAGTTTATTTCACTAAGCATGATAGTGTTTAGTAGGGACCATTTTGTTACAAATGGTAGAATTCTACCATTTTAATGGTCGAGCAGTATTCCATGGAATAGATGTACCAAAGTTTCTTTGTTCATTCTTCTTTCAACAGGCACCTGGATTGTTTGCATGTTTTCAATACTGCAGACTGTACTGTTGTAAATGTAGGGTTCTCTATGATATAAGGCAAGCTGCATGAAAAATAAAAGATAAACGGATAATAAGTAAACATGCATATACATTTATTTTCGTAGATGAACTATATAATGGAGACTAGCATACCAGAAGTAAGGATTCATCACAGTATGCATCTCTACTGAATAAAAAGAGGACCCCCAATGAAACTGTTAAATATATCTTGACATAGGATACTGGACTACCAATGCATGTACAATGGTGTGTTACACTAAAGAGCAAAATATTGGACTATACTGTTGTAACAATATAGGGAACGACCATGGAGAGGGGTGGGAAGTATTGGCAGGAATCCCTGCGCCTATGGAACCATGTCACGAAGAATAATAGTAAAAATTAAAATAGAAATAAATGTTAAAGTAGAAAAAGTCACTGTGTTCAGTAAAATGTTTTCAAGCATGTAGATTTAAAAATAATGTTTTTTAACTCACTAAAATCAGTGCATTAAGCAATAGCTATACCTGTGGCTTCACAAAACCAAGAAAAAAGGAAGAAATAGAATTACTGTAATGCATAATATTGCTTGTCTTAATTTTGTTAATTTATTAGATATGAAATGTAAGAATCTAATGAGGAATTTAACTCATAGATATTCAGGATATCATTCAAGGTTGAATTGTGTTTACAAATCTTGGTAGGTACAAGAGTAGAATTATCTCGGAAGTGTATCAGGCAAGACTATGGCAATTAAGGAATCAATCAAAGTCAAAACATTTAAGCAAATTATTGGGGAGGAAGAGTATTTCCTTATAAAATAAGTTTTTAATATACTAATTACAACCTATTTTTAAAAAGTTAATTAATTTTATGATATGGTTCCAAAGACTCTGAGACTTCTCTCCCCCCCCAACCCATTTCTCCAATCTATTCTTAATGCCAGAGGAATCAAAATAGAACATAAAGAAAGTGAAAAAATTGCTATTTGTTTTTTTTAAGTAGGGGTAGGAACAACAATTTGAGAGTTTAGTGTATTTATTATTACTGCTCTTACATTATTATCACTAACACTTGATTTACGGTGAAAATAATTCAGTTCATATGGATGTATGCTAGGCTAAAAGGCCATATTTTGAAAATATGAAATGATAAATATATATTTTTGGCCAGTTCTATGGCAAGCTGCTGTTCTAAAAGCATTTTTTTAGTCCATAAAACACTTAGAAATGCTCTGTAAAATGTGTCACTTCCTTGTATGCACAATTGAGTGCACAAGAAAGCAGCGGAAAAACCCAGAATCCAAACTCAAAGAAGAGCTAGGAAATCAGGGTGGTCATTACTCTGCACAAAGGATCATTGCACATCTCTGAAACCGAGAATTAGTGCCTGAAGGGTTCACTCAATAGGGAAAAGAAAGCTGTGGGTCTACACCTGGCAGACTGACTGAGGTCCACAAAACAGCCTGAGACCCGTGAAAGATAAAGGTAAAGTCTATAGCAAGACTGGAAAATAAGAAAATAAACAAGGAAAAAATCTATTTGTTGCTTGAAGGAGCTGATGGGAAAAAAGTCTGTTTTGATTTGAAACACAGAAAATGGGAACCCCCTTAAGACTAACTCCACAGTATTACTTTACTAAAAGTTTGAGGGTTGAAATTATATTATTTGCAAAGTACAGAAAATGGGGTGGGGTAGGAATGAAGTGTAAATGTGTAGCTTTCCAAAATTTGTGACAAATGTAAATGGTGATTCTTTGTAGAAGGGCAACCTTTCATGCCAGATAGCAATGAATTCATATAGTTAAATCTACATGAAATATGAACTCAAAAATCAGAATTACAGAACACATGAAGAAATACCTTTCTATTGGGCCCGGCGGCGTGGCCTAGCTGCTAAAGTCCTCGCCTTGAAAGCCCCGGGATCCCATATGGGCGCCAGTTCTAATCCCAGCAGCTCCACTTCCCATCCAGCTCCCTGCTTGTGGCCTGGGAAAGCAGTTGAGGACGGCCCAATGCTTTGGGACACTGCCCCCGTGTGGGAGACCCGGAAGAGGTTCCTGGTTCCCGGCATCGGATCAGAGCGGCACTGGCCCTTGCAGTCACTTCGGGGGTGAATCAGCTAATGGAAGCTCTTCCTCTCTGTCTCTCCTCCTCTCTGTGTATATCTGGCTGTAATAAAAAAATGAATAATATTTTTACTGATATTTCCTGTTACATGATTCTTTCACAGAGGTAATAATGACTTTCTTATTTCTGATGTCTCCTAATCATAGAAAGGTATTTCTTTTTTTTTAAGATTTATTCATTTTTTTATTACAGCCAGATATACACAGAGCAGGAGAGACAGAGAGGAAGATCTTCCATCCGATGATTCACTCCCCAAGTGAGCCGCAACGGGCCGGTGCACGCCGACCCGAAGCCGGGAACCAGGAACTTCCTCCAGGTCTCCCACATGGGGGCAGGATCCCAAAGCTTTGGGCCATCCTCGACTGCTTTCCCAGGCCACAAGCAGGGAGCTGGATGGAAAGTGGAGCTGCTGTGATTAGAACTGGTGCCCATATGGGATCCTGGGGCACGTTTAAGGTGAGGACTTTAGCCGCTAGGCCACGCCGCCGGTCCCGGCAATGAGCATTTTTAAAAAATTGTGCAGCAGTGGATAAATTAAAATACATGAGAACAAGCTGAAAATACAGTCGTTGAACTGCAGAAAATAATCTAAAAATTACAAATAGGAGCATAACAAAAGAAAACCAAAAAGGAAATGCACACAATATCCTTTTAAAGACAATAGGGAATGTTGTAAAACATCTACTCTCTGAACAGATTATAGTAATGTAGACAACATTAAAACATTTTTTAAAGACATTCATTTTTATTGGAAGGTCAGATTTATAGAGGAGAGACAGAGAGAAAGATCTTTGATCCACTGGTTTACTCCCGAAATGGCCACAACAGCCAGAGTCCTGCTGCCAAGAGACAGGAACTTCTTCCAGGTCTCATACAGGGATATAGGGACCCATGGCTTTGGGTCATCCTTCACTACTTTCCAGGCCAGGAGCAGAGAGCTGGATGGAATTTGGAGCAGTCAGGATTTGACCTAGTGCCCATATGGGATCCTGGCCTTACAAGGAGTGGACTTTAGTCGCTAGGCTAAGATGGCAGTCCAGTCAGTCTTCATAAACATCTTGCAACACAGAGGCAAGGGTTGAAAATCACTCACACACACACACACACACACACACACACACACACACACACACACTCTCACATATTTTCCCATCTTCTAGCTCAATGCCCAGATGGCCACAAAAGCCAGAACCTGGCCAAGCTGAAGCCACGAGTGAGATAATTCCTCCAGGTCTCCCATATGGGTAACAGAGACCCAAGCACTTGAACTAACTTCTGCTACTTTTTCCAGAGCATTAACAGGCAGCTGGATAGGTAGCAGAGCATCCCAAACTCAAATCATCCTTTATATGTCATTTTAACCTTGCAGACAGTGGATTCACAGTCTTAAAATTTTCTTGCAATGTTTTGTTGTAAATGTTCTATTTTTATTATTTTGCCGCACCTACTTTATAAAATCAAGTTTACTATGGATGTATATGTGTAAGAAAAGATGATAAAGAGATTTCACAGAGACTTTTAACTATATAGCTACCATATAGCTGGACTGATGCATTGAGTATATTGTTTAATATTTGTACTTGTTTTCAGCAAAATTAGTGATATATATAGAAAAGTTCTGCTTATATATTTTAATCTTCTTTTCCTTATCTTACTACCTGCCATTCTAAGGCACCATCTGTTTTCATCTCCAGAAAAATCCTGTTTGAATTCTTTCTAGAATAACTTGTCTTTACACATACACTGGACATTCAAGTTTATCTCCATCTTCACTTTCTTATTCCTGTATTGCTTCAGAATCACAATGTTTCTGGAGTTAATAGTATAAAAAAGAAAATGCATTGTTTACTATTCAGTAAAAAGTAAAAAGCAAGATTTCGAACTTTATCTCCATGTTTCTTTTTTTTCATCTCCATCCATTTCAAAGAGTCCATGATATCAATGATAGGTCTAGACTTACAGTTTTGGAAACAGTCATGCAGTTTGAAAAAATGCTTTTAAGTCCAAAAACTATTACATGCAAGCAAAATTAATGGAATTCTGCTCAAATATGCAATGTCATTGAATTATGCAATATATATCTTCAGATATTCCACCCTATTTGAGGGTTGTAAGTATATTCAGTGATGTAAGCAAGCAATAAAACTTGGTCAGTGCTTGAATTTAACAGAGGGGATGTAATTTCTTTTTAAAATAAGTATGTAAAAATTACAAGCATATGTATGTAGGTGTTTGTTTAACAGAACTTTGGCAGTGATTTTTGGTGGCAGTCTAAAAGTCAAAAAATGTTGCTTTATAAACTGATTGATTGTATGGGAAAGTATGAAGAACAAAACTTAAACATCACTGGCAGAGTACAGTCATCACTAAAGATGTAGTGAGGATACTACTGCTTTAAAACATTAACAGTGAAAGGAATCGACTTGTATACAATGAAACGATGACTTAGGGCTCATGCAGGATTAGAGAATAAATGTGCTCAGTGGGTAATTACTTCATTGGTACTTCATACAAATATCTGATACAATACTTAGTGAAACTAGATTGACATCGAAGTATATAACAGCTGTTATGTATGAAGAGCTGATATACTTTCCTGCTTGAAAAGAAAAAGAAACTTTGGCAAGGTAACATGATATGAAATATCTGTAGTATAAATAAAAGTAAGAGACTCCTAATATAAAATAATGAATCACATTGTGAGTCAATAAAAGGCAAAGGTAGAAGAAGTGGTAATTCGCATAAACTAGATGAGGTTGTGATTCAAACAGTTCTGTTACTGGTAGGACTCTAAGGAGGCCAGAGATCATTTTTGCCTCTTATTTATGAAGATAAATGAGGGTTTGTAAATATGTGAAAAAAAGAGAAAGAAACAAAGTTGATTGCCAGGGATTAATGAAAATAAGGAAATAATTAAATTATTAATTAAAGTGGAATTCAAGAGCTAGTAATAAAGAAGCAGTGTATAATATGATTAATTTCTTGTGGAGTAACAGATAAATATTTTCCTTATAATTGTTAAAGTTTGCTTTCCACGAGGTGCTTGTGAATTCTTTGTCAAGCCAAAGCATTTATAGAGTTCTTCTAAAATGTTGTGGGAGAAAACATTAAAATCATTTTCAACTCAAGAAAGTATATAAAAAACATATAGCAAGGTAGAAATTTCAGGGAAAGCAAATTACTAAAAATCATCAGTGGATCTGTGTAGATGGTGTTTTCTTGGGCCCGACATGTTAACCTAGCGGCTAAATCCTCACCTTACATCTGCCAGGATCGCATATGGGTGCCGATTCATGTCCCAGCTGCCCCACTTTGCATCTCCCTGCTTGTGGTCTGGGAAAACAGTAGAGGATGGCCCAAAGCCTTGGGATCCTATAACTGTGTGGGAAGCCCAGTACAAGTTCCTGGCTCCTGGACTCAAATCAAATCAGCTCTGGTTGTTGCAGCAACTTGAGAGTGAACCAACAGATGAGGAATCTTTCTCTCTGTCTCTTCTGTATATCTGCTTTTCCAATTTAAAAAAATAATTAATCTTTTTTTAAAAAAAGTGTTTTCTCTGCATCAAAAATATTTTCCTTACAAAACACAAAGACAACATTTGACCTAGTGTTTCTCAGCAAACCCTCAAGAAAGAAGTGGAACTGAATAAAATGTTTAAAAGTCTGAAAATATCTAAGAGAGTTGAATTGGAGTGATATTCTTGAGAAATTTGAATTCCTAGATGAGGAATTTTAATTTTATTTCACAAGAGGAGAGACATTCAAGTATGTGAACTGACTACTCAGTGTAGTATTATAGTAAGATTATTATTTCCATGGTGTCCAAGCGATCTTAAAAAGAGGAAGTTGGAAACTCAAGAGAATATTCATTAACAGCATTATGATATATGAGAAGTGAGAAAGTCTCTAGGCTACGAGTGGTCTTAGAGATATTGGGAAATAGTTAATTCTACTTACATGAACACTTTTAAATGTATCCTCTTTTATTGTTATTCATTTAACATAATTTGATTGCTGACTTTGAGCCTATTTCTAGTCAAGTCACCATAGATATATCAGTGATTATGAAAAGGAAAGTCTCTATTTTCAAAGAATTTACTTCCAAAGATTATGACAAATTAAACAAACAGATAATTTTATGTTGTTCTTAAGAGTTTTAAAGAAATAAAGTAGGTGTAGGACAATAGAATAGTCTGAAGCCAATGTCCCCCCCCAAAAAACAAAAAAGAAATCCAAAAATTGAATAAAATATTCCTCATCAACTGTGGTACCTAACACAGAGTGTAAACAAGGTAGTCTATATGAGATTGACATTTTGAGATTTGATTATCATTTACAGCCTTTGTCTATATAGTAGTTTTTTTTTCTTGCTGTGTTTTGAAATTTTTACATGATGGAGTGTTATGCAAGTGATTACAAAGTGAAATGAAAGTATCCCATTATAAAAATTTTAAAAAAGGAAGAAGGAAGGGAGGAGGGTAGGTGGCAAATACTGGCAGGAAGGAGGGCACAGTGGAAAGTATCACTACTAAATCTGTATTGTGAAATATATAAAATTTGCTCACTGTGTATAGGTAAAATAAATTGTAAGAAAACTATAATGAGTTGCTTGATGCAGGCTAACTTTATATCTGGCTCATTATTCTGGGAATGCAAGAGCATGGCCCTGAGATTGGCTCAGCTTCAGTGAGGACATCATGGCAAATGCCAGGAATATGCCCAAGATGTGGAGATCACATTGCCAAACAAAAAGTCAAGGTTAGAGACTGGAATCGCTCAAGCTATTGCATGGCCATGCCACTGACTTTCTTCTGGGTCCTGAATCCTAAAGATTCCACACACCACCTCACGACAACCGAATGGAGGACCAAGACTTCAGCACATGAACCGCTTGGAATGCGAGTCGCATCCATGCCATAGCAGTAGATAACTGGGGATAATTACAAATTTGAAATTGGTTATAACCAGGGAAGGATTCAGAAGAGGTAACATTTGAGTTCATTCCTCAATTAGCTACATTATTTGGGGAAATGAGAACAAAGAGCATCTCAGACATTTAAATACATTGTGCCAGAATTGTTCCTGTGCAGCCATTCACTACACAGGATTAAGACTCTGCTAAGTTCATCCTTAAGGAATAACTTGAAAATATATGTATCTTATCACTCACCCAAATAGTTTGAGCCCACACTGTTAGTGTTTGAATTGCTTTTAATTAATCACGTATTTCTGTTTACTGCAGATGTTTCACAAAATTGTCCCAATCATTTAGGACATTCTCCCCGTCCAAGTACTATTGAGGCCTGACCCCATTTCGCTTTCGAGATCAGACGAGATTGGGTGCATTCAGGGTGGTATGGCTGTAGACTTGGACATTCTTTTTTGTAAGTATAAAAGATAGACTCAAGTAAAATTTCAGTGCCTAAAATATACCCTGAATCAGTAATAATGTGTGAAGTAAAAAAATATATTTTTTTTATGACAGATCCTGAATACTGGCATGCAGATGCTTTCATTTCTACTGCATTCTACTGCAGAGCTCCTTAGCCCCTGAATCTGTTTTCTACTGACTTTGGGGTTTACCATTTAAAAAGCCTTGTTGTAATAATTACCTTGAAAACATACCATTTGCCTTCCTTTCTGATGTATAGTTATTTCCACATTGAATATAAAAAAAGTTCAAATTTTGCTATATAGTATTCACAGCTATATTCTCAACTGGGATTCCTGGCTACATCTTAAAATTACTATTTCTCACATCAGTCGCACTTGAAATTTCACAACGTAAGACTTTATGAAATACTACAGGGCATTAATAATCAAAACAACTTGGTACTGGTAAAAAAAGGAGACATATATACCAATGGGAAAGAATAAAACCCCCAGAAATAAATCCATCCATCTACAACCAGCTAATCTTTGACAAATGAGTTAAAACCAATCCTTGGAAAAAAAGGGTAGTCTGTTCAATAAACTGGAAAAATTAAATCTCCTATGCAGAAGTTTGAAGCAGGATCCCTACTTTATGGTTTACTCAGCAATTAGCTCAAATGGATTAAGTGTCTTAATATGAGATCTGAAATGGTTTAAGTATCTTAATATGAGATGTGATACTGTCAACTTACTAGAGAAAAGTATTGAGGAAACTCTGAAAGACATTGGAATAGGCAGACTTTTTGGAACAGACCCCAGAAACACACACAACTAAAGCAAAAAATGGGATTGCATGAAGTTATGAAGCTTCTGCACTGCAAAGGAAACCCTCATCAATGTGAAGAGGCACCTGAAAAAGAATTGTACAAAATATTTTCAAACCACTCAACTGATAAAGTGTTAATATCAGATTATATAAGAGCTCCAGAAGCTGAACAACAATAATGCAATCCAGTTAAATGGGCAAAGGCCATGAACAGTCATTTTTCAGATAATTAAATGGCCAACAGACATGAAAAAATGTTCAGGATAACTAGCCATAAGGGAAATGCAAACAGACATCACAATGTGGTATTTCCTCACTCTAGTTAGAATGGTAGTCATACAGAAATCAGAAAATGATAACGCTGATGAAGATGGGAGGTGGGGGCAGTAACCTAATTCACTGCTGGTAGATGCAGTTATTGTAGAAGACATTATGGAGAGTCCTTAGAAATGTGAAAATTGATCTACATATGACCCAGCCATCTGAAATTTATGCAAATGAATGAAATCAGCATATCAGAAGGTTATTTGTACTCCTGTTTATAGCAAATTAAGTTACAATGGCTAAGATAAGGAATCTACCCAGATGTCCACCAACTGATGATTGGATAAAGAAAATATGACATATATGCCCTGTGGAATACTTACCAACCTTAAAAAACATTGAAATCCACTCTGTTACAACAAAACAATTGCAAGTGGAAACCAGTCCCCACAAAAAAAACAAACAACAACAATAAAAACATAGGTTTTTTTCTTGCTACAGAGTACCTAAAATATAGATTATAAAAATGTAATCCTTACAAGTGAAATTGACATTTTAAAATGTTATTATTGTTTATAGCCTTTGAGTATGAGGATAAATTGCTTTTTAAAATACTAACTCGTTCTTGAATTCCTTACCTAATGGAGTATTAAGCCTGTGATTGTGAAGCTAACTCAAATCAGGTCATTTCTAAATTTTTTTATAATGTCCCAATGAAGCTGTTAAATGTACCTTGACTATTTGAGACGAGATTTTCTACTATTGTCTATACTCACACTGCGTGACACACTTAAATAGCAGAATGTTAAACTTGTAACTATTATTAAAGGACTATAGTTCTGTGATAATATGATAGGAAATGGCGGTGGGGAGAATGCAGAGAGAGGAAGAGTTGGGGGATAGGGAATCCATATACCTACAAAACTGTATCATGGAGAAATAATAATAAAAATAAAAGAAAATAATTTTTAAAAGGAGGAGAATGAGCAAGGGCACGGGGTGGGTATGTGGTGGTGAGGATTGGGGTCTCTTGTGTTTCCGTATGAATTTGAGTAGTTTTTTGTAAGATCTGAGAAAAATTTTGTTGGTACATTAACTGGAATCATGTTGGATTTATAAATTGCCCTACCATATAGTTGTTTTGATTATATCAATTCTCCCAATACAGGAACATGCAAATTCTTTCATTGTTGGTTATCTTTTTTCTTTAGTGATATTGGCTGAGTTAGGACCTTGTGGTTCCCATCAACTGAGTCCGTCCTAGAAAGCTAACAAGCAGCAGGGGCCTGACCTAAACCTATGAACTGGCGGCCTCCCTAGTCCCAAACCCCCAGAAAGACCTCAGGTGAATTATAGAGAGGGAACACTAGTTTAAGTGAAGATTTGAATTTGGAATCTTCCAAAATTATTTCCCATTATCACCACTTACCACATTCACAGACTTTATAAAATATCTTCTATATTTACAATCATGCCTAAATGACATTGTGTTTGATGATGGCCAGTATATGTAAAGGGAGATGCATAAAATTATTACAAAGCTGGAGAATTCCTGTTGCTTAATGAAGCCATAATCATTGTAACATTGCAGTATATTCATTCTCCCCATGTTTAGTGTAATGCTGTAATCAAAACTGTGCTGTTGGTCTTATACAAGAATAGCAAAATAATTATGTTGTGTATATAGATTCCATAACAATAATAAGTGATAGTGCTACTATTTATGTATTTACCTATTACCCTTTGTCATTATTTTGCAGACAGCATTCATCTGTTTCTTAAAAGAATTGTTTACTATAAAACCATGTTATGGCAGCACACATCTGGTGTTCACCTCTTCTCTTGATTACATTATTTCCTTGTACTTGACTTTATTTCTTGCAGTTTTATTAGGCATGACCATTACATGTACTTCAATGAAGCATCTGTCATTAAATGGCCACATCAGTGAGACAGGTGTTTTGGTTTGCTTGTGGATTTCACTATTAAGATGCCCACATCCCTTACTGGAGGACTTGAACTTCAACTCTGCCATTGATTGTATTTCCCTGTTTATGTGCGCCTGAGTAGCAGTGAATGATGGCTCAAGTGTGTATGTTACATATGTGTAAGACCTGGAATTGATGTCCTAGCTCCTGGCTCTTTTCTGGCCCAGGTTCAGTCATTTCAGCATTTGGCAAGTGTTGCAAACGGGAACCAGCAGATATTAAGGCAATTGAATGACTGAATAACTGAATAATTTTTGGAATCTATGTAAGCTGATTCTGGAAGAAAATTATTTACTAGAGCAAATTGACACAGGCTAAGTGGATGGTATACTATACCGTATAGCTTTAATAGTATCCATATATGTTATATGTTTATTCTGGTGTAAAAATTTTGAGAAATCCTGTAATAAGTCTTCAAAAGTTTATAGAAATGTTTGTTATGCAAATAGTATGCATGGATTTCAAATTTTTGATCCTAAAACAAACTTATCCTTTAATTGTTTTAATTTGCCATGAATTTTTTGAAATATCTTTATAGACATGGATTAAAACATGGCACTATGTAGAGTCTCTTAGTGTTGTCTAGGTGTAAAATTCATATGACTCAGTGTTCATTTGACAACCTAAAGCCACATTTACTATTACTGTTTATTACTAGTTGTTATTTTAAACATTAAATAAGCCAAAGAGTGAAATACATGACAGATCATCTTTTTAAAGCAAAGATAAATTAAAGCACAGACACATTTGTTTGTTTATGGTTACTTTTCTGCTGAAATATTAAATAGAGAGATTACATCATGGAGTGTATTGCAGCAAAAGTTGAAAATATTTACCATGGTCCTATGCAGTAAAAGTCCACTGAGTTGTGATACACTAAAAAAATATATATATATATTTATATGTAATGCTCATGTTGCTCTAGTTCTTGACATAGAAGATACCACAAATTCATTGATATTCTCCTTTCTAACTTCCCTTTTTATTCAGCTGTAATAATAATCTGACACGATCACCCAATGGGACATTATTTGCACACATTCTTTTATTGTCTGAGACATTCAGTTTGAAATATATTCTTCTTATAAATGTGAAAAACATTATAAGGAGATCTCAGAAGGCATAAAAGTTGAGAGTAATTCAGAATTATTTTCTTCCAAAGTTTCTTTGATTATGCAAGGCCTAATTAGCAAACTAAATCACAACACGAAGAATGTGTTTGCTTTGTAAAATCAAATCAGTTGCACGATTTCTGTTCCTTCCAGATGCTGCTTCCCATTTTAATCAGTGCAGATCCATTCCAGCTGTGGTTGTATACAAATCTGCCTCCTACTCATTGATGGCTGTGCTGTTTCAAGTGCATTAATACTGACACCAAGAATGAAAGCTCATAAGCAAATTTCTGAAAGGTTAATATTTTGGTGTAGAAAAGTAACTAAAGTTGAATATATTATGGGATATGCTTGGGATTTATTAATCCTGAAGAAATAGAACATTATGCACTGTTCTTTACTAACATCATTTTCAAGATCTGTTATGTAAGTTTGAGTTTGATTTATATTAGACTTTATGCATCCAAAATGACACATTAAATTATTAATTGATGGAAAATTTTAAAGCTATAAGGTTGAATAATAATACTGTCATTTCATTACACTGAAACCTTAGGAAACTAAAGTCAGGGTATGCTTTACTTTATGAAGACAACAAGTTTCTCACTAGAAAGAAATGAATCCGTCTGACATTCTCAGTAAATGATGTTGTCTTTGTTGCACTCAAGCTTTCATATTGGTATAATAAATAATGGGTTTTGACTCAATCTTTTCTTACTCACCGATATCAATTTTACTTAATAAATCATCTCTTGTCATTAGTCATATTCTGGTTTTTCTAGTTCTATCAACTGTTTTTGTATTAGAATGGTACTAACACTAAAACATAACACAAAGTGACATCTACAATCTTTTAATTCTAAAACTATAATTTCTTTGAAAAAGCATTGGAATAAAATATGAAGTGAATGTAAGTGAAATCACATAGTTGCTTGCACAATAACTGTAATGTAGAGCTGTGCATACAACTGAATTCTCAAATTTCATTTACTTTTCCAATATTTTAGGAAACTAGATGAAATCTGAGATTTTGTATGCAATTATGTTTTGTGCTTTAGCGTAAGCATATTCTGCATCTGTGTGATTTTTGTATCTTTGCTAATATTTACCTCACATTTTTAAAATTCTACTTTTACTATGATAGGAGGCACAGTCAAGGACATAGAAAATTGATTATAAAATGGAAAAAGGGAAAGATGGAGAAAATATAGAAACTGTAATAACAGGAGATTATTTGAAAGTCGAGTAGATACGGGGTTTATGCATTAGCACAAGATTTTTATTTGTGCATCAACAATGGGGAAGTTCCTGAGCTCTCAGTACATGAAAAACACAGGAAGAGTTGTATATGAATGAAAGAAACATTTGATGATGGCACATAAAAGAAGAAAAATGAACGGTTTTATCTAGTTTACCGAATATGTATTCCAGAATTACATCATAGAATTATTAAATAATGAAGACTCATGACTGAATAATTTTTGGAAAACACTGCATATTTTTTCTGTTGAGTATTAAGTGTTCATTTGTGTAGTAGAGGCTTCAAAAAGTCCTGCTACAGGAATTCTACATTGTTTTGTTTTGGTATGTTTTATTTTGCCCTTAATTCTCCAAATTGTTTAATCCTGAAGCATTTTCTTTAGAAAACAGCTATAGTCAACCTCTGGGATATATATTCAAAAATATGTTCGAAGAAAAATTGATTTAGGTATTTGGAAAAAAAAAGGTGTGACAACCCACATGAAATCAGGTATACAATGCCCTGGATTCCCAGCCAGTCTTTTGAGGAAGATACCCAAACTAGGTTTAGACAAATGTTCTCTAATAGGTAACGTGGGAAAGAAGGATTTCATACAGCATGTGGAAGTGCAGCATGATTTATATGTTTCTAAAAGTATGTTCTAGAACCAGCAGGCACCTTTCAGGGAAGACCCAATTGTTCTCTATGGGAATCTTAATGTACTATGCTGTCTGAAAGTCTTAATACTGTGTTACTATAGCGAAGAACTTACAATTGTGTTGCTTAGCAGTGAACAGCAAACTAAACAAACCTATTTTTTCTCAAACCAAGGATCTTTGTCCCATTGATAATTTCATTAAATACACATTACAATATTTGCCATATGTCAGTTTCTGCATTAGAAGTATAACTAGAAAAAGTATAAAGCAAATAATTGAGATGAGTAGATCTAACATGTAAACAATAAACAGTAAGGTCTAAGCAATCCTATAGAGTGAAAAAATTATGTTTTCATGGGACAATAGAGTGGGTACAAAACACATTTTGTCTAGTGAAGACAGAATATAGATGACTTGTCAGAGTGGGTGATTGTTTCAACTCAGAACAGAGAATAATCAAATCAATTATTTTTTTAAAGATTTATTTATTTTTATTACAAAGTCAGGTATACAGAGAGGAGGAGAGACAGAGAGGAAGATCTTCCATCCAATGATTCACTCCCCAAGTGAGCGCAATGGCCGGTGCTGCATCCATCGGAAGCCGGGTACCAGGAACCTCTTCCAGGTCTCCCACGCGGGTGCAGGGTCCCAAGGCCTTTGGGCTGTCCTCGACTGCTTTCCCAGGCCACAAGCAGGGAGCTGGATGGGAAGTGGAGCTGCTGGGATTAGAACTGGCACCCATATGGAATCCCGGGGCACGTTTAAGGCGAGGACTTTAGCCACTAGACCACTGCGCCGGGCCCTCAAATCAATTATTGAAAGTAGACTAGAAACACTATTATCTAGTACAGGACCAAGTGTTTAACTTGTTTCAGAAACTGCCAAGAACAACTCTATCAGGTCTAACACTTTTCACCTATATCTGACAATGGTCTTGGGTATTTTGAGAATTTTCTATGTACAAACCATACTTATTAAGAGTTTGGCATACAATATTGACATGGCATAAACTTCAGGCTCAAAATTCAAAGAGTGTAATGTAAAAACTTATGATTTTTAAATAGACAATTTAAGGTAAGCATCACTGACAAAAATACATGCAAAATCATACATAGAATACTAAGCCAGTTCATTGTATTTGTGAAAAACTTACTGTGCACCAATTATAAGGATAGATGCTAAGACTGAGTGGCATACAGAAATATCTTTGTTATTTCCTTCTGTAATTTATAAGATTTGGTAAGATTCAGAGTCTACATGTGTTGGGGGGAAGGCTTGTCTATAGATTAAATACTTATTTGATTTCGGTTATTAATCTCCTTTGATAATTAATATTACAATTTGTTTTACTTGCTATACAGGCGATTGGAAAGCTTCAAAGGTTAAACATAGACCCTTGTATATTTTTGTGATGAGATTTTCTATTATGCCTTTGAATCCAGACACAGCACCATTGAGAGAAGCCTTTCTGGCTAAAACCTCTAGGTTCTTCACTTCTAGAAACTTTTTCTTAATATTTTCTTTAAGTTATGATTTTTTTGAAATTTTTAAAGCCCTTATTAATGCCAGGTACTAATAAAAAAAACTGTATTTAAGGGGTTTTTGTTGTTGTTGTTTCTAATAATTTGCTCACAGGCATAGCAGGTGCTATTCTAATAGTAATTCCATAATCTGCTTTCATTAATGAATCTGGGTACATTGTCTTAGAATAATGTAGCTCTGTAGGGTATATGCTATACATATTTACTTGAGATACTATTTTTAAACTCAGTAATAAAATTATTTCCTCACTCTAACAAAGTGCAAAATTAATTGCTAATTGTAAGGATTTTATACCTGTAAAATTTCAATTTATGAATATTTGTTTATTTATTTCTTAACACGATAAAATTGCCTACTAGTTCATTTTTACATGATGTCGGTCTTATTAGAGATCTTACTGTGTTTTTCCTTTTTAAAAATCCAAGTACCTATGAAACTGTGTCACATAATACAATGTAATTAATGAATAAAAATAAATAAATAAATAAATAAATAAATAAATAAATAAATAAATTACTATCTTATGATACAGTTCCATAGGCTCTGAAATTTCCTTTACCTCCTCCCTAAATCACATCCCCTCCACTGATTTCCCCTATATTATTACAATAGTATAGTTCTTCATAAACACTCCTAAGTTCATCATTTTGCTACTTAACTGTAGCCTGACATTGTAGGTATGAACAATTCCAGAGTCCAGCATTCTATTGTGATGACATATTCAACAGTTTCATTGGGAGTCCATCTTTGAATTGAAAGTGGAGATGTGTATTCACATATCGATATAATAGTCTCTATTACACAGTTATAGAGATCTTAGTCTTAAACGTTAAAGAAACAGTTTCACAGTGCATGCTATCAGATGACAAAAGTATTTGTGAAGGTGTTAACAAGTGTGGAAGATCACGTATAATTGCAGACCAAATACGTATTAGTAATTTGTAGTTCACTTCCACACTGTCTGGCCTACCTCTGTACTCACACCCATGTAGACAAATAATACCCCTACAAGGAGAAATCAAAGATGATTCATGAAATCTTCTATATTCATATTTTAAATTAAAAGTAACTTGCATAATAATCTAGCAATTAATGAAGAAGTCCAATGCACCAATGGCATCCACTAAGACAGGAGTATCTGATGCATCTTGATTTGTTTATCATTCAGATTTTCAAAGGGCTAAGATAACATTTACATGGTCTCAAGTAAGAAAACTAGAGTGAAATAATAATTTAACATCAGCTGAAGTCTTTTGAAAATACAGGAAAGGAATTTGTTAAATTTTCATGATACTGACATCTTAATATTTTATTATTTTACATCCTACGCATTTGTTCAAAAGTGTCTTTTCATTACTGGACGATAAAGATGGTCATACTCATCTTTCTGTGTTTTAAGGCAGCTTTCTTAACACTGGGAATTTTATCCTTTGAGAAATCTTAGTGTTTTTGACAGTACTGTGTTTTTGTTCCTGAAATTTCAAAGTGGTGGCCGTCTTTCTCACTTTTGTTTTTTCAAAGATTCATTTTATCTCACTATGTTTTAATCATATCATCTTGATTCATCAAAGATTGATCCTGAAAACCTGAGACATATACAAAATAGCTTTTGTGAATTGCATTTCTTCTAATTTTCTGATTATTATATTTCAAAAGTCAAAGTGTCCTTTTGGTTTTCTGAGCAGCATTTCAGCAAACATTCACAAGCATATATACAGAAACAAACAATTCTGTTTTATAAGGTTTCTAGCCTGTTTCTGCTCATGTTCATTAAGTGGTCCATAACTTTCACAGCGCTAGATCCCTCAGAGGAAAATTACCACATCATAGTATAATTCATAGTAGCAAAAAGTTGTCAGAAACATGCCTTACCTCTTTAGAAATGAAAATTATCTGACATCAATTCTCATAACTCTTTCTCTTGAAACTTAAAAGAAATACAGTTCAAAGTAAATCAGTTAATATAACTAAAATTCTACTTTATGATGAAAATATACACTCACTGAATAAGAAGTTTTGCCCCAAAGGACTGAAATTCAATTTATGGTTATCTTGACATGTGTACATAAAATGTACAGCAAAGTTTAATATGAAGAGTAGTGATTAACACTAGCCAGTGGTGATTAATATCTTAAGCATTTGAGATTGGAATTTTCTTTTGTCTCCAGCTCTGTGACTTTGAATAAGGCACTTAAGCACCATAGTATCTGTTTCCTCATCAGTAAATGAAAATAGTAAAATTATGCATCTCAGTGGGTTTGAGTGACTAGGCGAACGACCACTTATAATTTTCACAATGTCTGGTTCATAATAAATTATTTGGTAATGTTTTTCAAGAAGAGCAGGAGGATCAACACTTAAAGGACAAATGTAAAATTAATCAGAATAAAATCAGGAAAATTGATACATCAAAATTAGTGACACTAATAATATTCCAAAGAAAATACAAGGTCCACAACTTTATGTCTAGCAGTCATTCACCATCCATAGTCCTAGCTGTGCTTTCCAAGAAGCCTTATTTAACCATTGAGTTCATATTTGAAACATCCATCCATACCTGTAAACTTTCTCTTCTGGGAAGAGTCAGTAGCTTCATTCAGGTCTCCTTTGTGGGTGGCAGGAACCCAAACACTGTCATCTTCCACTGCACTTTCCAGGTCATCAGCAGGGTTCTAGATCAGAGGTGGGACACTTGAGACAGGAATTGGTACCCATGTGGGTAGCTAGCATCACAGGAGGCAGCTTTATGCACTATTCTTACAGAGTCAGCTCTCAAACGTATTTCTTACATTTGGCGTATAGTTGGGCTTGCTGTGTGACCCATTCTGGAAATTATTTTTATCTTAAGACTATTTTTTAAAAATAAGGAGGACAGATGGCAAAGACTAATTGCTATGGAAAATGCCACATAGTTAACTGAAAACAAAAATAAAACTACAACTATTTATCTTTACATTTATCCTACTCTATAGCAGTGTTTTGAATGTGGAACAAAAAGAACAAATACACAAAAGGCAACTACAAGTGAGGTTAGATCCATTTACATTGGAGCAAAAAGAGTGTGCGCCATTTGGAGTCTCCTTGGAGGAAAGCACAGCTTGATGCATTCATTTCATCTGGTGCTACTGGTCTCAAAACCACATTTTATAAATATGTGTGTGGGTATGTCACATCACTTTAAAATTATTGGCCACATTACAGCAAGGGAGGATGGGAAATTCAGTTCTTCTGAAGATGAAATGCCTGAAGAAGCACTGTGGAATGAAGTATGAAAACGCTCAGTGTAGATCATCAGTTTAAGCCACTTGGTGTTACAGGCTCAACTCACATTATAATAGTGGAAACAGTTTCCATGTTTAATTAGAGAATGAGGAGAAGTAATCATTTGAAATTTTTGAAAACTAGAAATAATGCAAAAAAAGATATGGTTCCCTCAAATTTAGTTTCTTTTTAAAAATTTTATTTATTTTTTGTGATACAATTGCATAGGCTCTGGAATTTCCTTTACCCTCTCCCCAATTCACATTCCCTCCACTCTTTTACCTGTGTTTATTACAATAGTACAGTCCTTCATAAACAGTCAAAAGTCCATTGATCTGCTATTTAAACATCTCCTGACTTTGTGTGCATGGACAGTGGCAGAGATTTCAGCATTCTATTGTAAAAATATGTTTAACAGTTTCCTTGGGAGTCCATCTTTGATCTGGAAGTAGAGATGCATACTGCATTGTATCTTCACATCTGGATATGATAGTCTCTATTATATACCTCCTATATATTGCCTTTAATGAAAAACTATTAAAAATCAACAACAGGAAGAAAAATAACAACATGCTTCTGAATGATCAATGGTCACTGAAGAAATTAAAAAGAAAATCAAAACCCTTCTTGAAAAAATGATGCTCCCGTATGATCTATGATCTACAGTGACCTATGAATCGGTGAAGAATATGAGACAAAAAGTGTCTTGAAGAAATGAAAATAAAAGCAAAAATATTAAAATTAAAAAAATACCTTACAATGAATGATGATGAGCTGATATGATTGTGAAGGAATAGACTCAATTACTGAACACAGTACCCCTCTGGGTCATTAGGACAGTTCTCTTCATACCCCTCAGATGATAGCCTGCTACTGATTTGGCTCCCTCTTTTGTCACTAGTGTGCAGATATGTGCATTTATTTTGTTCTAAAAATACTTTTTTTATGAATTCTGGTCTAAGTTGGACTGAAATGCAAATATAAGCACATAGAAGATCCAGGCAAGAATATAACTAACCTGTAAGAAGCTGCATTACTGAGAGCCCAGTCTGTGGCAAACATTTATGGCATCATCAGTAACAGAATACCATTGTATCGACACATTGTGTTTTTTCTGGTAACAGTTATTCTTTGCAACAGATAATATGGGCTCTGCTATGGTTCGCATTTGCCTGTTATGACCTTAATATAGCTGGTTAAATAAGGTGGAGTGTAATTTCATTTTACTGACAAGGTTGAGGTACTGATACTTTGTTATCCAAAACTTAATTATTTGCCTGTTGTTACTCACATGGAACTTTTGAAAATTGTAAATGTTTCCTTTTTCAAGTAAATAACAAAAAAGTAAATGAATTTAAATAGGCTAAGGAATGAATATTAAGTCCTAGAAATGAATTTAAATAGGCTAAGGAATGAATATTAAGTCCTCGGGATGAATATTAAGAGATTATTAGTTTCTAGTACAGCAGTGCATCAAAAAATTTTATGATTAGTAAACATAAATAATAATGTTCATAAAATATGCATAAAATATGTAATTAGTATTAATAACATCAAGTAATTTTGTCAAAGTTATGAGGTAGGTGTGTGAAATTTAATGAGACATTTGTGAAAAAAATAAAATATGTTATGGTGGTTCAGAAATCATAAGATAATTGATGAAAAGAGCTAGAATAGAATAGAAAGATTCTCAGAAGAATAACGTAGAACACCAACATGTTAATAATGAAAAATAAAGTGTAGAAATTCTCAAAATGTAATATAAAAATAGTGATATAAAACCAGAAGTGACAATTGTATTACAAAAGATATAGTCAAAATGTAGATACATCCTCAAAAGAAGATTCAATAATCCAGGAATATATGCAGTGACCACATATGCAATAGAATCATTTCTTCCATATTTGAAAATTCAGTAGTTATCACAGTAACTAAAAAAAGTGTAAGTACTCAATATTATGTTGTTTGCTAGGATCTTAGTTAAGATTCAAAATTATATATTGAAAATTTAATATTTTTTGAAAGTCATAAAAACCTTCGCGAGTCAGCATTGTGGCATGTCTGCTTGTGACATTAGCATGCCAATGGACTCCAGTTACCTGTTCCACTTCCTATCCAAGCTCCCTGCTGATGGCCTGAGAAAAACAACCAAAGATGGCACAAATACCTGAGAACCATCCCCCTCTGTGGGAGACCCAGATGAAGCTTCAAGCTCTTACCTTTGCCTTCCACCTACAGCACTTGAGGCCATCGGGGATGTGAAGAACAGATAGAAGATCTTTCTTTTTCTATCTCTCTGTCTGTGTAACTCTTTCTGATAAGTAAAAAAAAAAAAAAAAGAAAAAGACCTTATAATGAAACAAAATAAAATAAAACAAATGAAGTAAAATAGAAATCTTCAACAACAGCAGCAAAAAAAGGAGTTAATTTTTGCCTAGAAACTAGGATGACTGCACCCCATATCAGAGAACTTGAATTCAGTTTCCAGCTCTGATCCCTGATTCTGGCTTCTTGCTGATGCACTCACTGAGAGGAAGTGAGTTTGGCTCAGCCAGTTGACTTTTTACCTCTGTGTAAGACCATGACTACTGGCTTGCTCCTGCCCTGGCCATGCTTCAGCCATTATGGGCATGGGGAGCCTGAAAAATGGAAGTGAAACAGTACATAGGAGCTAATGTCTGTGATTTTTTGTCATTCTGTTTAATTCTTATTATTATTATTATTGTCTTATGCTACAGTTCCATAGTCTTTGGGATTCTCCTCTCCTCTTCCTCCAGTCTGCTCCCCACTACTGCATCCCCCATATTATCACAATAGCATAGTGCTTCAAAAACTGTCCTAAATCCATCATTCTGCTATTTAAGTGTATCCTGACATTGTGGATACAGACAATGGCATACAGTCCAGCATCGTATTGTCAAGATATATCCAACAGTTTCATTGGGAGCCCATCTTTGATCTGGAAGTAGAGATGCATACTGTGTCATATCCTCATATCTGGATGTGATAGTCTCCATTACACAGTTACTAAACATCATCTTAAATGAAAAGCCACAAAACAAAATCCCTAAACCAAAGAAAAATAGAAGTTCACAATGCTGTGAAGGTAAATAACATGGTTTTGAATGAATTAATATGTCACTGAATAAAAAAGAGGACTGGCATAGTAGCCTAGCAGCTGAAGTCCTCACCTTAAATGTGCCAAATCCCATATGGCTGTCAGTTCTAATCCCGGTGACCCCGATTCTCATCCAGCTCTTTGCTTGTGGCCTGTGAAAGTGGTAGGGGATGGCCCAAACCCTTGGGACCCTGTACCTACCTGGGAGACCCAGAAAGAGACTCCAGGCTCCTGGCTTCGAAGCAGTGCTCCAACTATTGCGGCTGCCTAGGGAGTGAATTAACAAATGTTCCTCTATTTCTCTCCTCCGCTCTGTGTATCTGACTTTCCAATAAAAATAAATAAATGCATCTTTTAAAAAAAGAAATGAAAAAGAATATCACTAACCTTCTTGAAAAAACTGGTGATACTGTATGATGTGTGAATCAGTGAAGAATTGAATATGAAAAAGAAATTATTTTGAAAAATTAAAATAAAAACAAAAATATCAAAATTTGTGAAAAAGTCCAGCAGAATATTTTCCTGAAGGGCCTAGCAAAGATGCAAAACCACAAAAGGAAAAATAAGCTTGAAACTAAGAGAAGTTTGAAGTGAAGGTAAAATTAAAGTTGTTCAAGCAGCAGCATTATGCTCAAATAAATGCTTAGGGGCCTTTCAGGAGATGTGATTGGACAGACACTGGGTAGCAGACTGTCACCAGAGTCAGTATTTGTAAGATTAGAGTGCATGATAAATTTAGACTCAGAATGCAGAGATAATGCTTGAGATTCAAAATTTGTCCTCTGGGAAAACAAACTACTGGACGTTAGGAGCCAAAGAAAAAGCATACAACCTTTGCATATTTTGTTCTGATTTGTTAAAAAGCAAGATTGATTACTTAAGAGGAATGTTGATTCCTTATTTTTTTTTCACGTAAGACAATCAATTTAGAAACATAATTTGTTAAGTGCTCTCTCATTATGTATGTTTGCTGTTAGAACATGAGTCTGGGCCATGGTTAAACATGATTTATGGCCCCAAAGCCATATGTTTATTTTTATATTCATACAGATCAAAGTTAAAGAATTAATAAAGACCTCTAAATTTGTCTCCTTGTTTTACAGAACACTCTATGCTTTTCAAAATGAAGTACATTAAAACATCCTGGTAATATAGGAATATTTAAAAACAATAAAACAAGAAGATCAATGAAAAATTTAAGCTTACAAATATAGACCACATAACTTAGAATCAGTCTTAGTTTCTTAAAACAGAAAAGGTAAAGAGAGGAAGAAAAAATTTCTTTGAATTGAATGGTGCATACATCTCCAATTACGTATGAAATTGTCTTGGGGGAAGCTGGTTTTGCAAAAACAAAGATGCCTGCTCAAATGCCAAGACTCTGCCAATCTCTCCATAGTGGTATGGTTAGCTGACAGACAGGTGTTAAACAAAGCTGGCTCATTCAGTGACTTCCTGTTGATACGCTTCATAAACACCTTTCTTCCTAAAACAATAAGCAAGAAAAAACCTGGAAGCCTTCTTTGCAATTCATGTATGATAATACTGCCAGTCCTAATTCCAGCTCCATAAAGATTCTTGTCCTTCAACTATCAGACTAACAAATACACAGTTTAAATAGCGCAACTTTGCCTTCCATGCATGCAAGTCACTGGTGAATTAGAAAACATGATAATTTTCTATATTTGAAATAATAGCATCAATAAATGGTCTTTGTAACAAGGACCCAATTGAAAATGTTCCAGAACTGGGGCAAAGCTAGTCCTCATTAATTATTTTAGTTAAGCTTCTACCCATCTGTTTATTTTCATTTTTCCCCTAAAGGTTTATGTATTTATTATAATATTAGAGTTGCAGAGTGGGGGGAGGGTGGAGAGACAGATCCATCTGCTGGTTCACTCTCCAGATTATTGCAACAGCTGGGGTTGGCTAAGCAGAAGTCAGGACCCAGGAGCTTCATCTGCATTTCCCATGCTGGGGCAGGGATTTAAGCACTCAGGGCACCCTCTACTTCTCTTCTCAGGCCATTAGCAAGGAGTTGGATCGGAGGTGGAGCAATAGGAATCAGCACTCCTATGGAATGCCAGCTGGTTGCTTTCACAGCTATGCTCAGTGCTTGGCCCCTATTTGTTTATGTTACTGTTGAGTGAACAGACAGCTGGCTAGCAGCAGAAGCTGTCCTGATTATTACTGTGGCTGTTGATGGAGCAAGGATACAAGCCTTAGGTATTTTAACTCCTCAGCCAGTATAGCTCCCAGACTTTAAGCAGACCTACTCTTCCAGGGACTCTTGCTCCTACATTCCAAAAAACTAGTTTAGCCAGTGTCATATATTGTCCCCTAATCTAGCCACTCCTAAATCCCTTTTCAAGTAGTTGCCAGTAGAGAGGAAGGTCCACTGAGTTTGAAAAGCCCACAAAAATCTACCCCAACTGTGGTCACTCCTGCACCACTCCAAAAGTGCCAGTTGCCTAAGCCATGAGAGTTCAAGTTTGCTGAAGGACGGAGCTGCTTCTGGCAGTTGTTCACCCCTGAAAAAAATGATCTCGTTGATAAATTCATTTGGACTGCAGGTTCATATACTGCCTCATTGTTCTGTTCCTTTTTGCTACCGGCTATAAGGTTAATGAGTGATTTCAACAAACCCTGCTCTAGCCCCTTCTACCTATAATCACAGCTGGCCCTCAGGACTCAGTGCCTAGAGTGCCTCTACTTTGTCAGTTATGTCTCTGGAAACCCAAGAAGACATGTCCCTCATATGTCACCTAGACAAGGTATTATTTGTCACAAATTCTACTTTTAGTGAAGCATAGAGGAGGCATGATTTACCCATACTTAGGAAAGAGGCCATCTGGATGGAGGATGGAAAGAATGAGGAGGAAAGAGCCCGGAGCTGACCTGTCATGTGATAAGATGGAGCCCACAGCACAAAGGTCCCAAGAGGAGCCCTGACGTGTTGCTTGCCTCCTGCACATCCCCAGGTGGTTTATTTTAAATTTTTTTCCCATTTGTGAAGCAGATATCTTTCCTTTTTCAAGAAATAAAGTTTTAAAGGTGAATCACTGGAAAGAATGTGGAAGTGTTCTTGGAAAGCTGCTGTCTGATACAGGAGAAGCGGTGTGCTCTTTGGGCATGGACTATATCGATCTTGTTTTCATAAACATTTTACTTCTATGTCTCAGAAATACTTGAATTCTGAGCAAGCCTCAATATGTTAGAGGCTAACTTGGAATTCTTGGAAGCATTTCTGCTTTTTCTATTTATATTAAAAAATGCCCCACATTTCTTAAAGAAAAACTAAAATGGAAGAAAGTTTGCAGAAAAATATGTTCTGCAATTAATTGTTTACATTTTTCTATTTGAAAAGAATGGCTGGCACGATTTTTGCTTGAAATATTTAGGAGGTGGAGCTGGCGTGGTGGCTTCACAGGCTAATCCTCCAGCTGTCACACCAGCAGCCCATATGGGCACTGATTGTAGGAGAAACATCGTTTTAGTTTCAGATTCTCTCTGATTTTGTTTGTAGCTGCCCCCTGTTTTGTTTTAATCATTAGTTTGCAGTTGTTTGTAAACATTGTTTTTGTCTGCTATAATTATTTGAGTATGGTATGTAAGCAGAGACAATATAAAAGATACCACCTATGTCGTGTGCGAAGATCTTCTCCCATTCTGTGGGTTGCCTTTTTACTTTGTTGATTGTTTCTCTTGCTGTACAGAAGCTTCTTAGTTTGATGAGGTCCCAATTGTTTATTTTGGTCTTGATTTCTACTGCATCTGGAGTCTTTTTTAGGAAGTGAGGGCCTACCCCTAAGTGTTCCAGTGTGTTTCCAACATTTTCTTCCAAAAGTTTGAAGGTTTCTGGATGTAGGTTTAGATCTGTTATCCATTTAGATCTGATCTTAGTGTATGGTGAGAGATGTGGATCTATTTTTTTGTTTCTGCAGGCTATCAACCAGTTGTCCCAACAGCATTTATTGAACAGACCTTCCCATTTGCCTGGATTGTCGTTTGTCTTTTTGTCAAAGATTATTTGGCTGTAACTGTGTGGGTTTCCTTCTGGCGTTTCTATTCTGCTCCATTGATCTTCCTCTCTATCTTTGTGCCAGTACCACGCTGTTTTGATAACCACTGCCCTATAGTATGTCCAGAGGTCCGGAACTGTGATTCCCCCTGCTAACTTCCTGTTCTTCAGGATAGTTCTAGCTATCCATGGTTTTTTGTGCTTCCAGATGAACCTTTGGATCATTGTTTCCAGTTCCATGAAGAATGTTTTGGGCAATTTGATTGGGATTGCGTTGAATGTATATATTCGCACATGACATAGGTGATAGAGGGCTGATCTCCAGAATATACAAAGAGCTACAAAACAACCAAAATGTCAAAACAAACAAGCCACTCAAGAAATGGGCACGGGAAATGGGCAAACACTTCACAAAGGAACAAACCCGAATGGCAAATAAGCATATGAAAAAATGCTCAAGTTCCCTGGCAATAAGGGAAATCCAAATTAAAACATCAATGAGGTACCACCTAACGCCAGTAAGACTGGCCCACATGAATAAAAGCACCAACGACACTTGTTGGCGAGGTTGCGGGGAAAAGATAACCCTACTCCACTGCTGGTGGGGCTGCAGGCTGGTACAGCCTCTATGGAAATCAGTATGGAGAATATTCAAACAACTCAAATTCAACATACCGTATGATCCAGCAATAGCACTCCTAGGAATATATCCAGAACACTTGTTCTATGAGAAACCAACATGCACTCCTATGTTCATAGCAGCACAATCAGTAATTGCAAAAACATGGAAACAACCAAAATGCCCATCAACAGAGGATTGGATAAGAAAGCTATGGTTCATCTACTCCATGGAATACTACTCAGCTATTAAAAAAAACAAAATGCAGTTCTTTGTGGCCAAATGGGCCAAACTGGAAACCATAATGCTAAGGGAAATGAGCCAATCCCAAAAGGTTAAATACCACATGTTTGCCTTGATTTAAGATGATATGATGTTATGTATAACATGTTATGTTTTGAATGTTATATGTTGTGTATAAACTAAAATTGAAGTATAGGTGAGGTGGTCACAGAAGGTGGCTGGGAACTCGCATTTACTTTTAACATATTGGTTACTCATTACTATGTCAATTAATTCCATAATGATGTAAATTTTTGCTGATGGTATGTTGGAGCTTTCAATTGACTGGGATGATACTCTGCTGGCTCTGTCTTCAGACCAGAGAGGGTATACCTAAGAAGCCGTTGAACTTGACGGGACAATAAGATACTGGACTCTATGTTTGGTATACGCTTGCAATGGGGAAATCTCAACTGAACTTGAGCTGTGGTTATGCAACAAGGTGGAGGAATCCACCATGGTGGGAGGGTTTGGGGAGGGGTGGGGAGAACCCAAGTATCTATGTAACTGTGTCACATAATACAATGTAATTACTGAAGTTAAATAATAAATAATTAAAAAAAAAAAGATACCACCTATAATGAATTATAACAGTTGGGAAGATTAAACGTGTATGTAATAGGTAGAATAAAAGGATTATGAACAATAAGTGCTAAGAGAAAAAATTTCTAAAATATAATAGTGCTTCATGAAAGAGACATTTTTTTAACGTTAGTGAATACAGTAGAATTAATGGTAGCTATTGGTCAGAGTCTTTGGCAAAAATGTCAGTAAGGTTCACATTCATGATTATATCTTGAGATAAGAATGACAGAGTAAACATGGGTAATTGCAGTTGGTCTGCCCTTTATTTAATACAACGACAAGAATTATAACTCTATACTTGGAACATGATCAGAATTAGAACTTGAAGACTAACTTGATGTTCTAATTAAAATGGAGTTCTTATGTTTTTGAGATGAGAGATTTTGAGAGATTTCTGAGATTTTGTGAACAGAAATTTAAATAAATGAAGCAGAAGAGGTTGCCAAAAATGATACTGTTTTGGCTTTTTGCCAGGTTGATTTTACATCTTACCTCTCCACTAGAAAAGCCATTTTGCTTAACCTAAAATAATTTTTCAGTATTGCTTCCAGAGTGGTCACACCAATACACAACATGGACAGTGCCATGTCAGCCACTTCAGGGGCTCCTCAGGAAATAATGATTTCCTGGGCCTTCTCAGAATTTACATGATTGGAATGCATAATCTTTAATCATGTGACTTTAGCAGAATGTTTTCACACTGTGCCCATAAAACTGTGTGTTGCATTTGGAAGAAAATCTGAAGAAAAAATGTAAAAACTCATCTAAGAATATGTAATATCAGGATGGGAAATTGCCTATAACTCTATCCGGAGTGAATCAGTGACTGATAATTATGTGAAAACTGAATCCAAAAGAAAACTACAAGGAAATGACTTTTTTCCCCCCCACTTTTTGGGTTTGAGGAACTTGGAACTGTTAAAGATGATCAGATTAAGAACTTCTAATATATTTTTCCTCTTGGGATTGGCTTATTTCACTGAGCATAATGGTCTCTACTTGGAACTACTTTGTTACAAATGGTAGAATTTCATTCTTTTCAGAGGCTGAGTAGTATTCCATGGAGTAGATATACCTCAGTTTCTGTATCCATTCCTCTTACGATGGGCACAGGGGTGTTTCCATTTCTTCACTATTGTGGATTGTTATAAGTAGAGGGTTGTATATCACTTTCTCATTTGCAAATTTTATTTCCTTTGGGTATATTTAGAGGAATGAGATGCCAGGATCATATGGAAGATCAATTTTTAATTGTCTGAGCACTGTCTATGCTGAATTCCATAGTGGCTGTACTAGTCTATACTCTCACCAACAGTGAAGTGTGGTATCTTTCTCATGAAATTCAAGACATCAGGTGTTGCTAATAGCTTTCTGAAAGTAGGTCACGCTAATTTGAGTTAGGCAGAACCTAAATGTGCCTTTTTTGTTTGTTTGTTTGTTTGTTTGTAATTTATATTTCCCTGAAAGCTAGGAAGCTTGAGCATTTTTTCATGTCTATTAGCCATTTGAATTTGTTCTTTTGAAAAATGGCCACTCATTTTATTAGCTAAATTTTTCACATGAGTTGTTTTGAGTTCTGGAGTTTCTGATGCTCTTTTTAACTCCTGGATCTCCTGTCTGTTGTGTTGTGTGCAAATATTTTCTCCCGCTCTGGTGGTTGCCTCTTTTCTTTATTTGATCACTTCCTTTGCTGTACGGAAATATAACATGTTCTCTCTGATATAAGGCAACCTTCATGCAAAATATGAAGCAAAAAGACATATAAGTGAACAAGGATATGGAAATAATCTCATAGATGAGCTGTGTAAAGGAGACTACCATACCAGGAAGTGAAGATATGTTACAGTAGACATCTTTACTCCCTAATAAAAAGAATATTCCTAGTGAAGCAGTTAAAACATATGTTGACATATGATATTAGATTTTTGTCTGCAGCTACAATTCCATGATATACTTAATAGCAGAATGTTAAATTTGTAAAGGTTTCTAAAGAACTATACTACTTTAACAATACAGGGGAAATTAAATCCTACTGTAATAATATGGAGGGGGGAATGGAGCTAGATAATGGGGAAGGAGTGGGAGGATTCCCCATACCTCCAAAAATCTATAACAGAAAACAGTTTTTAAAATCAATCAGAAAAAAAAGAGAGAGCCACTTAAAGAAAAAAAAAAAACTGCTTATATGCACTTGGCACATGGGATACAGATTTCAATTGAGAGGAAAAGTAAATCCAGAAATTCAATATTGATCCTTTTCAGCAATACAAGAAAGTGGAGAGAACATACGTTACTGAAATTTATAAGAAACTGACTTAGAAAGAAGCAGTGCTCAGAGACAAATGAAACATTCTGTAATGTACATGATTAGTAAATAGTCCAAAAAGAACTCAGGAATGGAGGAGCATTACCAAGGATGATCAATATATGAAACCCTCTGTCTCTCTCATACATACACACACCCCACACCCTTCATGATCAAATCATGTCACATATACCTATGCACCATCTACCTAGTTAACCCATATATTACCACACTTTTGTCTCACTACTCAGCTTATAAAATGCACATAATCCAGGTCTTCCCATATAAGAAAGGTTATTGGTTCATTCCCATTTTATCTCTAGTTCTGAAATATACATAGCATATAAAGGAATTTTACTGAGTCATTGTTAATGCTGGTGATTTAAATGAAAAACTTGAATCCACATGATATTCAGCTATTGTCTAGCAAGATTAAACACTCCACATTTAGAAATGGATACAATGAATGATTTTGTCAAGCTCACTCAGAATTCTCAATAGAGAAAAAGAGGCAGATATGACCAGGAGAGGTGATAAGTTGGGAAAAAAAATAGTTGGAGAATGTGGGAAGGTTGCAAGGTTGAAGATAGGAAAGAGAAACAGGAGTGGAGAGTGTAGGGAAGGACAATAAATTGATCCAAGACCTGCCTTAGCTTACCTTTCTGTCTCTTTAATGATTTATATTTTATCCACCTTTGTGTCTGCAGCTGTCATCTAAATGAAATAGATTGCAAAGAAGAATTCAGTGGGAGTTAGCTATTATATTTTTATATTACTCTACTCCCAGGAAAGTGCTCCTACACAAGTGTCCCAACTCCTGTAGCTCCCAATTTGTAATTTCAGTACTGACATAAAGTGCTTAGATTTAACTTCCTCAAGAAACTGTTTTATCAGTCTTCCTCCAGCAAAATCATGTCATTTTCTCAATTTCACATTAAATAGCAATTGTTTTGTTGTTGTTGTTGTTTTAACTTCATGTGTGTTTTTGACTTTGTTTCCCAGCTTCTCATTTAAGGGAATATAGAGTGATGGCGTAGTAAAGACTACTATAACATGATGTAAAGATACAATGCAATATGCATCCTTACTTCCAAATCAAAATGGACTCCCAGTGAGGCTTTTAGACATATCTAGACAATGCGATGCCAGACACTCTGGCATTGTCTTTACCAGTAATGTCGAGGCACATTTACATAACAGACTGATGGAATCATGACTTCTTATGAAGGACTGACTATACTATTGTAATAATATGGGGAAAATCAGTCAGGGGCTGGGAATTTTGGAGGGGATTGGAATTCCAGACCCTATTGTACCATAAAATTTAAAATAAAAACATAAAATATAAAATTTACCAATTATTCCTCTAATTATCCCTCTCATTAAGCTATAAGCAGGTCCATTCACTATATCCTACCAAGTCACATTGAGAAGTTTCTGTAATATCTGGTCTGCATTGCTGTCTCTAGTGTAGCCACCCACTATCCTAGTGTAGCCACCCACTATCACATTATTGCACTATTAGCACAACCTCTGCTTGTACTCACTAGTGGTTCAGACCATATCAGACTATGGCAGTCATGTTGTGAACATTCAAAAGATTGGATGGTTTCTGCCTGACCACAAAACCATTCATTCTTTCACTGCACTCTGCTTATTTTATCAGATATGTGGAGCACAAAAAAGAATAGGTCAGTTGCTCTCTCTAATCACTAATTTGGATACTTTTTACCTCACATTCACCTACTATTATTAACTTATATTTCCTTCCTTTCTCAAATTCTACTGATTACTATCCAAGAGTATGTCAGCTGTTGTTTTTTTCACAATTTATTTTCTTTGCAAATGCTGATCCCTTTATCTAGGAAATATTATCTACCATCATTCAAATCAGACATTTATCAAGTTTCATTCTGTCTGTGAAACATGTATAGGTTTGCATATCCATGTCTGAGATATATCTTTTATTTGCCCAAGGACTCTTAAATTTCTATCATATCATTTATATTTATCCTGCTCTTTTCATTATGCTGTTGTGTAAAAATGTGTTCTACTGAAAGCCTATCATACTATGTGACATATGGTGTCCACCGAATCAATGAGTAGTAGTACTGGGAACCATCTGACTAATCAGGAAAAGGGATAAAGTCAAGAGGTTCTATAAGCATAGATGTGAGACAGAAACAACGTAGTTTAAACTGTTAAGTAACTACAGTTTGTGGGTTAGTACTTAAGCAATGTCTTTAACATCATTATTTTTAATTGTTTTTATGGGCCCCTTGCACTTCAAGGGGGAAGATTAGCCAATTGAATCATGTGCCAAGCCTATTTTTAATTATTGTGCTAGAAAAATTTTAAGTATGACAAAACCAAATACAATGGTATTGTGAACATTCCTGATATATTCATTACCATTGCAACTAGTTATAATGATATTTCCAATTTTATCTCGTCTTATCTAATATATGGAAGCAAAATCAAATTGCATAAACTTTATACATATTTAAACATGTATCGGTGAGTTATTAGGGTTGTCTATTGGATAGGATCTATTCCATTTGAAAAAAAATTCTTTTATGTTGTTTGAATGACTTATTCAATTTCTTAGTGTTAGCAATATTCAGTTCATATTTTTCCAATTATTATTAAAGAAGCATATGTGTTTTCAAGTAGATATTGATTGACTGAAGATATGAATATTTTCTCACAATTATACTTTCTTTTTTTTTTTTTTTTTATAACATTTCTTTTATAGTCAGTTTTAAGTTTAAAGTTTTCTTTTTTTTTTAATTATTTATTATTTAACTTCAGTAATTACATTGTATTATGTGACACAGTTACATAGATACTTGGGTTCTCCCCACCCCTCCCCAAACCCTCCCACCATGGTGGATTCCTCCACCTTATTGCATAACCACAGCTCAAGTTCAGTTGAGATTTCCCCATTGCAAGCGTATATCAAACATAGAGTCCAGCATCTTATTGTCCCGTCAAGTTCAACGGCTTCTTAGGTATACCCTCTCTGGTCTGATGACAGAGCCAGCAGAGTATCATCCCAGTCAATTGAAAGCTCCAACATACCATCAGCAAAAATTTACATCATTATGGAATTAATTGACATAGTAATGAGTAACCAATATGTTAAAAGTAAATGCGGGTTCCCAGCCACCTTCTGTGACCACCTCACCTATACTTCAATTTTAGTTTATACACAACATATAACATTCAAAACATAACATGTTATACATAACATCATATCATCTTAAATTAAGGCAAACATGTGGTATTTAACCTTTTGTGATTGGCTCATTTCCCTTAGCATTATGGTTTCCAGTTTGGCCCATTTGGCCACAAAGAACTGCATTTTGTTTTTTTTAATAGCTGAGTAGTATTCCATGGAGTAGATGAACCATACACTATACACTAAGATCAGATCTAAATGGATAACAGATCTAAACCTACATCCAGAAACCTTCAAACTCTTGGAAGAAAATGTTGGAAACACACTGGAACACTTAGGGGTAGGCCCTCACTTCCTAAAAAAGACTCCAGATGCAGTAGAAATCAAGACCAAAATAAACAATTGGGACCTCATCAAACTAAGAAGCTTCTGTACAGCTAGAGAAACAATCAACAAAGTAAAAAGGCAACCCACAGAATGGGAGAAGATCTTCGCACACGACATAGGTGATAGAGGGCTAATATCCAGAATATACAAAGAGCTACAAAACAACCAAAATGTCAAAACAAACAACCCACTCAAGAAATGGGCATGGGAAATGGGCAGACACTTCACAAAGGAACAAACCCAAATGGCAAATAAACATATGAAAAAATGCTCAAGTTCCCTGGCAATAAGGGAAATCCAAATTAAAACATCAATGAGGTACCACCTAACGCCAGTAAGACTGGCCCACATGAATAAAAGCACCAACGACACTTGTTGGCGAGGTTGCGGGGAAAAGATAACCCTACTCCACTGCTGGTGGGGCTGCAGGCTGGTACAGCCTCTATGGAAATCAGTATGGAGAATATTCAAACAACTCAAATTCAACATACCATATGATCCAGCAATAGCACTCCTAGGAATATATCCAGAACACTTGTTCTATGAGAAACCAACATGTACTCCTATGTTCATAGCAGCACAATCAGTAATTGCAAAAACATGGAAACAACCAAAATGCCCATCAAAAGAGGATTGGATAAGAAAGCTATGGTTCATCTACTCCATGGAATACTACACAATTATACTTTCTACATTTTTTCTTTGTAATTTTTTTGCTGTCTTTTTTTTTTTTACAAAAAATATTTTTTGTATGTAGCCATTGAAATAAACTAGAATAGTAGATCCAATGCTATCAAATTTTAAGGATAGACCAGTCATCCGAGGGCCTTGGTAACAATGCAGATTTTACATCATCGGTCTGGCTGAAGTCTTAGAGTAGCATTACTGCATGACTCCCAATGAAGCCCTGAACTTCTCAGCCACAGACTGCACTTTGAGAAACAGCATGAAGTATCTCACATTGCAGCTTTTGCCACTGTCTTCTTGATGGCATTTGCCCTGTTCCTCTGCCCTACATGATAGCCTGAGAATCGTTAGCTAAGTCTAGAGTTAACGGCTGTCAGCAATTCAGTACTGAATTTACAGTAGATTGACCTGAAAGATCTTTTTTTTAAGTTATGACATCTAGGACAAACTGGAAGCAGAATATGCAGAATATAAATTCTTGATTCATTTATTTATTTATTTTATTTGGAAGGCTCACACAGAGAGAGAGAGACAGAGACAGAGACAGAGAGAGAGAGAATAAGGCACTCCCTACCACTAAGAGAAGAGACATTCTAATCTTGAGCCACAACTTCCCTCAAACCTGTCACTTTTTAGAGTGTACGTAAACTTATAACAGGGAAATATACATATAAATCTAATATATAAATATATATTGAATAAAGTAATATATGATGATTATATATTATATAAATATGATATATAAATATAATAGAAATATATATATTTAACCAAACAATGCTCTTTCTGCTCTGCCAAAATGTACAAAGAAAGGGATGCAACTTCTAGCTCAGAATACAGAGAATATAATTGACGGAAAATCAGATTTTAAAGAAAAAGTTTTTTTTCTGTCTCATATAGTTGCCATTGACAGGCTTCTTAGCTTCTTTCTAACTTTCTTAATATAGATTTTGAAAGAACATTTAATTCAAATCCATTATTAAACTTACTTTCCAGAAACTAATACTCAAGATTTTATAAATGTGAGTAAACATATGTGTGAGCTACTGAAAATTTGCAATTTTTAAATGTACTTCCCATATGTATTTATCCCTATTTGAAGTTCAATCACTGTCCTAATCAGAGAGTTAATATTTAAAGTACCTCTAACGAAAACAGGCCACTTGAGTATGATAATGGATTGTGAGTGGGTGTTTTTCATTTCTACTAACAATGCAGTTATTAGAATAAAGTATTGGCAGGATCTGTGTATTTTGCAGCAATTGTGTAAAGTATGTTGGTCAACTTGGAGGCTTAAAATATGGTGAAAACTAAAAATATTATCAAAAAGTAAACATTTTTGCATTGTTGGCTGAAAGCTAATTTTTATTCAGCTGTAGCTGTTGATTTATATTATTTAAAAAATGATATCAGACAGTATCTTAAGCAGTGCTTCAAATTCTATATTATTATTAAAGATATTAGGATTAGTATCATATATTTATAAGTATATATATTTATTGGTTTTTATATTATTTATATATTTGTATAAGTATAAATATATTATATATATAACATTTAAAGTAACTTTGTAAAATATCAATAAACTTAACTTCAGTTTAGACCTCCGAGTAATCCGAGTTATGCAGCCAACTGGAAGATAAATAAAGAGATGTCTAGTAACTCATTTGAAGTTACTGCTTTAGGGATCAGGCACCATAGCCTAGGAGTTAAGGACCTCGCTTTGAACATGGCAGGATCCCATATGGGCGCCGGTTCTAATCCCGGTAGCCCCGCTTCCCATCCAGCTCCCTGCTTGTGGCCTGGGAAAGCAATTCAGGATGGCCTCTGTCTCTCCTCTTCTCTGTATATATTTATCTTTGCAATAAAAATAAATAAATCTTTTTTAAATTACTACTTTATACCACAGCAAGACCAGAAAAAAGTTATAGTGGAAAACATACACACACACACACACACACGTGAGCCTTTCAAGTAAAACCTCTTCCTTTATAGATACTGCTTTAGCTTAAAACTTAATAACGAAATCAAATTTACTTACCTATACCCCATTTAGGACTATACAATTATTTAAATTACTGTGTGTTTGTTTTGTAACAGGATAAAATACACACATGAAAAAGTAGATTTTCTTTTAGAAAAAAGCCACAGCTGTTTGCAATGTGTGATTATGCACATGTGCTACACTGTGTTGTATGTACTGCTGTTAATCTTTACCCTGCTCACTGGTGTAATCCTTTAGCCCAATATTTAGCCATAAAGCAAATTATAAAATAAACATTTGGTACAAATGAGAACAGACATATTTTTCCAAAGGTAAACATACTGAGCTGCTTACAAATTAGCCTCTGAGCAACATCCTACATCATTAAGACTTTATCAGAATAACACTTGCAGAATTTTCTCTTAACCATATAAGAGAGAGATTTTGCACTTAGAGACTGAACATATTGTGCAGTAGAGTCCCCAGGGCCTTGTGAGCCACACAGCTGTGAAAATCTCTTCTCTAAGAGTGAGTTGGACTATAGTATAAAGGTTTATTTAGATCCTCATATGAGGTGATTCAGAAGAGAAGTAGTTTTCAGGCCAATAACCGCCACCTGAGCTAGGAAATCTGTCTCCATCCAAGAGAAGAGTATTTGGATATTTGATACTTACTGTAAAATTGGGGAGGAGGGCTCTGATATTTAAAAAGCAAAATATTCTATCAAATCTCGTGCTAAAATATAATCACTTCTGCTAGAGGAAGAAAATAACTTCATTGCTTATAGTGACACGAAAGACTCCCTGTGAGTCAAATATGTTTTGATGATTTTGAAAGTCTGCTGAAATCTTCAGACAGCCCATCAGCAAGCTAGCCACGTGACTAGCCAGAGGTAACTTCAGAACTGCCGGTTTCCCGACTAGGGAACCGTTCCAAGAAGCCATATGCTACTAGAAATGTGTCTGTTACAATTCAGCATCTAAACCTAATGCTTGCTAAAAAGAAATAGTGAAATGTTTCAGCTTCCTACAGAAATTCTTTCTTGCATTCAATTAAATTATATTCTTTCATGCCCAGAGGGTACAATGACTAGACATAGATATATTTTTAAAAATTGTAAATCAGTAGGAAATAGGATCCTGAGCCTTGGAAGCAAATAACCTTATTGAAACACAGCACACAGTGTTATTCTCTGTAACATTACCCTACCATAAGCCTTCTAGTCCTTTCAAGGTCTTAACACTCAAAAAATTAAATTTGTGTGTATGAAGGTGTTGAAAAATGTTCCATATAGGTACAATATAAATATGCCTATACTCCATGGACTGTTTGCATGTTAACAAGGACTAAGAAATCTTAAGTCAAAATAATGACACCCTAGGGAATTATGTTTAGACACCAGTGAGCAAGGAGAAAGACTTTTTTTCTGATCCCTGTTCAGCAAAATCTCAGACTTGCACAACATGAACAATTCACTGAGGCAGCTACATGCAGGTCTAGTGTTCAATTTGATCTGATTGCAAATATTTCTAAAGCAAAGATTTCTTTTGTCTCAATAATGATAGACCAAAAAATAGCCATAAAATAGGATTAATACTACATACATGCGTATTTCAAAGGGGTTGTTGAAAGAACTAGAATAAAAAATTAACTTTGGTGTGAAATTTTTTGAAAACATGTGTTTTTATGTAATTTATATTTCTGCATGCTTTTTGGAGACCTGTGGTATTTATAGATTTAAAACATTTTGTGCTAAACTAATCATATCTTTTAAATCCATTTTACCATGAACTTTTTAAACTTTCTTACATATTTTATGTAATCTCAATAAACTTGTCTCATGTAAAATGTTTTTTAAGTAGTTATTTCAGTTTTCTTGTAAGGCAGACAGAGAGGCTAGAAGAGAAACAGGAAGATTCTCTTGTTGCTGGTTCCCCAGTGTCTGCAAGAGTTAGGAGAAATTGACTCCAGGGGCAGGGAGCTTCATCCAGGCTCCTGTACAGGTGGCTAGAACCCAAGTACTTGTGTCAGTACTTGCTGCATCCCAGAGTGTGTATTAGCAGGAAGCTAGATCAAAACAGAACAGCAGAGACTTGAACCTGGCAGTCTAAAATGGGAGATGTGTATTTCAACCTGTGACTTAACCATTGTGCAAAATTTCCAGAACCTATAAGAGCACTAGATTTTATCTTTCTTAAGTCTTGTTTGGACATTTAAAAATTTTACACATATAACATTGCATGATGCACCATGAATATGTATGATTTTATGTCTTAAAACTTTTTCAGGGCCTGATGCAGTAGCCTAGTGGCTTAAGTTCCTGCCTTGCATGCACAGGGATCCCATATGGGCACTAGTTTATGTCCCAACTGCTCTGCTTCCCATTCAACTCCCTGCCTGTGACCTGGGAAAGCAGTCAAAGGCAGTGCAAAGCTTTGGGACCCTGTGCCTGTGTGGGATACCCGGAAGAAGCTCCTGGCTCCTGGCTTAGGACTGGCTCAGTTTCTGGCTGTTATAGCCAGTTGGGGAGTAACCAGTGGACATAAGATCTTTCTGTATCTCTTTCTCTTTGTATACCTGCCTTTCCAATAAAAGGAAATAAATCTTTAAAAAAAAACTTTAAAAAATGAAATAGAGGGCGTTCCTTGAGTCACTCTGAAAGGAAATCCATCTTTTTGTCCAAATTGGTTTGTATCTCCTGGCAGATGACAAGTGGGCTGCATTTCTGATGGTAAGGAAATTTCTCCATGCACATATGAAGTGCATGTCTACAAATCAAGTCTGTGTGTTTTATGGCATTATCCCCATTTTTGCAATATTCTGTTGTAGTGATTGTCAAGGAGATAAAGCCATGGATCCTGATAAAATTGGGAAAAAGGAAAAGAAGTACATCTTCAGAGTAGCCAGCAAAAGGACTTGAAGAATTCCCAATGGAATAATGACCAGGGTGATTGTCTACCATATTTCTATCAAATGTAAACTATTACTAGAATTCTATTTTTAAGTGTTGAACAGTATCATAGAGAAGAGAGTAAAACAATTGAGGCAGTGATCTCATCTTCCCAGTAAGCTTTTGGAGAGCTCGAGTTTGGAGCATCCTTAGGCATTTTTACTATATGCTTCATGAAGATTGGATGAACTGTACCTAGGCATGAGATAAAAAGATGCATTTGGATATTATATTATGTAAGATGAGATCCTTCAATTTGACCTCCACTAAGATTTGGGATAAACATTAGTGCTTCATTAAACGATAGCCTAATTGGTTAACACAATTATTGACATTGCTCGTTTTCTGTTGCTCATGCCAGACTCTTAAGGGAATAATAAGATTAGTTGAAGACCGATGAATAAAAGGAGCTCTGAAGGTTAATGAAAGCAACGCTAGCAGAGAAAGGAGATGTTAGTTCTGGCACACCAGCTGCCTATTTCCAGAACAGAAGCATCTGTGTCCTGTCTGTAGGCCTATCACTATTAAATTTGTCAAAGCAACAGCACCTGATGGGGCTTTCTTATTTTTCTCTTCCTGTTAGAAGAGCACATCTTCGACAAAACTGAAATAAGGTTCTTGAGTCTGCAAGAAAACTCGTATTTTGAAAATTGTAGTTTCCATCATATATTCTGACCTTATTCTTTCATTTCTTGTCTCCATAGGTCTTGTTAGAAGTTCCTGAACAAATAAATATTCACGCCAACCCCATGAATAGTACCACATACGAAGGACAGTACTCATGGACAAGAGGTAAAAACCTAGCAAAATGAGTGACAAGATACAGACAGCTAATGCAGGGCAGCCTTGTTGAAGCAAGCATCTCAGTCTATGAGGAGACCAAATATTACAACAGAGATAGAATTGGATATCAGGAAGTAAGTACAGAAATAATTCCCCTTCAAAATTGGAACGTAACATGGCCCTTCAACATTTGAAATGCAAATCAGATTAATTCCCTCTGAGATTATTGCCCTCCATTATTTACGTGCTGATAGAAATTAGTATGTTTAAATTAAACACTGTCTTGCTAATATAAATGCTGAAATAGAAGTGTTTTACTCTAACAGAGAAAGTAAAATCGGCCCTCTATCAAGCAGAGTGGTAGGCCCTCCTACCTTGGAGAAGAGGTGTTACTAATCATTGCAAAGAAAAGAGACTGTTGGGATCAGAATCAGACATCTGCCTGAATTCTGATTTACTGTAAGCGATCAGCTGGTAAAAGTGGCTTATACTAAACTGATGATTATTCCTATCCCACAACAGAAAAAGCCCTCACATACACAAATTCTGTACCTCCCTTCCCCTCCTTTTCATTCTTTAGCAGGAAGGGAAATAATTTCTAGGAGCTAGAAAATGCCTTTGGGTTAGATTTCTGATTGATTAAATAGGAAAGAAAGCTCTAAGCAAGCCACCTGCAACATCAGAACGTGATGAAATTTATAAACTAACTTGTCAATGTTTAAAAGAATAACTATAACCTTCATTAATGCTGGTAAATTCATCTAACAACAATTCTTAAGATTCTATTTTGATCCTATCCTTCCGAAACTAAGGATATGGAGTTGTCTGGTTGCAAGCTCTTATGTGTGATAAACTGATCTGTTATTTTATATTGGATTCATACGAATCAATATCTTACCAGACACAAAAATTGATTCCTTCTTACCTACCATCCTTGTTGCTTCGAGACTTATTTTGGTTTGTTTGTTTTGTGTTGATGGTATTATGCTACTTCTTTTGATATCAATTTCTCTATCAGTAGAAGAAAACAGTAGATGTGTATTAGATATCCCTGGAGTCTTCGGGGATAGCACCATAATGTAACTTGTCACCCAAGTCAACATCGTTTGGCAACACAGAGGGAGAGAATTCCACTTTGTGCAGCCTTTTAGAAGTTCAGGCTAACAGAGGATTTTATTCTCTCTTTTTCAGGTTGCCTTGGAAGTCAATATTCAAAACTATATTCTAACTCAAGAAGTAGAGGAGGTGAGTTTTGTCATGATTCATTGGGCCATGCATGAAAAGACTGCCTGGCAGTGTTCACTTAGATGTGTGTGGAAGGGAAGGATAGAAACGTGCTGGGCAGCGACTGGCTGACATCAGCTACACTAAAGTCAACACCTAGTTCCATCAGATGCATTTTGTGCTTGTCTCCAAAAAAAAAAAAAAAAAAAAAACAACAAACAACAACAAAAAAACCCTGTTATATCACAGACTCAGTATAATCCCAGCTAATCCCAATTCTCATCTTTTGATAAAATTCATGTTACTCCAGGGATATAAGCAAGGCCTGGAGCTAAGAATGTCTGCAATTTGACCAATCTTCTATTGCTATTAATTTTGGATTCACAGTTTCAACCCAGAATTTCTTAAGACAGAGTCTGTATGTGGCTACATTCTGTCTAGCAATAATGAAAGTTTTTGGTCAATAGGATGTTGACAATAGGTTGCTAGACTTTAACCATTGCCTACAATGTCATAATACAGTTAAATAGTAGAATGGTGGACTTGTGACTATTGCTGAAGGAGTATCCTATTATAATTATATGGAGGAAAATAGTGGGACAAGGGAATAGAAAGGAAGGGAAAATCCCTGTGCCTATGGAACTGTATCATGGAAAAAAAAGTAGGATAGCCAAAACTGGAAATAGAAATAAAAGGTATAACTGTTAGAAGTAAAGAGATAAGAACATTTCATTTTCCATACACTATCTATATGTTCAGTAAAAAATAAAAGAGCAAAACTGATATTTAAAAGCTTTCTGCACATTGCCTATACGATTCTCTTTTTTAGTATGCCTGTGATCTGATTACTTTTCAGGGAGTTCTCCTAAACAATAAATAGAAAGTCAGTCAGAGAAAAAGGCATAAGCACACGATGTTAATTTAGCATTATTTATGCAAGTGAAAGGTAGGAAGTGACAAATATTTAGCAGTTCCATGTGGATATACACCCTCTTGACGCAAGGTCACATAACTGCTCTAAATGATAATGTATCCATTAATAATATAGAAAAAACTTATGGTTCCATGACAAATTGAGTTGTCAACATACCTATATAACATGAATTAAAAAACTAATGCACAGAATGCTAGGACATAGAGCAAGTATTAATTGTGACCATTCTTTTGTAATGAGAAGGTAGTTGTTTCTCTTTAGTGCTTTAATCATATGAGTATTTTTTCTCACAATTTCTTGCATGGATGCATTTTATAATGGAAAAATATCTGACCTTTAATTTCTATGAGTAGAGAATTGTATTTATAAAAGTATGAGTGATTAATGCAATTATTTTCTGCAGTCATCACTCTGGGCATAACATCTGTCATGACCTACTCAATAAATAGGCTTTTAGTTCCTTAAATCCTGTAGAAATATATAACTTATATGTATTTTATTTTAACCTTGTTCCTGTTGTATTATGCTCCTGTATGGAAAATTTAAGTTCTGTGGTTTAAATGTTTATAGCAGAAGATCATCAGTATATTTATATTTATCATCCTTACCATCATAATCATACCTTGGAGAATTAACACATATATTCAGGAAACTTGTGCGTATTGCTGCTGTCTAGATCCCTTTCTGGCACGCTTTTATGTTAGGGAGCTACTGTAGATAGGTTAGGCTTTGAAGTCTTGTCCAAATCCACATTGGCCAGTTTAAAGGGTGGAAAATGCAGTTTAGAAAAACATGTCACTAACTGAAATACTCAACAATTACTGTTCATTTTAGAAATTCGTGTCCCAATTACTGCAGTGTATTTGCAACTGATTTGGCAGTTTATAGTGAGCAATAACTACCTCTATCTCCAGAACCTTGATAAGTTAGTTTCAAATTATGCTATGGGATCCATTAGTCCCCCAATTTTCCATTTCATTTATATTAACTTTGTATGTGCATATTATAGACCAAATCCCTCATCTACATCTTGTTTCAGTCAAGTCTTTTTTATAATCATGTTATGACTGATATAAGAGCATGCTGGATTCTGTTCTGTTACGGTTCTGGCTTCAGATGCATGAAAACAGGGGCTATAATAGTCGATAAGAAGGGATTGCATAAATGTCACATAATCCTTGCAATGTTGCAGCACAATCAAGCGGTACTTACAATAATTACTAATGAAGGCATTTACATATACTCAGTATGTCGCACAAAAAGGTAAGATTCCTTTTCCATAAAGCAAATGAACACACAGTCCATGGAGTTTTCCCTGCAATCGGAGGAGACTTTTAATGTGCCTTCACACTTCTCAGAGAGCACGCCAGAGTGCTGCATTTTCTGTCAGAGAGTCTAACCCACTTAGCACTCAGTGTCTGGCCTGGCCTTTGTTGGCCTTAAGCCTGGTGCTGATTTAGTTAGACAAGCAGCTCCAGCCAGAGTCTTGTCATTCAAAATCTCTTCCTGAGTCTTTTTATTTTGTTAATATCATTAGTATTCTCCTGACACCTGTGAAGACCTTGTCAATGATCATTTTCTTCACATATAAACATGTTTAGGTTTCAAGAGAAATTTAGATAACTTGCTTTGTATTTGACTTTATGATATTCAAATATATGTAAAACTTAAATACTCACAAGTTTGCAATTTAGAGCATATACATACATGCAGAAAGAGAAGGAGAGATTCCTTTTATAAGGTATAAAGGATTGAAATAGAGAAGAGAGTGATATGTGTTGTTATAAATATTTCAGTGAGAATTAGAAGATTCAAATCTGGGTTTCTACACTAAAAAGGCTTGCTGTACAGTTTTGACTAAGAAAATCATTGACCTGTCAATTTCAATTTGTTATTCATTGTGCCTGTAGTGATGAATTAAGTAATTTTCATAGCCCCATATATTTATTATTGAATTTTGTTTATTCACTTATTTGTGTGTTTACTTATTTGAAAAGCAATATGGCAGAAATATCCTCCCAGTTAACCTGCTACAATACACACCTACCCCTCTCACTAACTTTAAAACTTCTCCTAATTGTTTCAAGCTACTATATAATTATAAACAGCCAGTCTCTACCTAGCTTATTAACACAAATAACCTACTTCATGCAGGAGGTTGTAATTTCACTTTTGAACTTCATCTTTCATTTGACATGCCACCCACATGAAAGTGGTAGGCTTTTATTCTGAACAGAAACACATGTATCTCATGTTAAAAGAGACATTTAATTTTGCAAGCTTCTGCTTTAGTATATTAGTTCCTCTCTTCTAAATATTGGGATATTTCCCCTTTCTTGTAGTTATTATAAATATTCACTAGAATAATTCTGGCAGATTTTATTGTTTTAATTTTTGAGATAACTTTCCAAATTTTCATTTAAGGGAATGTACAGTAACTGTGTAATAGAGACTGTCATATCCAGATGTGAAGATATAATGTAGTGAATGTCTTTACTACCAAATCAAAGATGGATTCCCAATGAAACTGTTAAGTCTAGCTTGACAATAGGATGCTGGACTCTGCCATTGTCCATACTTGCAATGTCAGGATACACTTAAATAGCAGAATGATGGACTTAAGACTGCTTATGAAGGACTATACTACTGTAATAATATAGGGGAAATCAGTACAGGGGAGTGGTTTGGGGAGGGGTAAGGGGAATCCTAGAGCATATGGAATTGTATCATAAAATACAAATATAATTAATTAATTAGCAATTTAGTCCAGGACTAAATATTGCACTAAATAAAGAGTTTTTAAAAGGTTCTAGTTCATTGGAAATAGAGCCAAGGGCTATAAAAATAATCAAATAAAATGGTATTAGTATTCTAAAAGGACAAGTTTGATTTCCAAACTTTGAATAGAATTAGAGTTTCATGTAGACCATCAGCTATTCTGTTCCAAACCTTAAGACATTGAATTAGCTATGAAAGAACTTTTAGCAAGTACTTTATTGATCTTTTTTTCCCTCTTACTCTCCCTCATTCTCAGTAAGACTGTGAATTAATTTATAGCAGAGACCATGCTCCTAATTGAATTTGCTGTGGTAGTTACAATGTTTGGGATATACTTAACATGTTTTATAGTACTTCATATTTGGTGGAGGTAAGGGCAGTTTTGAAGATACCCCATAAGGAATAAGTTCACAAAAATTGAAGAGGCCAGTTAGAAAACTGTTACAGCAATACAGTAGATGAAAGGGGATTTTGACTTAGAAAGCAGCAGTGGTACTGTGGCTGAGTGACATGGAAGGGTTGAAAGACATTTACAAAATAGAATCAGTCAACTTGAAGGTGAAGTGGATGACATAGGGAGGGCAGGAGGAGAGTCAAAAACAAGTGCCAGGCTTCTGGCTTGAATTGGGTGAAAGGTGGTGGCATTTGCAGAGAAAAGTAGAGGTTTTGTACTTATTAAATGTTAGATGACTAAGCTATCCAAATGTCAGGCAGATGGTGAGATATGGGAATCTTGACATTGTAAGCAAAGTGAGAGCTCTTGAAATACTGTATTTGGAACAAAAATCATAAATCAAGTCATGGAATTCTTAGAGTGAAACTCCAACAAAGCAGAAGTGAACCTAAAAAGAAATTCTCCTATTTTGTACTGTCTGATAGTCTGCTTGAGAAGAAAAAAAAAGTCATGAGACACAGAATATAAAACAGATTATTGAGAAATATCTGAAGAGCTGATATCATGCTAGCCAAGGGCAGAAAGTGTTGCTGCTAAAAGGAAGTTACCTGCTGCAGTAAATCCAACTGAATCATGATAGTCATGTGGACAGAAAAATATTTACAACATTCATGACATTTTAATATAAAGTATCACAAATGGTTTTTAAATATAGACAATAAAAAAGGAGAAACTAAGAAATATTCACAATCTCCCCCAAATAACCTCAAATAACTTGAATAGTTAGCTTCCTGATACATTTTGGCATACATACTCTTAATATAAATATAAAATTATCATAGCAGCACTGCTCATTCAGTTTTTCTCTTGAAAATAATGTTACTTCTGCTGGTGTAAAATTGACTCATTCATTAAAAGCCTCTTAAAATCTGTTTTAGACACAAGAAATGTTAAGACACAGTTTCTAATAATCATTGCAAATTGATAAATATTTTTCTTAAAAATACTTGCTGAATATTTGTATCTATTGGGGGATGAAGCCTGTGATTTTTCAGTAAGTTAAAACTGTCATTACAAAAATTTAAAGAAAAAAAATGGAATGGAAGAGGGCCAGATACAATGGCTTAATGGCTAAATCCTCATCTTGCAAATGCCAGGATCCCATGTGGACGCTGGTTCGTATCTGACTACTCTACTTCCCATCCAGCTTTTTCACTTGTACCTGGAAAAACAGCAGAGGATGGTGTAAGACCTTGGGACTCTGTACCCACTCGGGAGACTCAGAGGAAGTTCCTGGCTCCAAGCTCCTGGCTTTGGATCAGTTCAGCTGCAGCCCTTGCAGGCACATGGGGAGTGAACCAGAGGATGGAAGGTTCTTTCTCTCTGTCTTTCCTTTTCTCCATAAATTTACACTGTCTTTCCAATAAAAAGAATTAAATCTTGTTTAAAAAGGGAAGGAGGAAGGCACATTATGTGTTGTAAATTAAATATAAAATACTTTAAATCAATTCTCTTCACATAAACAAATTTTCACTCTGATTCTTTGAGTTGTTCACTAATCTTTCCATTTTATTGTTTTTTAATGTTAGTTTTTGTTAAATCACCACAGAGCATGAAACACTCTTCTTGTATCATAAGAATGGACACTATTACTCTTTGAAACAATTATACAAAAGAAGAATAATTATTTCCTAATTGTGTAGATGAAAAACTGATATATAGATGATTAATAACCTGTCTGAAGACAAACTATTATATAATCTGTACAGGATTTAATATAAACCAAAGCCCATGTTCTCAACACCCATGTGATGCAACTTCCTTTACCAGCAAGTTTTCATTTGACAGAAAGAAAACACAATGAAAGGGAGATCAACGTCTATTCTATTCAGGAAGAGTGTGGTGATTTCTGCAGTAGAAGCAGGGGGTCAGTATAAGATAATGAAAGAAATGAATTAGAAATAATAGGTAGTAGATTATGAAAGCATTTATATCCTTTTAAAGATGTGACTTAATACTAAGTCCTCACCTCTTTATACCCTTACCGATTATCTTAGTTTTTCAACTTACTAAGTTAAAGAGAGGGAAAAAAAACACTCAATATATTATGATGTTAATCTGAACTAAAAGGGTACTCTTTTCAGAATGACCTATTTGTAATGAGTCAGCCTCACCCAAAGAGCATCAGTAACTGTCATGCTCCTCCTTGCTTCTGATTCTTCTGTATTTCCTGCTTTGTTCTTAACTTCCCCCATGTTGATGACCAAATTGTTGAGTGTTCATTCAGTTACCCAGCATTATTTACACAAATAATTCTGGGAACCTATGATTTAGTATCTTTTGGGTAGAAACTTAGGGGTAGAATTGCATGTTCAGGTAATAAACTCGTTTCATTGTGAAAGAAATTCACAAAATATTTTTCAAAATATTATAGATTTTACTATTCCACCAGATCTGTAGGAGAAATCAAGTTAGTGTGTATGTTGCCAACATTTAAAATGAGTAGTGTCTATCAGTTTAGTCAAACCGGTGAACTTTACTTTCTGGCTTAATCTGAATTTTTCTATTTACACTTGATGACTAGCATCTTTTTTGTGCTTTTTATCTATCAAATGACTTCATATAATAAATTAAACATGTATACCTGTTTTATTGAATTTTAATTTGATTGGTGTTAAATTTTTACAAATTTTTTTATAGATCAAATCATATGAAATGTGAATATACATATATATAGTATTATCATTTCTTGGCCTTTTGGCTAAGATCAAATGTAGTATACATATAGTGTTAATATGTATTTTTCTGAGTCTGACAATTTTTTTCTAAATGGAAACCCAGAGGAGGCACCTGGCTTCAGATTGGCTCAGCTCCAGCTATTGCAACCATTTGGGGAGTGAACCAGTAGATGGAGGATCTTTCTCTCTGTAAAATCTGATCTACATTTCTAATAAAATAGATCAAATTTTTTTAAAAAAAACATCTTTAAGAGTGGAAAATTTTAAGTTTTTTCAAGTAATTTTATCCTTTATATTTTGGATTTTGTCTTTTTCTTGTAAGAAATCTTTGCATATGCAATCTGTTAATCTTTATACTGCTTTTTGTGAATGTGTATGATTCAGTGTAAGTAGAAGTCAGAGTTAGGTATAGCTTATGATTCATTATTTTGTACTTGATTATTGTCAGTTATTTCAGATAATTTATTGAAAATTTTTACTTTCTCCTTTGAATTGTTTTGTTACTTTCTTAAAAATGCATTGAGTACACCATTATATGTGTATTCTATCATTTGACTTCTGTAGCTTAATAGTAATTTGTACAGTGAAGTCTATTACATTTGTTCTTTTAGCACTATTTTAGCTATTTGATGCCATTTTATGCTTCATATATGTTTTGAAACCAACTAATTTCTATGACGGAATGAAAATAAAGGAAGTTGTAAGAAGGAAGAAATGGAGGGAGAAAAAGAATGAGAAAATGAAATAAGGAGTTAAGGATACAGACCTCAGATTTTAACGGATTTCTCAATTTCAGATGAACTGACATCTGGATATTAACTCATCCAATAAATAAAATATTTCTTCAGTTGTTTAATTTGTCTTTATTCCAACATTATTTTATAGCTTTGTATCAAGAAAATTTAAAGCATTCTAGTAAGTATATTTCCCATTTTTAAGTTACGAATAATAGTTTTTTTTTCAAGATTTATTCATTTTATTACAGCCAGATATACAGAGAGGAGGAGAGACAGAGAGGAAGATCTTCCATTCGATGATTCACTCCCCAAGTGAGCCGCAACGGGCCACTGCTGCGCCGATCCAAAGCCGGAAACCTGGAACCTCTTCCGGGTCTCCCACGCGGGTGCAGGGTCCCAATGCATTGGGCCATCCTCAACTGCTTTCCCAGGCCACAAGCAGGGAGCTGGATGGGAAGTGGAGCTGCCGGGATTAGAACCGGTGCCCATATGGGATCCCGGGGCTTTCAAGGCGAGGACTTTAGCCGCTAGGCCACGCCGCCGGGCCCACGAATAATGGTTTTGAAACTGCATTATTCAATTGCTCTTAGAAAACTTCCAATTGATTTCTTTGAAAGATTTGCTTATTTGTTTGAAAGGCATGTTACCAAAGCAGGAAGAGAGTGGTCTTGAATACACTGATGAACTCCCTGAAGGCCTGCAGCTGCTGGGGCTAGGCTGGTCTGGGCTTCTTTTGGATGTTCCACATGGGTGCCAAGCACGTAGATCATATTTTCAGGCTCAACAGCAGGGAGGTGGATCAGAAGTAGAGTAGAACTTGTATCCATATCCATTTGGCACTGAGACGTGATGTTGATATCTCAGGGAGCAGCTTAGCCTGCAACATCACAGTGTCAGCCCTTTTAATTAACTTTTGCATGTTGTCCATGTGTATCATAATTTAAATAATTTGCTTAATAGTTTCATCTTTCATCTTTTTCTCTTCTTTCTGATAGATATTTTAAACAATTATTTTGCTTTTTAATTGAAGATTGATTTTATAGATTTTATTGATTTTATAGATTGATTTTACACAGCGTTCTTTCACTTGCTTTATATCACTGTTCATTGCCTCTAACAGTGTTGTTAGGAGTTAAACATGCAAATTTACCTGTTTCTATTAGAAAGAAAGCATTTTAATCTATATAATGCTGATGATATTTTGTTTCCGTTGATTATTAAATAATCTCCCTATTAGTCCTTCTTTTTGAAAAGCTTTATAATCATTGGTTACAAAATTCTATCTAATACTGGGTTTTGTATATATTAAGTAGACTATTTTATTTCTTATATTTCATGGAAATCACCATAAAGCCATGTGGGTCTACATTTTATTTGTGGAAGGGTTTATGAAATCAAATTACCTAATCAGATTTTTTGGTAATGTATTGTTTTCACAGAGTTTCTCTGTTTCATCTGAGTTACCACATTTATTTGATTAAGTTATCCATAATCTCATCCTACCAATTTTTGAATGCCTACATTGTTAATTATAATCTTTCCAATTTAATCATGACGTTAGAAAATAGTGTTTTATTCACATTTTGTTGTTGCTTACTATAGGCATAGTTTCAGAAATTTAATTTCTTTTTTCCATAGTTGGTTTAGTTTCATTGATTTTCTGTTTCTATTTTCTGACTTGTAAAATATTTTGTCTCTTCTAGTACCTGGGTTTAATTCGAGTTTTTCTATAGACTTATTTAATTGGTTACTTAATTGATTTGGGAATCAGACCAAAAAATAAAGCTTCCATCCACTGATTCACTGCAGAAATGCAACATCAGTAGGTGCATACTCAGTGCACATCTCCCGTATGAGCAGCATGGACCTAACTCCCTGGGCATCACTGCTGCCTCCTTGTATTAATTAGCAGAAAACTGGGGTCGGTAAACAGATGTCTTAAACACTGTCTTAATCACTTAGACAGAATCCTGTCCCTTTTTATAAACTCCTAAAATTCAAACTGATTTAAAAACATCAGAACACTCTTTCCTTTGAAATGCACAAATTTTCCTTAGGAAATGTGCAAAAACTCTCTAGAATGAACGGTGCTCCTTTCTCCCAGCTTCCAGATGTAGCTTTTCAAAGTATCGATTTTAATTTTTCTTGCATTCCTTTTTCTCAGAATAAGGGAAAAGGCTTTGTAAATATACACGTTTTACCTTATCCTCTGTATAATGGATCTTTAAAATACGTGTCTGGAACATTCAGAAATTCTATTGATAGCTACTTTATCAAGCACTCATTTAAAGTAGTAAAATTCTAGGTCTAATCTTTCTGGGCAAAAAGGTAGCCATTTACAATTTTAATGCTTATTTCTAAATGAATTTCTAATTTAACTTTTAAGATAAATTTATTCTGTCTCTTTACATCTTTTTTATTTCTGCTTAAAAATTTTTAAATAACAAAATATGCTATGAAGTAGTTGCTGAAAATACAACATCTTAAGGAAAAAGTTGCAAAAATGAAGGTACATTTTATCCTACCATGACTCATTTCTCATATGTTAAATTATTTGGGGTTAAACATGTTTTGGGTATTTCAGTAAATGACAGTTCCTATTTCTGTTTTAAAGCATGCACACTTTAGTACCCAGAGAAATTGCCCTGATTCCCTAAAAGGATACCTTTATCATTGTGGAATAATCATATCAGATCACCCTACTGTGAGAAGTTGAAGCCGTGCCCACTTGACGATTTTTATTTCAATAGATTTCATTTTCTTCTGACTGCTATTTTACTCTCTGGTTGCATTAAAAATAGGAATGGTTAAAGGAGTCCCATTGTGAACAGAAACCTAGAAAAAGCTTTGATACAAGGTAAGAGCTAATTCACTATTCTGAAGGGAATGACATTCATCTATCTTTCAATAAGAGCTAATAGCTCTATAGGCCCAATGCACTCAGCTAATCTAGGAAGAAGTTGATGCTTGGGAACTGAAATTCAATCACAGTTCATGCATAAGTGCTATTACTACATAGAAGATATACTCATACCTACTTGATGTAAAATATGACTAATATTTTAAAAAATTAACCAACCTTTTTATCCTTTCTTTGTATTGTATAAGCATTTGAAATGTGACCCTTTTTGGTTGAAGTATTGCTGAAAATCAATTTGGATATTATAGCAAATGCTGATATTACAAATTAGAAAATAAATAATGAATACCCTGCCTTGCATTCCAAGGTTCCTGAAAAGATTAGAAATATTCGGTGTTTATTAAAAATAGCTCAATGACTGTTATTTATTAGTTACATTCAGACATCCTAATAAAAACATAAGTTTCCCAGAAAGATAGTTTTGCCGAAGATTCCAAAAGGTAAGAGCAGGTTTCTTTGTCTAAAGATAGTGAGTTATTTAAGTGATGGTTATGCTTTGCATCTCAGTTTCTGCAGGAAATTAACAACTCATGAGCAGAAAAAAGCAAGTGAGAGAAATCAAAAGCATAATATTAGAAACAATTAAAATTCGTGTATAGGTAAAGAGCAGAATGGTTTTTGCAAGCTTAATTGTGTCACTTGGAAATCACATTTTCCAAGTGTAAGCACTGGCTGATCAGTGTGGATATTTAAAACCCCTAAAATATCTAATCTTCTATTTACTTAAATGGTTAATTTTAATTAAAATGGAGGAGTTCTAATGTTCAATTGTTAAGTTGCAAAAGGTAGAGATCTGGGAGTTCAGTTTTCATTTACAAAATACCCCTATTACACAATCATGTACTAATGTTTCTTTTACTTCAGCCACACCAAATATCAGCTTTCAATTTTAATTGGGACTTTGTTCTGCATCTAAAAATAAAAGGTAATTTATAAAAGGCTACATTGTTATCATGTGTTAAATGTACAGCTGTGTTTATCACAGATAGATGATCTTCTATGCAAAGTATGGCCATCCAGTAGACATTTATTCGTTTGATGTCCTACTCACAATTGTTTGAATGCATTACTTACTTTGAGTGTTGTTTTATGCTCTGTTTTATTGTTTCTTTAGTAAGCCAGAGATCAACCATTATGAGTTATTTCATATTAATATTATACAAATTATATTTAACACTAAGAGTTGTTTTCTTCATGAAAGCCTTTTGTAAAGATTTTAATTTAATCATCAGAAAAATGACAAGTGTACCTTAAATGATCCCACAGATTTCTTGCCCCCATTCTTCAACTGAGTGTAGAGGTGGTTTATTATGAAGGATGGAAGTAAGCATAGTATCTTTAACCATGGATATTCTATGCAAATTCCTAAAATTGCTGGATTCTTCTATAAACAGCTGTGACCCTTTGCAGTCTTAGGAATATCAGTAACTCATCACCTTATGTTACTGAAGATTAAAATGCATTACTTACTCCTGATAAAGTTAAGGAATGAGTTTTGACATTATTTGTAATTTTTTTCATCTGAAAAAGTGTTTTTACCCGTTTTAGTCTTTTTAGACCAGAATGGTTTATAACATAGGAGTGTTTAGGCCTAGAAACACATCCTTATTTATTAATTAACCCTATAATGAAACTAAACAATTTCATAACTGATTAATAGCGTCTCATATTTATTGACTACAAAATATCTAATATATTTTTCTAAATGATCTAATACATAAATTTATATGGCCCTCATTTTAATTATTTGAGACTGGTATTATTGTCATTGTTATATCCATGTTTACTGGTACACACACAAGAAATCAAATAACCTGTACAATACACTGACTGCTAAGTGGTCAAGCTGGTGATTTAATTCAAACATTGTGGCTCCAGAGACCACACAAAGAATTAATCTGTTGCAGAGTTTGTATAGAATGAATCAATGTTGATTAAAACCCAGTCAAGTATAGTTCTAGATCATTAGTTTTACTACAAAAAAAAATTAATAGAAGTCACTCTACCAATCTGTGTCAGCCGAGTCTTCATGCTAAGAGAGAACATCTCCTGATCCATGATTACAATCTTTGCTTTCCAAACTCTGGTTTTTTAATGCGTGTATATCAACTATTGTCTGTCTGTCATGGATCACTATAATAATAAAGTACCATCGACTGGGTGCCTTCAACAATTGATGTTGATTATCTTACAGCTCTAAGGCTGCAAGCCTGGGATCAGATGCTAGCAAAGCCCGATTGATAAGGCCATTTTCTTATCTTACAAATGTTGCCTTCTTCAGCTGTCCTCAAATGACTTATACATAGCATTAATTCCACGACTGAGATTTCATTCTTATTATTTCACCTAAACTTAGTTACTTCTTGAAGGACTGAATTCCTAATACTTTCACATTGAAGGATAAGGCTTCAGCACATTATTTGAAAGAAGACAAACATTTAGCTTAATAACAGCCAACCAGCGCTATACAGGTGCTGAGGATACAAACTTGAACATAAATAGATTTAAAAACATCTTGCCAGCACAAAATATTTAGTCTTAAGAGATGCTAACAATGTAGATGAATAAAATAGATGAATAATAATAAATAAAATAGAATAATAAAATAAAATAAAATAATAATAATAAATAAAATAGATGAATAATAATACAGTAGAAATTTTAAAGATATAAAAATCTGGAAGGCATACCAGAAAAATGGGATGGAGAACAATGTTGAAGTTTTATATATAGGGTAATCAAGAAGATCTACTGGGTTTGGTTGACTGTTAACTTGAATGCTCTATGCAGGTGTAAAAGTGAAAGCACAGAAACTGATCAAGATAGAAACTGAGCTGTGTGGTTCAACTGATGTGAATTAAAGAGGGTAACATTAGGTCATAGACAGAACACAAGAATCCAGAAAACAAAGATCACTATTTTAGTATGGGCATAGTACACCAGAGTATTGTCATAGTTTCTCATATGTTAAAGTATTGTCATAGTAAGGTCCATACAATGGAACACAGAATTTATTCCAACTGAAATGGAAGTTATTGCATGGCTTTAAGCAGAATGATATGATCTGAACTTCATTTTAACAGAATAATTTTGGCTTCTTTGCTGAAAGCAAACCAAAGAGGAAATAAGAACTGAAGCAAAGAGACCATTAAAAGGCTAACCTGTCAAATTATTAAAAGAGATTAGGCAAATAGATACTAATCATGCCTCATAAGAATTGATCAAATTTTTATTTGCTGCAGAGAAAATCTGAATGTGATTTTAATGCTAATTTCAGAAGACATCCAAGAAAATTGGCATAGTGCATAATTTATTAATCTCTTTGAAACTCATTGAAGGAAGAAAAACATCCTCAAATTCAATGTAACTACCATAAAACATGCTTCAAAATTTTGTTGCAAAATAGAATTAAGATGATGTGCCATTTCCATGAATATTTTGAAGCCTGTCTTCATATATGCTCAAAAAATGGAAACAAAGGCAAAATGATAACTCTGCTGGTTATCTTTTAGAAAATGTGAAATTTAGACCTATATTAAGTATCCAATGATTCAATAAATATTATAAATAGTCTTAAAAATGAGGATAAGGTTAAATAGTATCTGGGACATTCTGAAGAACACTGTTAAATCCTTTACTTTGAAAGTATTTGTAAACTCAGTCTCATTCCTTGGAGTACGAAAGGATATTAAGGGATGTGACTGAGCAAGAAATATTCTTACCTAACAAAATGATCATGAATTCCAATGTAAAAAAGAAATGAGAAGACTTTACAAAAAAAAAAATGGAGTACAACAACAACAACAAAAATGGTATTTTGTTTTAACAAAGGCATTCTTTATATAAATACAACAGAAAAATCTGGAAAACCACAGATATTTTCATTCACTTAAACTTCTCCCAAAAATAGCATTTTTCCCACAAACTGTTACAAATTGAGCTCCCATCAAGATCTAATACTCAGTTGACCAGACAAGATATAGAATATGAAATTAAAGAAATCTTTAAGAAACATTGACTATCTGCTTCCATTTATTTTCTGGATACCTTTTCTTCATCAACTGAATAAACTTAACATAGGCAAAGAAATAACATTATGAACACTGAACACTCAAATTAAGATATTGAAGTGATACTTTCGGAAGAGGAAAGAATATCAAAAGGAATCAGTACATACTATTTGCACAAAATTGTTGACCTCATGAGATTGTAGATAATGAAATAACTGTATTAAATTATTAAGTTATTATTAAACCATTAGAAATTTTTCAAGGAAAAGGAAGTGAATGTGGTTGTGTGTGAAACACAGAAACAAGATTTTTTTTTAATTTTAGCAAAGAATTGGTTTGCTCTCTGACATATTAAATATGTCAAATATAAGAAACAAATGTCAAATTATCTGTTGGAAAAGTATGATAATTTCAGAAACATATTGAAAAGAGAAAAATAATATCAATTGTGATTATTTTTGTGACATGCCAGGTAGATTTGAGAACTACATAAAGGGAAAAAAATATATGTTTAGGCAAAAATTGCGTTGGACATAATCAAGCACTAAGGGAGTGCTTAGTGTTTGTACAAGCTGCAAGCTGGAATAAAGACAAGAATTCAGTCTTAATTCTGCTGAAAAAAATGGCAAGAGACTTGTTTTTTTCCAAATGTTATTCTATTTTTTTTTTCTAAAGGTGGAGTTAGAGGAAGTAGGGAAAGAGAAAGAGGTGGCAACAGTGGCTGGGGCTGAGCCAGACTAAAGCCAGAAGCCAGAACTTCTGGGTCTTCTGCATGGGTCCAGGGGACCAAACACTTGGGCCATGCTGCTTTCTCAGGCATATTAAGAGGGAGCTGGATTAGAAATGGAGCAGCTGGGATTATACCGCCATTCTCTGCTTGCTGCTGCTCAACCAGAACATTAAAAGGCCAGTCCTCCACAGAAGAATTTGTAAATTCTGTCTCATTTTATGTGTGAGTTTTGGTATTCTTCACATAAAAAGTAATGGTCTCAGTATGTTTATCAGGAGATAGTAGCATAACTTGGAGCAAGGCAGGTTTGGTAAAAATAATCTGGGTGTCCCTCAAAGGCATTTGGGTTATGGATTAAGGATAGAATTTAATCACATTTCGGTTATTGAATGTGGACCTTAGAAAATGACTAATTGGATCAGATTTTTAAGATGGAATTCCTAAAATCATATCCTAGTAGCTGTATAACAAGAGACATACAGATGTGAAAGAGGACTGAAATTGCCTCTTTCTCTGCTTCTTCCTCACTGTGATCTTTCTTTTAGGTATTTTACCATGTGTTGGCCTCATCAAACACCAGATCAATAAAGCAGCCCAATGTTAGACTGTGAACTTCAATCACAGGGCATCAAATAAGCTTTCCCTCATCCTAGAACCTGGAGCTCTCTTCAGGCATTTGATTATGTGTGTGATACTAAAAATATAATTCATACAGCAGCTCGGTTCCTACCCTTCTTCACAAGTCTGTGTGATTGTGCTATGTCTTTTAACAATTCTGTTTCAAAGAGGTGGCTTCCAGAGTGTGCAGAAAGATATTTCTGGGTTACAAATTTCAAAACTATTAAAATTTCAACGAAACAAGAATTTATAATGACAATTTTTAAAAATAAATATTTTATGAAAAGGAAATAATAGCAAGTCAGTGCATTAAAAATAACATTATAGTCTAGAAAAACTTAACAGTAAGGCATGTCTTTACAAAAAAAGTAAGTCAGAGGTGCAAGTATTCCAATTCTCAAAGAAGCAAACACAATACAACTGCAAGGGGCAGAAATATTTAGCCAGTTCCCATCAGACCTCAGAGGTCAGATGAGTATCATCCAATGTCATATGAGATCACTTAAAGACTCATGAGGTGGCTGAGAACAATAAATGCCAGCTGAAAGAATTTTGTCTATTTAATGTCAGTGAGTATTTCAAACATGGTGTATGTTGCGGTATTTCTCCATTTCATCTCCGAAGAAAGCATTCATTTCATAGGTTAACATATTTAACCTTTAGAAAGTAATTCCTAAATTACTGGTAGTGGACATTGTGATGTGGTGGATTAAGCAGCTGCATTGGACATAAGCATCTCATCCTCTGCTATGTTTGGGATCTGGCTTCCTGCTAATGCACCTGGGAGACAACCGATAAAGGGCCATTTGCTTGGATTCGTGCCAACTGTAAAGGAGTCCCTGACTCCTGGCTTTGGCCTATCCTAGACTGAACGATGTGGCCATTCAAGGAGTGAACCAGTACATAGAAGATCTCTCTATATGTATTTCTTTCTCCCTCTCTCCTCCCCCTGAGACTGAGAAAATGAGAGCCTATAGTGTTGCAAAAAAAGAATTGGTGCAGCTCTTTGCTGACTTACTACTGTAATGTCCTGTGCTCTCCTTCCCATCCTGAATGGTAAAGAATTGCTCTTATTTGAAAAGCTGCAACAGCAATGACAAAGCAGTGCTAGTATTGAAGAGTTGACAAATTTTAATCTTTTTTTTTAATTTCTGCAAACTTCTCATCGTTTTATTTAAATTGACATGCAGTGTTTTGTTTGTTTGTTTTAAGTTACTTAAAATGGATACAGTAACCTGTCAGTAAGACAAATCAGAGTTGGTAGATTCTGGACACACAGTCCATCTCTAAAAAAAATATTGTTTTTTTTTAAATAACTTCAGTCAAACGATAATTCTTCCAAAAGAATTTCTAGATCATTCTTGCATCTAAATTATTTTGACATTTATATATTACTGTAGTATTTCTTGCCTTAATTTGTTTTCTTTATATTGATTCTTGTTACTCATCTGTGCTGTAAGTCACTGTCTTGCTGTCTCTCCAGCACCATTTCTAGATGGAATGCACTGGGAACAAATAAGTAATGATATATTAGATTTATGTGTTCAATTTTCCTTACTTTTCTTATTTGATAGACCTATGCATTTTAATAAAATATTATCTGTATTTTGAAGAGAAATGGAATAGACTACAATGCCTTTCCATTGACAATAAAATTCTTGGCCTCCCAAAAAGTATGAAAGAAATTATATATATGTATATGTTGGTGTGTAAATATTTATATACATTATGTATATATAAATATGTGTATTTAAATATGCATATAATATAAATTGCACACTCAAACACACATTTAGAAGGAAAGTATACTCTGAATTTTCCATTAAACTTATTCTATCTCATTGCCATGCAAGATAAGTAAATAAGCACAGCCTTCAGCCTGTATGGAGACGAAGAGTCCATATTCATTTTATTCTAAGAAAGCAGAAATAAATGCACTTAAATCTTCAAAGTTTTCTCCCCATCAGTGGGATATCTCCTATGGTGGTAGAGTATGTCTTCTACAGTTGAGAGAGTTAATAAAATTCAGTTTGAATTACAGCCTCTATTTGAATAAATGACCTTGCACAAATCATTCTGTGGATCTGTCCATCTGAATCTCCATGTTGAAAATTATAGCGTTTTATCTAGAGGATTGCAGTGAGATTCAATACAGTAGCTATAAATACTAGAATAGCATAAAACAAATTTATTTTTGCATAACTTACTTTGTGTGAGGAGTGATGAAAATACCTGAAAAATTTTTTTCACATTTCTAGAGGATACAAGTTCAAGATTAAGATTTTGGTAGGCACGCTTTCTTTGGCTTCAAACTTTCCACCTTCTCACTGTCCTTACAAGGTCTTCCTTCTGTACTCTTGTGTTTTCTTACTGTATTTGTCTCTTTGAAAGACACCAGTTAGAGTGGATGACAATCCTACCCTTATGATGCCCTCTAACCTTAAATCACATCCTCAAAACCCTTATCTCAAAAGCAGTTCTAAATATTAAGTTACAAAACTTTCTTGTTGTACAGAAAGTGAAAATGCTGTTAGAGTCGTAGTGCAACAGATCAACACCTGCAGTTAAGTCTGTGATCATAGATATTCATGTTATAGTAAGTCTTACCAAGATCTAGTCATGCTGAGAGTTGTTGGCATTAGATTACCAAGGGATTACATGGTAGAAGGTGGAATGGTGGAATGTAGTAGTAGCTATTTGACTCTTTGGCTAAGTGAATATTTTGATGGCTGTATCAGTTATCTTTAAAACAAAAACAAAAACCAACTTCCACATCTATGAGCAGTCCAACTTACACTGAACAGTTTTATTTTTATAGCCTACTTGGGGCCTTCATTATCTTCTCCCTCATTAACTCTTTCTTCCTCTTTGTACCTTTCCTGCTTTCTTTCCCCTCTCATCTGCATCCACATCTTCCTCCTCATCGTCAACTTCTCACTTCCAATATCTTCCTCTTTTCTTGGCTTCATTTTCTTCTTCTTCTGCCATTTAATATTTATCCTCATGTGCGTTAAATTCTTTGCACCATCCTCATCACTCTACTTCTCTCCTTTTTATCCTTCTAGCCTTTTATCTTCATCCACATAATCCACCTTGACATATTAATTAATTAGGTAATTAATTAATTCTGCCCAGAATACTCTACCCTCTGATGCTCACAAGTTCTCTTCCTTTCATATTCAGAAAACCTTCAGAAGCTCACAATAACTTGAACAGACTGAAAGCATTCCTGAAAGTGGTGAAAAGATAGACTTGTATTTTTCAACTAATGTATTCTTTTTTTATATATATTTTTTCTTTTTTTATTATTTATTATTTTTAATTCATTAATTACATTGTATTATGTGACACAGTTTCATAGATACTAATGTATTCTTTATAAGTGAGATGGTGTCTTGATAAAGAAAACACACACATATATGTGTATATATATATATATATACACATAAATATATACACATACACACACACACTATGGAATACATCTCAGCCATTAAAAAACAATGAAATCTTGTCTTTGTAACTAAATGCATCCAATTGGAACCATCATGCTTAGTGAAATAAGCCAGCGTAAAAAAGACAAAAAACAAATGTTACCCTTAATCTGTGACAACTAAAACACAGAGAACAAAAAAATGTGATCTATGTGAGTTAACTGCTTTGCATGCAGTTGTTAAATCCTGTGATACTTTTAAAACCCACAACTGCTTCTTCCAAGTTGTTCTGCAGAGGCGCTTTGCATGCTGTTTATCACTCACTTGAATGACATACTTACCAACTGTTAGTGACCTTTTCAATTGATACGAAGTTTTTGCCCACACAAATGGCAGGTGTTAATTAAACAGTGAAATATAACTAATACATATGTATTAACATTGTCTCAGATTATATTAGCTAATAAGTTTAAAAACATTCATAATTTGGTGATTGCTGTATGTCTTGTTCCAAATAATTCATGAGGTTTCTTATATAGCCACTAAATTTTCCTTTTCAATTGCATATCTCAACTCTTAGTATGTTAAGTTACTAGTCTATTAAGGAATAATTGAGAGGTTGCACCCTTCTTTATAAACAAAAAGCACCACTCATACAGGAAAATGAACAATTATGTGAATGAGAAACAGGGCATTTTCTTAATAATTGTAGCACATGACACATTTTCTTTCTTTTTTTTGTACACTACCTACTTTGCTTATAAAATGTCATCCATATTTATTAGACCACATGGTTGACATTTAGAGTTTTTTATAAATCAAATCGTAACTGAAGCTTTGACAACAGGAGCTAATTATCAAGGGACTGAAAAGAAACTAGCTTTTCTTTTGTTACAGCAATAAGCTGCAGTAAAAAGTAAAGTATCAGTCATTTGTAATATTCTGTAGTTAAGAACTTTTGTTCATTATTATAATGTAGTTAAGTTTTGCTTATAGTACTAATCAATTCTGGTATGATTCTATGAAAATTTTTAGAAATTAAATTTATGGCCAGGTTATTCTGTCTTTCTTTCCAGATCACCTCTGAACACCATACTGGGAAATTACTTTAAAAATCCTTTACAACTGAAAGAATTACCTGAAAAACACAGTTTAATATTGATAATCATGTCTTTATAAAAGTATGTTAAATATTAAAGTGTCTCTGGTCATTCATATCAGTCTTTTAAAAACAGCATTTCAAAATGTACTGATCAAATGTTATAACTAAATACATAAGTAACTACTTTGAAACTAAAATATTAGCTAATATTTCCACGCTAAGTGCTTACGAATCACTTATCAATCATGATATATCATTAGTTCTCAAACCCAAGCATGGTAGTAAATATTATCCAACACATCATTAGAAACCTCAGGAATCAATTAGAGAAATATTTACTAGAAAACTTATTAAAATAATAAATTCATTTAGATCTTTGAAAATGCTGAAAGTTTATCTTCAAGATAATAAGTTAGCTGATCACAGTTTTTCTTTGCTCTGATACAACGTACTTATTGGTTCTTCAGAGATTCGCAACTAATTTTAAGAACAGAAGACAGTTTTACTTTTGCTTGGTTTTGCTTTATGTGTTTGTTTTTAGGTTTGATTCTCTACAATGTATGTTGATTGTATGTGCAGGGGGTCACACTGTAGGAGAGAACCCTGAGATTAGGAAAACTAAAACTAAATACTTTATATTTTATAATGACTAATATGTTTGCCTGCTGTCTTTTCTCTGGAAGGAGACATTATACATTATATGTACGCACAGACACACACACACAAACACACTGTGATTTCCCCACCCATTTACCAGTTGATGGATATTTATGATGTGTTTATATCTTAAATAATGTAAATAGTGCTGTCATGAACATGAGAGTTAATGTGTCTCTTTGGCAGAGTAAATTCATTTTCCACCTATAGCTCCCAAATTAGCTATCCAGTAGATATATTGCTGGATCATATGCTAATTTTATTTTTAGTGTTTTGAGGAACCTCCATCCACAGATTCATTCCCCAAATGGCAACAATGGCTGGAACTTTGCTTTTTTTCCCCCAGGCTTTCAGCATCTGACCCAACTAATGCTCATTCTTTGTGCCCTGATTATCCTTTTTTGTTTTCTAGTAAGTTCACAGATCTTAAATTTATTTTTGTACAGAATAAATGATAGATTCAAAGTTTCATTCTTCTGAATACTAATATCTATTTTCCAGCATCATATATTGAAAAGACATTTTTAAATGAATATTCTTAAAACCTTTGTGAAAAACCTTTGTGAAAGACCAGTTGGCTCTGGTTGTGTGAGTTTGCCTGCAGGGTCTTTAATTCAGATCTAGTAGTCTGTTGTTTTGAATAGTATATAAGTTAGTGGTCTGTCCTTAAAAATTCTTGTTTCTCTGCTGCAAATACTCTTGTTCATTTACTCCCATTCATTTATTTTCTGAAGAAGACATTACTAATTCAAATTTTTGTGTTAAAAATACTGATATTCAATATCAAAAATAGTATAAGATAGTTTAAGGAGTGAATAAAAAGGAACAAACCCAAATCAGTGATCATTATTCCTTCTGTCAATGGATTAGCTTTCTTAAAGCATACCTAGGAAGTTCTTTAAATTGATTAACTGTCTTGAACGTGACTATTCATAAAACCTTATTGCTTTAATTTTAAATTAGTGCCTAACAAGCTACATGCTAATAAAGAAGTAGCTGGTTTCGATAACCACTGCTCTGTAGTATGTTTTATGTTCTGAAATTGTGAGTCCTCCAGCTTGGTTTTTATTCTTCAGGATAGCGTTGGCTATTCCTGGTCTTTTGTGATTCCCGATAAACTTTTGTATCATTTTTCCTATTTCTGAGAAAAATGTTCTTGGGATTTTCATTGGGGTTGCTTTGAATCTGTATATTACTGTTGGTAAGTAACTTACCATGTTCCTGCCAATCCAGGACCATGGTAAGTTTCTCCATTTTTCAAGATCTTCCTCTATTTTTTTTTAATGTTTTATACTTTTCATTGCAGAGGTCTTCCACATATTTAATTAGCTTAACTCATAGGTAGTTTAGATTCCTCTCCTCTATTTTAATGGGAAAATGTACTTACAATTTCTTTCTCACCCATGGAATTGTTTGTGTACACTAGTGCCATCAACACTAGTGCAATCTTCTACCTGCAAGCAACAACATCCCATATCCAGTTCTTGTCCTGCCTGCTTCGCTTCTGGTTCAGCTCCCTGCTAACATCTTGGGAGAGCAGTGGAGGATGCCTCAAGGTCTTGGGACTCTGCATCCACGTGGAAAACTAAGAGGAGACTCTATATCCTGGGTTAGGATCAGCACAGTTCCAGCCATTGTTGCCATTTGGGGAGTGAATCTGTGGATGGAAGGTCTTTGTCTCTGTCTTTTCTTCTTTCAGAAATGCTGCCTTTGCAATAAAAATAAATCTTACACACACACACACGCACACACACACAGTTCAATTCTAGTTAATAAGATAATTTGATACCTAAAATAATTTGAGTGCATGTCTTCCCACCATTGGTTTAATAATGACTGAAGTATGGTTTATTAGCATGGCAATAAATACAATGTTACAGTTGTTATATAATGCAAGTTTACTATGATATCCTATCTCCCCTTGAAAGGATTAATGAAATGTAATAGTGACATTACTTGCATGTCATTAAGGTAAATTATCTCTCTGTTGGCAATCTACCATCAAGAGTTTTACTCTTCAGGTTTTCGTTGGTAGGTTAACTGATTTCTATAGAAATTCATTTAATAATAATTTCAGAGAATTCTCTATCTAGATCTAAAGCACCTGGCCATTTCATTTTAGCTAGAAAATTCCTCATAGATTGCATTTTTAGTGCTCCATGTAACCACTCCATTTTAAATTTTATTCATAATTGCTCAGAAATTAAGATATGCTTTTCTCTTTCAATATAGTTTTCAAAATGTTTGGATCAGCTGACAGTTTCTTGGTGTTCCATAGGACAATTTGTTATTTTCTTTCTCCTCTCTGTCTAGGAATATATTACAATGCTCACAGGTGCATTTGTACAATTCCTACAGGAGCCTTCTCTCCCTGAAAAGCTATCTTCTACTGATTCCGCACTTCTTTGTGGGCATAGGAGCACAATTTGTCTTTCCTGGGGTATATGAACAAGAAAATCTAATAATTTCTGGCACTTTGCCATACTTGATTCATATGTGAACATATGTATACACACACATATACATAATGTGGATTTCAAGGAAAAGATCTTGAAATGTGGAAAGCCCAGGATATTATTATGTAAGTGAAACAATTCACTAAAGACAGCATTTATGAGGGACCTGGTCAGCGTGAGGGCTCCAAGGTTGGCTGGTCTGCAGGCTTTTGGGCCTCCGAGGACATGGACACAAGCAATCCGGTGGCCCCCATCGACCGGAGCTCACCAGGATACTATGATGGTGACCCTCACGGTGACAGTGGCTGCAGGCCACTGCGGAGAGCCAGATGTGGCCACCTGCGCTCCGGGTGAGCGGTGGGGGCCTCGGGGCCACAGCCCAGAGACAGTGGAGGAAGAAGTGATGGGGAAAAGAAAACAAAGAAAAACAAGCCTTGTTTGAGAGCTTCGTAGTCAGGCAGAAGTTCTTTTAGAATTTGTGCTGGAAGGGCTTGGACAGATCCATCCCACAGGGAAGGAAGTAGACTCCACCCAATGAGGAAAGAAGCAGGTGTACATCGTGGTCCAGCTCAGCTTCTCAAAGTGGCAATTCGGAAACTATCCAAGAAATTTTATTTTTAAAATGTTTTTCTTCCTTGTAGTCTTGGAAAATTTACTAACCTTTTGCATAAAGAACAAAATAAAAGCAAGGCATATAATTTTTTAACCATAAAAAATAAATACAAAATAATATGACATCCACACACTGTGTGAATTTGTGTTTGTCAATACTGCACATATGAGAGAAAGTATGCAGTGCTTGACATTTTGTGTCTTGCTTATTTCACTTAATGACTTCTAACTCTCCATTTTGTTGCAAATGTCAGTATTTCATTTTTTTGTGCATGAATGATATTTTAATATGTCTGTGTATATATATCACATTTTCCTTGTCTATCAATAATTCTAACACTTTAATTTCAAAAGACCATTTTAATACCATCTAGAAGTCAGCATATGAAAATAAATCTCCTACTGGCAACTCCCAAATCCCTATTTCAGTAATATTAATTTATTTTTGCAAAATAGTTATTTAACGTATGCAAGGCTGTGCCAGATTTGAATCAATTAGGAATTGTTTAGTGACAATGATGTACATACAGATAACAGCTTGGCACACTTTATTATATTTAAACTTTTTACTCAAAACTATATATACTTCTCAGATGTGAAACAAAATAATATAACCAGGAAAATACAACAGCCTATGAATAAAATGCTACCATTACAATATTTAATTCATGTACACAACTTGAGTAACATCATTATACAAGTAGTTTTTTTCTAATGTTTGCCTCTGTTATTTTGGCAATGTTCATCTTTAATACTGATTGACATTCACAAAAGTTACCTTTACATGTAAATTCCAACTTGTCTTAATTATATAAAGTGAATAAATTTCACAATGCAGAAATAGAACAGTAATATTGCAATGGATATGATCAGGTGATTAATTGGAATAATTTTTTTCTTGGTTTAGTGTTTATTTTTGCTATATTCAGGGCTTAGAGAGGTAGACTGACAGAATTTCCTCTACAGGTTCCTTTTCCAGATACTCACAGCAGCTAGGGCTAAGCCAGAGTGAAGTCGGCATTCCTTGTTTCTGACATGAGTGCCAGAGACTCAGGTGCTTGAGTAAGTACATTTTGCCTCTTGGGGTGGATCAGAGCAGGAGCTTGGATCAGTAGCAGAACTTGGACTTGAATATCAGTGGAGAAATATTTCTTGACCTAAACTCAGATTAAAACCAACATAATGCAGGAGCATACTATTCTTCCCTATGGATTTCAAGTATCCAGCCAAGCCATTACCTAGAGCTTTTGCTTGTTGAGTGTGAGTTACTGATGGCTGGGAGAGAAAACTTGAAGAAGGGCAGAGGGATTGCTTTGTAGCAAGTGAGAAACATGAAACTTGACTCCTTCCTCATCCGCAAAGCTTGTAAAAAGGCTATTGAGGTCCAGAATGCCTCATGTGATTGAAATTTCCTTGCTTAATTTTAGGAATAGTCTAATTATAAAATGGATGTATTCAGCGTGCCCATAAAATTGAGCATCACACACTTCCTCATATATGTGATGTTATTTTTTATTCTGGGAAGTATCCCAGGGACCATGTCATGACAGAGCTCTACCCTCTCAACCCCAGCTGTAGCTCTTTCTTTCTTTGTACATTCCAAAGTGGCATTGATGTATTCAAATCCTTAGAACCGGTTCTGCACAGATTCCGTGAATGTGAAGTACTGTTATCTGACTGGTGATCATTTGTAGTGTTCTCAACTTAATAACTTTATCAAATGGTAAATCTAGACTCTTACTAAGATACTTTTCTGATTTTGTGAATAAGTCAATATTTTGATTAAATATGGGACAAACCTTTTGATTACAAAGGCTTTGTTAGGGAATATTTTCTTTTTATATCTAGGGGAAACAGAAATGGAAACATAAATAATACCCAAAAGTAGCCCATTAAAACACTCTAAAACACCATTAAAAGTAGAGGTGGCCTTCTAAATCATGTGATTTAACAACTTAATATTAACATTGTAGAAACTGAAATCAAAAATGTTGAAAATAGTAACTCTTGGAAGAGAGTGACAAAAGCCATATCACACAAATATCTGGACCTCTGGTCCAACCTTTCTTTACCATCCCATGTTAAAACAGCAGACATTAAAAGGGTCCAAATGTCATTTGAATCAGGAAGAAGAAAACATACTAAAACATACTGAAAAGTAGTGAGGTATGGAATGGGATTAGGAAAGTTCTGTAGCCCAACTTAGTAAGAAAAAAACTCTTTCTGCTCCCCTCACCTTCCATTAAGTATCATTGTTCCTATTTGTTTTTACTTCTTTTTTCATTTTTAAAAATGTGTATGAAGGGAACCAATGTCATTTATATCTAGTACACAATTTTAAGAACATAGTGACCCTTCCCATCCTATCCTCACTCTCTTTCACTCTTTCTCTCCCAACCTTCGCCATTCTTTTCTTATTATTACAGTGTCTTACCTTGAATTTTCTGTCATTGGGAGCTCACCCCTACGTAAGTAAATTCAGTATGTACTAAGTAGAAAAACAATTGTGCTTCCAGAGTATAGACTAAGTTAATGAACAGTAATCAAACAATTGTTTTAAAGATTTTATTTATTTTTATTGGAAAGGTGGATATACAGAGAGGAGAGACAGAGAGGAAGATCTTCCCTCTGATGGTTCACTCCCGAAGCGGCCTCAACGGCAGGAGCTGAGCCAATCTGAAGCCAGGAGCCTCCTCCAGGTTTCCCACGTGGCTGCAGGGTCCAAAAGTCTTGGGCCATCCTCAGCTGCATTCCCAGACCACAGGCAGGGAGCTGGATGGGAAGCGGGGCCACCGGGATTAGAACCGGTGTCCATGTGGGATCCTGGCGCATTCAAGGCGAGGACCTTAACAGCTACGCTATCGTGCTGGGCCCAAGTAATCAAATTTTAAAATGGCAATTTCACTCATAAACATTACTTTTGTATACTGTCTGTGTTTGTTATCACGATCTGGGAATATATATTTGCTTTATGGGGACTAGCTGATTTTACTAAGCATATTAGTCTCCACTTGCATTCATTTTGTTACAAAATTCTTTCTTTTTTTTTAAGATGTGTTTTTATTGGAAAGTCAGATATACAGATAGGAGGAGAGACAGAGAAGAAGATCTTCTGTCTGTTGATTCACTCTCCAAGTGGCAGCAATGGCTGGAGCTGAGATAATCCAAAGCCAGAATCCCGGAGCCTCTTCTGTATCTCCCACACGGGTGCAGGGTCCCAAGGCTTTGGGCCATTCTCCACTGCTTTCCCAGGCCACAGGCAAGGAGCTGGATGGAAAGCGGGGCTGACAGGATATGAACCAGCACCCATATGGGATCCTGGCACGTTCAAGGCAAGAACTTTGGCTGTTAGGCTACTGCACAAGACCCTTCATTCTTTTTATGAGTGAGTAGTATTCTATCATGCATATTATGCAAAAATTTATTTAGCCAGTCATCAGTTGATGAACATCTGGGTTTACTCCATATTGTAGCTATTTCCGGTCATGCTTGTATAAACCATGGAGTTGTAGATAACTCCTCCTAATATTTATTTCCTTTGCCTTGGGCAAATTCCCAGTGGTGGCATGCTGAGTCATACAGTAGATATATTTTCAGATTTCTGAGGAGTCTCCATGCTGTCTTCCAAAATGGTTGTTAACAGTTTACATTCCCGGGGCCCGGCGGCATGGCCTAGCAGCTAAAGTCCTCGCCTTGAAGGCCCGGGATCCCATATGGGCACCGGTTCTAATCCCAGCAGCTCCACTTCCCATCCAGCTCCCTGCTTGTGGCCTTGGAAAGCAGTCGAGGACAGCCCAAACCTTTGGGATCCTGTACCTGCATGGGAGGCCTGGAAGAGGTTCCAGGTTCCCAGCTGCGGATCGGCGCAGCAACGGCCGTTGTGGCTCACTTGGGGAGTGAATCATCGGACGGAAGATCTTCCTCTCTGTCTCTCCTCCTCTCTGTATATCTGACTGTAATAAAATAAATCAATCTTAAAAAAAAAAACAGTTTACATTCCCACCAATAGTTAGGGTACCTTTTCTCCCACATCCGTACCATGATTTATTGTTTTCTGATTTCTGCATAACAGCTATTCTAACTAGGATGAGGTGAAACCTCACTTGTTTTTTTGTTTGCATTTCCCTAATCACTAATGAATCTGAGCCTCTTTCCATGTGTCTGTTAGCCAATTGTGTTTCATCCTTTGAAAAGTTCCTGTTCATATGCTTTTCCCATTTTTTAGCTGGAATATTTTGTTGATGTTGAGTTTCTTGGGCTCTTTATAGATCCTGTAAATTAATTCTTTCTCAGATGTTTAGTTTCCAAATGTTTTCCCTCATTCTGTCACTTGCCTGCTTGCTTTGTTGAGTGTTTTCTTTGCAGCACAGAAGCTTTTTAGCTTGATATAATCTCACTTGTCTATTATTTCCTGATTTGTCCATGCTTCTAGGGTCTTATCCAAGAATTCTGTGCGTATGCCACTGTTTTCTTCTGGTGATCCGGTTTAGGTCTTAGATTTAGATCCCTGATCTATTGTCAGTGTATTTTTGTTTTTAGTGTTAGGGGTCTCATTTCATACTTCTGCACGCAGAAATCCATTTCTCCAAACAACATTCGTTACAGAGACTGTGGTTTCTCCAGAAAGTGATTTTAACTTATTTGTTGACCATTGCTGGTTGCAGATGACTGGAGTAGTTTCTGGTATCTCTAGTCTATCTCAGTGGCTGACATGTCTATTGTTGTGTCAGTAGCCTGTTGTTTATTACTGTCCTATAATATGTTTTGAAAAAAAGTCTTACATTCTTACCAGCTTTGTTTTAATTGTTTAGGATTGCTGTAGCTATATGGGGTCTCTTATAATTTCCTATGGGTATGAAGGTTATTATTCCCACATCTGAGCATATCTTTGATATTTTTATTGATATTACATTGAACATATAAATTGTTTTGGACAGTATGGACATTTTGGTGATACAAGTTCTCTCAATTTTTAAATATGAAAGATTTTTGCCTTTTTTATTTCTTTCCTAAATGTTTTGTCATTTTCATTGTAGAGGTCTTTTAGACCATTGGTTAAATCTACCCATAAGTATTTAAATGTTGTGTGGCTTTGGAAATTACAGGTTCATTGCTTTATTTCCAGTTGTGTGTGTTAGCTGTGTGTGCATACAGAAATAAGATTTCTGCATAAAAATCATAGAAGAGGATAAAGTTGCTCTGGGAGAGCATACAATATTTTAGTATAGATAATACTATGTGTTTTTTAATGTGTAGTATGTATTTCGTAGTGGTGATTATTCTACACTTCACTGTTACAATGATGATCAAAATTACTAAAAACATTAGCTTTATCTTTTTCTGTTTAAAAACAGAAAATTTGTCATAATGCCACCTATCTCTAAATTCATTCTGATAGTTTTCCCCTTATGGTGATCTCTGGAACTTCTATGCTCTTGGTCAGTGTGAAATAAGGAGACAAAATCATAGTTTCACGTTATTTTAAGGTATTATAGTTTCTTGTGTTTGTATTAGAAATTTTATTTTAAACACCTCACTAGGAAGGCCATTATTTAAAAAAAAAAGAAATCATAATATTCAGACTACAAAGGTTACTTCAGTTTATCATAGTAGTAACAGGCATTTTATAGTAATGACATTCTTTGTCTTGCATAAGGTCATAAACAAAAAAAAATTGGTGTCACACAAGACTACTTATAGTTTCTATGGCTCCAGAGAGACATGATATAGTAGCTAATAGAGTAAAAAATATTTCAGATACAGTGTGTCTTTCATAACATATTGTAGTTTTGTGATCTCTAAGGAACCTTTAAATAATACGTTTTCTTTTATAGCAAGCTTACCTTTGCAGTTGTGTTTTGATTAGAATCACCTTTCTCTGCTTTTCCACTCTTTCAAAATCAAAACTGCGTACACAAAACAATGTCATTGTTGCTCTTTTGTTTCTGTAATTTTGCACACAAGGAGCTTTTTATTGTGTTTCATGACTCAATGATGTATTTTAAGAGTAAAACTGCTGTCTAACCCATATGTACAATGGCCATCATGCCAGATGTTTCAGATGCTAATGTATTTGAATTTCTCTGAACTAATAGGAAAACAGCCACAGCCCTGAGCTGCTTTATGTCTCCTCCAGGGTTTTAGATATCCTGACAGGATTACAGCCAGATCTTGGAATTATCAATAACATTTTCCACATGAGTGTGCCCCCAGAATACAGCTTTTGCTCCTGTCCATTGATACCCTAATCCTTGCTAAGGAGTGTTGGTTATATTTTACACATTCAGTGTATACTATTCTGATCATGTTTTATAATTAGGGAGAAAATAGAGAAAAAGTACAGCTAAAATATTGTATTTAACTCTAAGAAGTAAACGAAAACCTTATCACCCTGATCACCCTACCAGGTATAGTGCATTCAAGGATATTTTTCCACCAGGTATCTGATGATCCTGGTGTATCACAGCTCAATTACAGTGAAACCTTGGTTTTGATATTCATTAGCAGTGAGAACTTGAATGACTTCTAAAAAATTTGTGCTATCTATGTAATCATATGTGGAACAGTTCTAAAATTTATCTGTATCATTACATGCAGTTATTGCTTGGCACTGTTATGTTGCTGATCAGTATTGTGATTGCAGGGCCGTACTGCATCATTCAGAAGGCCTGGCAGTTTTTAGTGATTCATAAACTTAGAGCCTGTGTTCATGAAGAGAAAACAGTGGCTCTCATAGAGTGTATTATGGCATAAACATCCCCAAAGTAAAATAAATTCTTCAGTCTTCCAAAAAAAAATCTATGAAAAAAAAGCTGTCAAGGTCAAGTCATCTCTAAGTGTATGCAGCAAGCTATCGGGACTGCATTGTACCAACCTAGTTACAATTCCCTCTCTACACACCCCCTCCTTGTCTCTGGAATCTTAAAAGAAGGGGATATATTTGATGATGGTTTGTATTAAGTAGAGGTAGGAGATGCTAGGGAACACATCTACTGTTGCCATAATCCCCACAGCAATCATAAGAAGTTGCTATCGTTATTCTAATTTTAGAGATAAACATATTATTAGAGATAAGGAAACACAGCTAATAAGTTTCCTAACCATATTTCAAAATCCATATTCAGATAACTAAGGACGTGTTTAATGAATAAATTGTCATGATGATGTTTGAAAGGAAATATTCATGTGACCTTGCTTCAGCATTTCTTCAAACCTTAGGCTGCTTCTTTGTCATTAATATTTATTAATTTATGACCACTAAATTAATATTTATTAATTTATACTCTTAGTAAAGCCAGCATTATTAGTCTGAACATGGGGCTGCGTGGTTTAGAAGCCATGACTTTTTTTCATCCTGAAATTCACTATCATGAAAAAAAAAACGTATATAATACCTTATAATAATAGATATAATAGCTTACAAAGATTGTCAACACAAATCTATTATGTATTTTTAAATTTATAATATATTGCTTATATAATAAATAAATGAAGTAAAATGAAATTCATTTCGTAAAACACAAATTTTGTCCATGGAGTTATGGGTACCAATTGTATCAGTAGATCTAAAAAAAATAATAAATTAAGCCTTTCAGAGTCAGACATTAGCCTTCAAATTTAAGAGACTTGCACTGCTATCGCATGGTCCCTGGATTTGAATCCTGGCACTATTTCCTGATCCAGCTTCCTGTCACTGCAAACTCTAGCAGGCTGTGGGTGAATCTCAACTGCTGCTCTCTCCTCTGATGGGCATCTGGGTAGTGAACCAGCAAGCTCATTATGTCTAATTCTGTCTTTCTTTCCCTGAAATAAAAGCAATCATTAAACATCATGTTTCATATTTCAGTGTGTATTCATAAAAATCCATGTTTCAGTTCTTTTAGTTTTTCTATGGAGATCAATTTTAACGATTACTTATGTAAGATTCGGAGTTACTGAGAGTGAGGGAGAATGAGACCAAGATCATTTATCTGCTGCTAGACTCCCCAAGTAGCTATTACAACCAGGGTTGACCCAGGCTGCAGCCAGAACATGGTAGCTTCGTCTGGGTCTCCCCTGTGGGTGGCAGGAGCTCAAACACTTGCATCATCTTCCTCAAGACGCTGACATAGAAGTAGACAGTCAGGACTCCAACTGGCACTCATATGGGATGCTAGCATCTCCAGCCTGCAACTTAACCCGCTACACCACAATGCCAGCCACTTGAAGATAAATTTTTTGAAGGCAGATTTGTATAACCTTAGGTCATTCTCATATTAAACTGATCCAAAGCTTGAAACAGTGGCAGACTTATCTTTTAGCTTAAAGTTGATAATATTAACCATATCGAGACTAAGAAACTTTACTGCTTTAGTAGTTTCAAATAAGGAAATTCATAAATTAAAAGAATTATTTTAGATTAATGCCACCTAATGTATTAAATATTTGTTTGAAATACTCCATTGGTAAAATTGTGATGATTCATCTAATTCATCCTGGCATGACAATGACTCAAACACCTTGCTTTCCTTTAAGTTTCCCTATATTCTCTGTTTTTACTGAGTTCACTAATTCTCTTTCACTTATCTGTACACTTAATAATGCTCTTTTCTGTCTTTGGAGCCATCTTGACAACCCAGGGAATTCTGATGATGCTGAAAATATTTCGTCTCTCTGTGACAAATTTAAAATTTAATTAGAAGCAAGAGAATAAATCCAAGGGAAAAAATTGAATGTCAGGCAGAAAATGATTTTTTTTTTCTAATTCTGAACTATTTTTTAGAAGGTTCTATACAAAACACAATGACTGATCTAGTGGGTAACATTAATGAATCTGCTGTTTAATGTATTTGGATTTTCTTTGCTTCTCAACAAAGAGATATTTTATCCAATAATTAAATCAAACCTCAAGACAAAGTATGAGCTGTTCCTTTGATGCTGCATTCACTGGAATAGCTATTTTCTTGTGAAGCGCTTGCTTTGGAGAAAAATCAAGTTATTTCTTCTCTAGTTTAATATATATGTTTAGCATGGCACTTACAAATAGTAAATATACAAGAAAGATTCTCTTTGTGAAACTGAGAAATTTCTGAAGTTGGTACCATTAATTATTGGTTCAGAAAACCACATATGAAAAGAAAATGAATGCTTCTGCAACTGTACAATTTTCCTCATGAATTTAGCTTGTGCTCCTTCAGCTTCTGAAATCTTCACTGTCTGAAGCTGAAACATCCCCTCAACTGCTGAAGTTTAGCTTTATGCCAAGACAGTGAAGTGCTGAAATTAAATGCCACTCTCATTTTAAACTTTTGAAAAGAAAAGCCAGCTCTTATTGAGAAAATTAGACAAAGGATTTTGACTTCAGGCGTAACTGAGATAAGTCCCCAAACAAAAGTACGTGCAATGTTAGTAAATCCTTGAAAAGCCCTGACCAACCGCAAAAACATATTGTAGTATGTTTTAATACACAGCAGATTTTTTTTTCAACTAACAAAATTGGATTAAAAGCTGAGGGCTGACTTATGGTATCTCTATTCAGTAGCTTACCTGTTAACACAACCAGTGAAAGACACATTTAAATGTCAATGAGCTAATCATAGGTTGTGGTTAAGAACTTGTCTTTTGTTTTTTTTAAACATACTGGTTACTCAAAACCATGTCAATTCCATAATGTTGCAAATTGCTGTTGATGTTATATTGGGACTCTTAAATGACTGGGATGATATTCTACCAGCTCCAGCTTCGCACCAGAAATGGTCTCCCCAAGAAACTGTTCAACCCATCTGGACAATAAGTAGCTGGACTCTATGCTTGGTATACGTTTGCAAGGAAAGAATCTTGATTGAATTTGAACTGTAATACTACATCAAGGTGGAGGAATCCACCAGGGGGGAGGGGCGTGGGGAGGAGTGGGGGATTCCCAGAGCCTATGAAACTGTCACATAATGCAAAATAATTTATAAAAAAAAATAGTAAAAAAAAAAAGATATATTTAACATTTCAAAAAAAATGTAAAAAAAAAAAAAAACCTAACTTTTCACATACCTTCAAGATTATACAAATCTGGGCTACTCCAACAGATTTTATTTGGCCCGATTCTGTTGTACAGAGCATAGAGGATCTACTATTGTCACATGATTGTTAATCAAACTTTTTTTTGCCCTAACAATATGTGACTATGACAATGAAATTAGCTCAGAGGCCTTTGAGATCAAATCATGAAGAAGTAGGCAGCAGTATTCTTCCAAATACATTGTTTATTTCTTCAGAATCATATATTTCAGAATCAATAAGTAAGGCTACATTATCAAGTAGAAAGCCTCAAAAAAATTAAAATTACACAAGAATTGTTAGTCCAGATAGGGGCTTAATCTCAAAAATGAGTGTTAATCAATTGCAAGCCAAAAAATAATGATATTTGAGGGAAACATAGTAAGGTACAAGTTATAATATATTTCCTTGATTCTCACAATTTTCATTCATTCATACTGAAGTCATCAGGCACTGACTTATTTTGGTCTAGGAGGAATACATGAATCATCCATTATGTAAGTTTTGCTGTATTTTACATCCTTTGAAGATCATCTTTTCCACTTTTAAGAATATTGCCCAATTAATGTGTTCATGATCCATTGCTACAGAAAGCATGGAAGAGCAATTTCAGTGAGATAGTAAATGGGAAATTTTGGATCCTCTGGCTCTTATGTGTACAATGCTTATAAACCTTTCCAAGGCACTTAATTTTACAGGGCTTCCATTTTTTTCAGTGGTCAAATACACAGGTTGGATCAGGTAGTTTCTAATACCCTATCTTGCTAAAAATATGTAAATATCTGTGTTTTCCATGATTAAGTGAGACAGGGTATGTGTCTCTCATTTATCTGCAGTTTCTCAGTTCCAATCAGCAGAGGCACTAGAAGGAGATTGCAATTTTCTGTCTGGACTTAAGGCTTGTACTTAGGCATATATGGCACAACAGACACAGCTAAGAGAACATGACCATGTGTTTCTAGGATTGTGCATTCAGTGCTGTACTCACAGTCAAAATGCATACTCAAAGCTCACGACACACACTGACTATGTTAATGTGGACTCTTAAAGGAAAGTAACCTTAATTCACATTTTAACTCTACTGTTTAAGAGTCCTGTGATACTTGAAAGGTTTTATAAAATTCGTGATCGCCAGTTACCTAGACTAGGAAATAGAAAAAGTACAAAGTGTTTTCAGTAATTCCTGATTTCTTACCAAAAATGAGAATAAGAACACTAAGATTTCTTTGCCACCATAATATCCTCAGAATCCAGCAAGTGATCTCTCTCACTCATGATTGATTTGATGCACATTTCTGTTGATGAAATGCATGATGATGGAAGATGGTGTATTACCAAAAAAAAAAAAAAAACAGTTTTAGAAATCAGTTGATTGATGTGAAGAACAGGAGCGGTAGAGGGACAGAGAGAATGAGTCCCATTGGATACCTCCCCCCTCAGATGTCTGTACAAGCAAGAGTTGGGTTAGGTCAAAGCCAGTAGCCAGGAAGTCAATTCACAGCTCTCATGTGGGTGGCAGGAATTTACTTGCTTGAGCCATAGATCAACAAGTTCTTCATTAATCGAAAGCTAGGGGTGGGAGCCAGTGCTGTGATATGAAGGCAGGCACTCAGATATGAAACACAACCCTCTTAATAGAGGTGTAACTGCCTGTCTAAATGTCTTTTCATAAACAAATACATATTTTTAAAATTATATTTGATTTTATGACACAGTTTCATAGGCTCTGGGATTCCCCCAACCCTTCCCCATATTCTCCCCGCATGGTGGATTTCTCCTCCTAGTTGCAATATTACAGTTCAAATCCAATCATAATTCTTTCATTGCAAGCATGTACTTTGCATAGTGTCCAGCATCTTGTTGTCCAGATAAATTCGACAGTTTCTTGGGGAGACCATCTCTGATCTGAAAGCAGAGCTGGCAGAATATCATCCCGACCAATTAAAAGCCACAACATATCATCAACAACTGAACAAATACATTTTTAATAGTCAGCTTTTATAATCAGCAGAAAATGATAGATATTTGACAGATACCTATAGTTTTCATCATTATTACAGTTGTTGTTCCAGAATTGAATTTCCCCAAAGAATAGAAAAATTGGACCAGGACCAAATCTTCCATATCACTCTCCTCTCAATGGAGAGTATAGTACCTGGACATTACCAATATTTATGAATAAATGAAGCACATTGATAATGGTGTGCAGTTATAGTTAATGCCTCATCCTCCTCTTGGTCATAATTCATTTGTAAATTACTTTGTATGGAGACATGATAAGCTTTTACAGTTACAGTTAAGAACTTAGGCTTCCTGAGCTCAAAATCCATCTCCACTAATTGCCAGTCTCTGCATTTATAGCTGAGGACTATAGTTGTATTATTTAGAAATATGTTAGATACTAACTCTGTTTCTGCTTTGAAATATAAAAAAGTATTGTATTTTTGCCAAATCTATGGTAACTATTTTTGGTAGTTATTACAGTACACTCAGATCAACTAAAGTCTTATTTTTTAACTAGGTCGGACATAAAATGTACATAAATCAGTTATGAAGTCAACAATATTTAGATATATAACAACTCGCAGTTGAAATAATTCTATTCATCACATGATAATAAGATTGATCTTTTTCTTTAAGACTATTATTTTTGTCAAAGGATAGCAGTAATACTAAAACACAACTTTCTCAATGTCATAAAACCCTGTATATTAAGTTCCTAAAATCCAAGAAGCAAATTTTATATATATCTATATATATATTTTTCCATTTAGCTATGGTTTAGATAAAAGTGATGCATAAAATAGTTGTTACATTTCTTGCAAAATTTCTTTAATGTGTACTTGAACCTTCTCCATCATTCTTTGATGTACCTGTTTAAATTTTTGTGCATGTACTAAATGTTACTTATTTTCATGGTAGACATGGATTGTGTCCTGAACCTACAGAAATCCAAATCAGAAGCCTACCTAGCAGCTTTCCCTCCTTCTCAACCTGCACATCTAAATGTACACTAAGTACGATATTAAAATAACCTCTGACGGCCTTTGAATAGTGAGTTATTTCACTACTGCAGGCTAAATTTTGTAAGCTAAAGAACCTATAAACAAACTCATACTTTTTCATAATCAGTTATATCAAAAGCTTTTTAAAAAGTCATTTAGAGCCTGCCTGCTTTGCATACACACAAAAACTTACCGTATAGTTGCTTGTCATTAATATGAAGAGTCTTATGGTTAAAGGACTGCTAACAGATCCTTGAAGATTCTTGGTTTTGATAGTGCTGCTGAGTGACATCACCTTGATATTGGAAAGCCTATGAGTACTTTTGAGACAGAATGTTTACTTCATGTTGCCCTGTTCACTCAATAGGAAGTGATATATAAATCCCTTACACTTTAAATTTTAAAGAGAATGAATGCACTGTATGGAGTAAAGAGAATCAAAATTAAGTCATCTGAGCTTCAGTTTGTTTCAGCCATGAAACAGTGATGCGAGACCCAGCTACCTTGTAAGATTATGGGACAAGTTAGTGACACATTAACCTGTGATTATAGAGTGGATGAAAACTGTGTATTTGTAAAAGTTAAGAGAAAAAAAGGAAGGAAGGAACCAGGCAGACTGAGGGAGACAGAGAAGGCAGGAAGGTACTATGGATTTCTTAAACAATTTTACCTATGGAGTACATGAAATCTTTTCACATTATCAGTAGAAATAGAGAAAAGGATTATGGAAAAGTTACATTATCTATATACAAAACAAACAAATAGGCTCTTGATAAATGTTATTATTAATACTTTTATCATCAATCTGGTAGTATTCAAGGCACATGCCTTTTTCAGTTATGATAAATGATAGAAAATGAATGACATACTATTTTTCATAATAGACTGCTTATTTTTGTTATTATTGTAATAGTAATAGTTATTCATTGTAAAATACTCAATAACTTACAAATCTAAACAGTTGTTTTCAGGTTATCAATGCATTCAATGTACCAACATAAAAAAATAAGATTTTTGTTTTAAATTTTCTACAATGAATTGATTTATAACATTTTTCATAGCAAGATTTAATCAAATACTCTATTCAAAATTAGTATTAAAATATTTTAAGAATAGCATCCATTTATGAAAACAAATGCTTATAGTATTGACAAATTTAATTTTGTTATTCTATGTTCTCAATTGGCTTTTTAAATATTTCATTTATTTTATTTCTTAAATGGCAGACGAAGGTGTGGGGAAGAGAAAGAGACAGAGGCAGTTGGCCTCAATAAGTGATATTGCCCTTTAGTTTTATTTTCTTACATTAACAAACATCTATTTTGTATCTATTTTTACTCTTAATCCTGTATTAATTTTTTATGCAAAAGCACTTCAAAGTGATTTAGTTATTCTTGCCTGAATGAACATACAGCCAGGAGAACATTCATGACATAAGTGGAATATGATTATAAAATTTGCATTATGAATTTTGTATTTATTTTAAAAAAATAGGAAGAATCTAGGAAACACAGCCTAGTTGTTCATTGTCATGGAAATAAAGAAAAGAAATTTTAAGTATTTTCAACTCAGAAAGGTATGTGTTTGTGTGGTAAAGGACTGAGGGTTGGCAAGGTGACCTGCAGAAGTTTAGAGATTGAGGGATGAGATGTTCTGACAATTTGAAGTGGGGAAGCAAAACCAACAAAGGGAAGGGGAGGAGGGAATGAGAGGATAGGAACAGAAGGACAGAAAGAAAGAGTGAGAGAAAAATGAAAGTTTATTTTTTTCCTGAAAAATTGGTTGTAGTCCTGCCTCCACAGAAAAAAATGCCTGCTTGAGAGTTTGTTTTTCAGTAATATTGTGTGGAGAACATATATAAAGTGTCCAGTGAATTTTTGTTATTGATATCCCTTGTTGTTAATGGATAATTTAAAAAAATAATAAGGCTGAAAAAAAGAAGTAGAACATAAAAGTTGGAAAAAAAAAACCAGTAACTATTCCAGGCCCAAGAAAAATAATATATACTTATGCAACATCTTGTAATATACAACCTGATATTGCTACAGCCAAGTAGAAGTTGGACATTCCTTACATTATGGTAATGATATAAAGATTTAAGAAAAATAGTGAGAGCCTTATGATTATGTTGTTACTTGACACCACCTAAATGAAGTCAGAGTGATGAAATGAAATATTTTGCCTAGACTGTGTAAGAATTTACCTGTTCTATTTTTTTCACATGAATCAGTAATACATGATAAATACCCTAAGTAAAGCCTGAGCCATAGACCAGAAAGCTTTTTATAACACTGTTATCATTTCTTTATTCATTTATTAAAAAACTAGTTAATACTGATTAATACCTTAAACACTGGGCTTTATGCTAGGCAAATGGTAAGAAGCAGAGTCAGGCACACTGACTTCATAAGAAATTTATAGCGTAATTTGAAAACAGATATTAAACAATTATTTAAACGAGGATGTGAGTATGCTGTGAAATAAACATCATGAAGGTAATCATATGAAAATTGTTCCTAAGGGTTTTTCTGAAGCTCAGTGAGGGGGAGAACACATTCTGGTGAAGGGAATCAGTCAGGTTGAGGTCACTGTGCCTTAGCCTAGGGAAAGCAGGGATCTAAGACCAAAAAAAAAAGGACTGAGAAAGAGAAAAGCATGAATAAAGAAAGCATAGTTCCAAAGTGACAGCTGAAATAGGTCAGAGGACAAGTAGTGAATTAAGTGCTATATTGGAAATTGAACAACATTCTAGAAACATCTGGGAGATAAAATAATACAACTTCACTGATAAACTAGACATAAGAAATGTTTAAAAAAAAGAAGGTAGTTCTGAAATTATCTTAAAGAGTTGAATCTGTCTTTCTGGATTGAAAGTTCTAATTAGTAAGATGCAAGATACAGCAAAGGACAGAATATGGAATACGTGGGCTTGAAGGATTGTGACATTGAAGAAGGCTATCTTACTTGGATTATACTGTATCCTTCCAAAGATCTGCTGGTAATACAGCATTGCTCTGAGACCCAAGCATCCCCACCGAGCCACAATTACATCTAATGATTAATGGCCATCTAGACATAAATCACTTAGCAGCGAGCAGTAGTTCATCATCCTCACAGGTAATTCTATAATAGGACCAAAGGAAGGGTAACAGCACAGCTCACATTTTGTTTTTTTAATTGCATGGTTTCTTCTGGATCACATAATTGCTAATTTGGTGGTAGAATAGAAACAGTATGTAGACATATATGCAAACACACAGTTGGTCCTTTAAAAAAAAACTATGTTAAATGTGTTTGTATTTACATTATTTCTAAGTAACCTTCCTGGAAAATATAAGCAGTTTACTGTAATAAGTTTATTGATCTCATTTCTAAACATGATTTAAAAGCCAAAGCAAAAAAAATTCTGTTTATGAAGAAAGCAAAGAAATCTAGCTAGTTTTCATACTTGGCAGCATTTTGTTTGTTTCTAAAGAGAATCACGATAAGAAAATTGTGTTTGCATATCCCAAACTGTGTTTTACACGATTCTTAATTTTTCCTATTTGACGATTAAAGGCATAAAAATAGGTAACAATTTTGAAAAGTAAATTCAGTAGATTTCTACTTCTGTGAGAAGTTAGGGTATTTGTTCATGCTATAATAATATAATCATGACTATTATAGCTTGATAACTTCACAAATTTATATTCATTCTTTAAATATAGATTTTTAGAACAGATGCTGAGTATGTGTAAGATTTTATTTATTCATCTTTTCCCCCGTAGTGTTAGAAATGCAATATCTTACAGAACCTTCAGAATTAAGGCTATGCTTCTAAATTTTTTTATTTTGAATTTTTTTTTAAGATTTATTTATTTTATTACAAAGTCAGATATACAGAGAGGAGGAGAGACAGAGAGGAAGATCTCCCATCCGATGATTCACTCCCCAACTGAGCCGCAACGGGCTGGTGCACGCCAATCCAAAGCCGCAGCTGGGAACCTCTTCCGGGTCTCCCACGTGGGTGCAGGGTCCCAAAGCATTGAGCTGTCCTCGACTGCTTTCCCAGGCCACAAGCAGGGAGCTGGATGGGAAGTGGAGCTGCCGGGATTAGAACCGGTGCCCATATGGGATCCCGGGGCGTTTAAGGCGAGGACTTTAGCCGCTAGGCCATGCCGCCGGGCCCTTATTTTGAATTTTTGAATTTTATGGTACAATTTTGGAGAGACTGGGATTTCCACCCTCCAAAATCCTATCCCCTGACTGATTTTCCCCACGTTGCTACAATAATATAATCCTTCATAAGGAGCCATGATTCGATCTGTCTATTGCTTAAGTTATTTAAGTATGCCTTGGCATTGCTGGTACATACAATATCAGATAGTCCAGCATCCCATTATCTACACATTTCCAACAGTTTCATCGGGAATCTATCTTTGATTTGGAAGTAGAGATTTGTATTGCATTGTATCTTCACATCTGGATATGGTAGTCTCTATTACTCCATCATTATACATTCTGTTAAATGAGAACCTAAAAAATAAAGTCAACAACAGATATGAAGTTGAAGTTGAAACAGCAACAACAAAGTTACAGCACCATGGAGTCAAAAAGTCACAAAAGGCTAATTACAAATGAGAAAATCAAGGCTGAGTAAAGAGAAGCACACCTGTAGAGTCGCATAAGAAGCTTCAGACCAGAAAAAGATTATGCCTTAGCCAATGGAGATCAGATGGGTGTAACCTCCACTTTAGTTCATGTTGCTTTTCCACTAACATTTGTTCCTGATGCCCTTTTATTGAGCAGTTACTGGTGATGTATAAACTAGTAGTCAGTGTCTCCAGTTTTTGCCCATCTCCTATCATTCCACTTTTATAGATGAGAGACTTGAGTTAAAAAAGAAATTAAATGGATAGCCCCATAAATGGTAGAGCTATATTCCAATTCATACAAACTGACTTTCTAAACAGTCCAGTTAACTATTTGTTATGTTTCTTTTTAGATGAGAGTCATTAAGATAATCTGAAAGTACTCTGCTGTTTCAACAATTCTTTTATTGTCATTACATGAAAATCTAAAAAGTGAAATCTTTATCATATTAATGGGACAGTTTATTTTAGCTATCTTCCAAGAAAAATTTTATTGCAAAAATGTAAGAAATTTCTGTTTTATTTTTTAAAGATTTAATAAAGGTGGATGAATTTCATGTATATTGTGTATAAGACAGTTTTAAGAGCATAGTTCCGCCCTATCCTCCCTCTTGCTCATGCTCTATCCTCCCTCCACCTTGCTTTCTTGGTTTATAGATTCTTACAATGGAATACTTTGCATTTATTTTGTAGTCATAAGCTTAAGCCTCCAAAAAAATAAGCAATGCAGAAAGGAGTAGAAAAATAGCTCTTCTTGAAGAGTATAGATGAGTACTATAAACAACAATCAAATCTCTTAATGTCAATTTCACTCATAAGTATACTTTCTTGGGTGGCTGCTCTGTATTAAAATGACCACACTTTTAAAAAAAGTAGCTACTTATCTTTTTGGGACTGGCTGATTTCACCTTTTTTCAGTTTTACACAATTCATTGCAGAAAAAAAAGTATTTGATTTCATCTTTTTTTAGAAAATAATTTTATTGAAAACATAGATTTATAGTGAGAAGGGGAGACAGAGAGACAGATCTGCCTAATTTTTTCTTAATCATAGAAAGAATTTCCTGATAGCAGTTTAGAAGATAAAATCAATTCATTTGATAAAATGCAACAAGAATTATCCATGCTCACAGTCACTTTTAAGCTACTGTTTCCTAAAAAATACATGAGTTAAACATAGTGCATGAATACAACATAATTACCTTCAATGATCCTGGTTTTCTTTACAAATTAAAGATAATGAAAAAAAGGAAATAGGAATTATAAAAATTATAAAAGAAACAACAGATATTTAGCAATGTAATTCTTGTATAAAAATACACACATTAATAAAATGAAATTATAAATTTGGAAAGCAAAGGGTAATTTAATAATATCTTAAGTAATAGTGATGGTTTTTTTTACTAGTAAAGAAATAATAAGTGGTTCAACAAATTGTAGAAGTAAAATTGTTATTTGGGAAATATAAAATATGTGTATATAATATTTTGACATGAAAATGTGAAGGTGATTTATTAACAAAAGTCTTAAAAAGCATAGAAGTGTCAATTCAAATTAATTTATGAGATATCAACCAAAAACCAGGAACTGTTATATTCTGATGGTACAAGAGAAGGTTCGTAGACCTTAATTCTTCCCTCATAACAGTAACATCTGATTCATTTAAACATAAGCAATATTACTATTAAGAGTATAAAGACTTATTTTGGCATGTTAACCCTCTATGAAAGTTGTAAAACTTGAAAGGATATATCTTAATATGAATTCAAATCAGTTTGTTTTTAAAGTCTGGCTAGAATTAAAGCTCCTTGAAGGTCGGGATCTTCTTTTTTTCTTTGTTGTATGTCTTTGTTTAGAAAACAGAAACATTCAACAAATCTTTGAAAATATAGAATAAAGGAAGGAAGGTGGGAGGGAAGGAAAGGATAATAACACAGTTTGTCTATAAAATTTTAGGACATCAGATCATAGCACTGATATTAACTTATTACATTAGTAAGATAATGAGGTATGAAAGATTGAATGAGATGTCCTCGCCCCTGAGCCAAGTATCGTAATGCAAATTATTTCAGTTTGACCCTCACTAGATTGTTCAAAACACTTAATAAAGTGTGTTGGGAAAGGTAAAACATCTTTTAACATTTGTACAAAATCAAATACATTTCGGAACTCCATACTGATGTTAATTACTGACTATACCTAATTCTACCTGAAGTGACTTACAGATCAATGGAAGTTATAATATTGGTCTTCAGAACTTAAAGGATTTTGTATTCAATAAAATTAGTGAATACCTAGTAGAGTAAAAGAAGAAGGCAGAGAGCAAGGTTAAGTCATTTGAGGTAGTCGTTTTCAAAGTGATCTGATCCGTAGGCATTTTCAAAGCTCTAGAGGATCCAGCTCGGGAGGAGATCCACATTCCTTGAAGCGAACCATAGAGAAAGAGATGTATTTTCCGTATGCAAAAATCAGCTCTAAATAGATCAAGCACTTACATTTCCACCCAGAAACCACCAACTATTAGAGGAAAACATAAGGAGCATTCGCCAAGAAATAGAATTTGGGAAAGACATCTTAGAAAAGTCACCAAAAACATAAGCAATCAAAGCCAATTTTTTTTTAATGGGACTACATCAAACTAAAAACCTTCTGTACAGCAAAGGAAGCAAATACAAGCTGAAGAAGCAACTAACAGGATATGAGAAACATCTTCGAACACTCATATCTAACATAAAAACAGCTTCAGAAACGCAACAGCAGCAAAAGAAATAACCTTGTGAAGAAATGGATGAGGAAAGTGAGAAGGTACTTTTCAAAATAACAAATTCAAATGGCTAATAGACATATTCACCAGGCTAAAAATAGTCAGGCTCCCTAGCTACTAGGGAGAAACAAATAAAACCACATTGAGGTTCCATCAAACTACAATGAGAATGGCCGACATTCACAACATACGAGCAACTCAAATTCTACTGACAACACCTGCTGGCATGGATGTTAGGAAAAATGTCCCCTACTTCACTGTTGGTGAAAGTGTAGATTAGAATTGAGGTCAGTTTGGGAGTGGTAAGACAATCAAAAACTGATCTGCTGTATGACACAGCTGTCTCAACTCTGGGAATATATCCAAAGAAATGAAATGTGTGTATAAAAAAGTGACCAGTAATCCTGTGTTTATCCACAGAACAATCCACAAATGCAAATGCAGATGTGACCCTCAGTTGGCTTTGTGTAAATTTGCACGATGGTAATACTTTAATACAATGAGATTTCTGTGTGTTGTGATACAGATATAAGGCCCTGGTGCTGAGCCAGATGTAGTGAGCACTTCAAGCAAATTCCAACATATTGTCCATTGACTACTGCACAGAATCTCTATAGGGTTGGCAAAATGACTAACTCATTATCAAGACACATTTTGTACTATCATACTAACAAAATTTTACGTATACTCTCCTAAGTAGCACATTGGAAATGACAGGATTTATTATCATAGGAATCTCACAGTTTCTGACATATTGGGCTTTTCGTTGCCATAAAATATTTCATTGCAGGAAGTGTTTCTTGCTTTTGAAAATTCAATCAATGAAGGTGTGAATATTTTTTGTTTTTCAAAGAGCAGTTATAAATAAATTACAAACAAGAGCACCTATCTGGTTTCATGTAAGCTTTTCAGTCCAAGCAGAAAACAGTCTCCCAGACCCTCTACTCTCCTTAAATAAGTAATCCATGTTGAAATCTATGCTGAGGGCCCGGCAGCGTGACCTAGCGGCTAAAGTCCTCGCCTTGAACGCACCAGGATCCCATATGGGCGTCGGTTCTAGTCCCAGCAGCTCCACTTCCCATCCAGCTCCCTGCTTGTGGCCTGGGAAGGCAGTCGAGGACGGCCCAAACCTTTGGAACCCTGCACCCGTGTGGGAGACCCGGAGGAGGTTCCTGGTTCCCGGCTTGGGATCGGCGCAGCACCGGCCTGTTGCGGCTCACTTGGGGGGTGAAACATCGGATGGAAGATCTTCCTCTCTGTCTCTCCTCCTCTCTGTATATCTGGATTTCCAATAATAATAAATCTTTAAAAAAAAAAGTCTATGTTGAAATCTATGTAAAAGTAGATTGGATTAGAAAAAAAATGAAAGATTAAGTAGAGCTAGTAGGACATTTTAACCCAATTTATGTTTACTATTTATACCTCAAAAATGGAATAAATAATGTAAAATGTTACATATTCATTATTTAAAATATATTTTAATGAGCTACAGGGAACATGCAGAGGTAACTTTCCATTGAGATATAAAGCAGGTGAAATTAAATATTGAAAGTGATACTCAGTGACCCCTGACATGCTCTTTTATCTCCCTCTCTGAGGAAGGCAGAACAGAAGTAGAATATCTTCTGTATTTGATTTTGAAATGCTTTTTAGAAAAATTTCAGTCTAGATTTGCTTTTGATTTAAGATGGACAATATGGCCTAACTTCATAGTGCATTAGTTTCTGAAAGCAGGGTCCTGAGACAGCATGCAATATTGATTCATTCTACATGGTTGCTAGTGTGACTGTGTAATTAGAAGAGCTGTGAAGAAAGCTTTCACACCTCTGCCCTGGTTGAAGAAATAAACAGTTCCATGAGATGAATCTTTAAAACATTAGAAGATTTTAAAAATAAGTGTTGTGGGCCCAGCGGCGTGGCCTAGCGGCTAAAGTCCTCACCTTGGGTGCGCCCCGGGATCCCATATGGGCGCCGGTTCTAATCCCGGCAGCTCCACTTCCCATCCAGCTCCCTGCTTGTGGCCTGGGAAAGCAGTCGAGGACAGCCCAAAGCTTTGCGACCCTGTACCCGCCTGGGAGACCCGGAAGAGGTTCCAGGTTCCTGGCTTCGGATTGGCGTGCACCGGCCCGTTGCAGCTCACTTGGGGATGAATCATCGGACGGAAGATCTTCCTCTCTGTCTCTTCTCCTCTCTGTGTATCTGGCTTTGCAATAAAATAAAATAAAATAAATCTTAAAAAAAAAAAGTGTTGTGTTTGTGATTCATGTAGCCCATGATAATTTGACTAAGATTGTTTAGTTTTACAGAATGATACTTGAGTAAGCCATGCTTCCCAGAGAAAAACAGGCTTATGTATTTCTTGACTTACTGTGTACAATAGCAAAAATTAATGGTGAATGTGGTAATGCAGCAGTTCTCAAATTTTAAGGAATATATGCATCACCAAGTTATTTTACAATATAAAAGAAGATCCATTGCAGCACAGTAGAGACTTTCTATGAACCAATGTAAGAAAACAAATTGAATCTGTAAGTCACATATAATGGATATAAATCTTTGTCTTTACTTCATCAGAGGCAGCTTGTAAATGTCACAAGAATACACAATAAGACACAATAAACCTAAAGGCTTAATGTTGTGGCACAGTCCAATAAAGCACTACCTGTAATGCCAGCATCCTGTATTAACTGCTGTTCCATGTTCCAACTGTCCCACTTACAATCCAACTTCCTGCTAATGAAATGGGAAAAGCGGTGGAAGATGGTTTAAGTGCTTTGGCCCTTTCCTACATAAGAAATAAAATGATTCTCCTGACTCCTGGTACTGGTCTTGTCCAGCACTGGCCTTTGCTGATATCTGGGGAGTGAACCAGCAGATGGAAGATGTCCTTCTTTCCCAATGTCTCTGTCTCTCTTTCTATTTCTGCTTCTTTTTCCCACCATAATGCTTTCAGTATAAATATTTTTAAAGGCTATAATAAGTTGTAGAAATAATTATTTCAAAATGTTCGCTTATTTACTTTCATCTACTTGAAATAAGAGAGAAGGAGCAAGAGTGAGCAAGAACCCTTCATTTCTGCTGATTCACCCTCCAACTGACTGTCACATTAAGGATGAGGCATGCTAAAGTCAAGCATCTGACACTGCCTCCTCGTCTCCCATCTTGGTGACAGGGGCTCAGACATGTAGGCCATCATTTTCTGCCTCTAAGAATGCCTGAGCAGGAAACTAGATCAGAAATGGAGTAGGTGATACTAAAACCAGCACTCCAATGGATTGTGGGCAAGTCAAAAGGCAGTTAGCTGGCAATACTATGAATTCTGTCCTAGAGACAATTACTCTTAGTATTGGGGAGCAATCTGATACATATAGGTAACAGCTATCTAGAGGAGTCTGTGCTAGTTTTAATTGCAATATGTGAAGACTTTCAGTCATCATTCAAGTTCAGATAACAATAAAACCAGAGCTTTTCTTGAATGCTACAAAGAGATGAAGTTGTACAATAAACTGATACCATGAATCTTGAGATGCGAAGGTGTATTAGACATAACATGTGAGATTTGAACACCTAAAGTACAAAATTGGAGAAATAGACTAATACAAACACTTAAGCAGCAATTTTTGTTGAATTTATGGAAGCTAAGTATAGACTAGCACAAGAATGAGATCATTATGCTTAGTGAAATAGGCCAGATCCAAAAGAAAAAAATGTATTTTTCTCTGTTTTGTAGTAGCTAATACATAGAGTAAAAAATGTATGTGAGTGAAATTAACATCTTGTGATTTGATTATTGTTTATGGCCCTTGTTTATACTCATGTGGAATAGGTATCTTTCTCCTTTCTTCTTGTGTAATTCTTTGTGGAGTGGAAGATTAAGCCTTTGATTATAAAGTAAATTGAAAGCATATTATTGCAAAAATTACATGGAAGGAATAAAGAAAGGAAGGAATGAAGAGGGAGGACTGTGGTAGGTATCATTATGTACTTGAAACTATATACAGAAAATAGGTGAAATATGCTCTATTTATGTAAATAAATTTTAAAAAATAGAAACTATAAAGACAGAAATCATAGGATTTCTTAGTTCCATGGTGGCCTTTACATTTTGAACTACTAACTTTTTTTATTTCTGACTGTAGAAAATTCCCCCACTGGAGCTCGCAGAAAGAGAGGAAGAGTATTGTGAGCTATTACCAATGACGTTTGCACAATGAGACCTAATTTCTAGGAAACAATTGAACTTAAGCTGTTTGAAGGAAGGTATTTTCCTCATTCTCGCCTATGGTACCCTTTCTTACCTAAGGGGCAGTGAGTGAGGAAAAAAAAAAAAAAAAAGAAAAAAGAACAGTTGGAAGAATCAGCGCCTTTTGACCAGATAGGAAATAGTTCAAAAGAAGCTCCACCACTGGAAAAGCAAGCACGAAGGTCAAAGTCCACGGGTACAATCCCGCTAACAAACACTTTTATACATGGATTTACAGAAATAGTGCTCCAGTATAAGGCACTTAAATGCAGTATAAATGACAGACTAGGTTTTAAAATAAAGGACTCTCTCTGAAAAGGAGGTCCTTAAGGACAGAATGAAAGAGTTGAGGCAAATTCACAGCCAGTGATACTTAGAGCTATAGAAGATGCTCAGTGCACCTTCAACGCCTACCTAGGCTAGCACAAGTCTTTACTTTAAAGCTATGTTTCCTTCAGTTATTTCTGCCTGACACAAATACTCAAAAAGTGAGGAAAAGCATTAAAAGTTCAGAAAGATGCAAGAAAAAAAAAAACATACTATGCAGAATCAAATCAATCATCTGAACCTGATAAAAACATGAACAAAGAATTTCCAAATAATTGTAATTAAAATGTTGCCAGATTTTGTGAAAATTGTAGACAAAGTGAGAAAATGGTAATGTAAATGGAGGGATTAAAAACTATGGAAAAAAGTGGAGAAAGGAAATACTAGAAATAAAAATAAAACAGAAATGAACAATACTCTTGATGAATTTATCAGTAAGCTGAACATTCCAGAAAAGAATCAATGACCTTAATTATAAGTTAGTAGAAAATCATCTGATAGTTATGGAGAAAAAGCAATTAAAACATAGAACAAAACATTCTAAAGCTGCGAGGTAATTTCATTCTTCTTACACAAAATATTTAATTACAAAAATTGTAAAACATAGAGTAAAAAGCGTAGTTAACAATAATCAAGAACTGTTTTTAAAGTTACTGAGAATTTCCAAATCAAAGATTCAGAAAGCCCAGAGACTATTAAACAGGAGAAAAATAAAAACACAAGCAAGCAAGAACTACATTGAACATAATTTTCAAGCCACGCAGAAATGAACACCAAGTCTTCAATGAAACTATGAAAAAAATGTTTTCTGTTTGAAAAACAAACATGAGTTATCAGAAACCAATGCAAGAATGTAGAGTGGAGGGAAAGTCAACCTAGAATTTTGATGCAACAAAATGATAGTCCCAAAATGAGAAAACAGTATTCTCTCTCTCTCTCTCTCCTTCTCTCTCTCTCTCCCACCCTCTCTCTCTCTCTCTCTCTTTCTCTCTCTCACACACACACACACACACGCACACACACAAAGTAAAGGAATCCAACACCATCAGAGAATAGTAAAAACAGGTCCTGTGCAAAAGGAAAAATCCAAAGGATAGAAACTTGGACATATATAAGAAAAGAAAGGGTACAAAAGAAGAGATAGATAAAAGTGAAAGTAAGTATTTTTTTTATTCTTATTATACCAGGGAAACAACACTTAAATTAATTAAGGGATGGGGCCAGTGCCATGCAGTAGTAAGGCAATACTCTGCCTGCAGCACCAGCATCCAATATAGGAATGGGCTCGAATCCCAGCTGCCACGCTTCTGATACAGCTACCTGCTTATGGCCTGGGAAAGCAGTGGAGGTTGGCACAGGTCCTTTTGCCCCAGCACCCGCAAAGGAGACGTAGAAGAATATCCTGGCTCTTGGCTTTGGATGGGCTCAGCTCTGGTTGTTGTGGCAATTTGGAGAGTGAGCTAGCTGATGAAAGATTCTCTCTCTCTCTCTATCTCTCACTCCCACTGGCTTCCAACTAAAAATAAATAAATCTTTAAAATAAAAGAATTTGATTATGATAGTAACGTGTTATATTGAATCATTATAGCATATGGGTGAGCTGCTGGACGCAGTGTCCAAGGACTGGGAATTTGGAGCATAATATTCTGCGTGACTATACTATCACTGAAGGCTGCGATGTTAGAGGTAGAATTCAGTTGGTTTAAATATACAGCAAATTTTTGGGCAACTATAAAAAAAACTGTTTGAAAAATGATTATGAGTGTTCAGAAAGTAGGTAGAATGAACTCATAGACAGTGCTCAAAACTGGAGAAGGCAGAAAAAAAAAAAAAACAGAGGACAAAAAGCAAAGAAAAACATAACCATGCTATGCATCAAAGCAACTGTATCAGTACCAGCCTACAATGAAAATGCTACAAATATATTAAAACCCAGAGATTTCTGATTGGGTTAGAACACAAGACTCTATGGTATGCCACCCACCAAAAATCCACATTAAATATAAACATGGGTAAAAGTAAAAGGAAACAGAAAGACATGCCAACACTGATCAGTAAAGTAGTGGAGTGGACATTTTACTGAGAGGAACTTAAAAGGAAAAAAGAAGTGATCAAGAATAAAGAATGACATTACAACACGGTGAAGCCAATTTGCTAAAACACAAAGGTCCTAACTACTCTTAACTACATGTGCCTAAAAATTGAGCATCAAACATGTGAGGCAGAAACTGACAGAACGTGGTATTAGTGGAAATGAAGGAGTAAGGCCTGCAAAAAACTTCTTCTCTATAAGGAGAACAGCCAAACGCTGAAAGGACAAAAATGAAAACAAAAGCCAGCTATGTCCTGGTATTCACAACCATCTGTGAGCTGTGCCCTATGGTCACTTGCCCTAGTCCCACTGCCTCCCTCCACCTACACAGCAGTCTTAAAAATTAAAAGCCCAGATTCCCAGCGCAACCTAGAAGCCACTGGAGGGAACAGAATATATCCATAGCTCTCTCAAGGTCTTATTCTAAAACAATTGCCAAGTTGGCTTGTCTGTCTTTTGGTTGCCTAGCGGATCTCATTGCAAATGTATTTGTATTTGAATTGTCGCAAAGCCTATCTTGGACTAAAAGTCTTTCTCTCCAAAAGTATTTGAAAACCAAGTGTTTTGAAAATAATTACTGCAAGCATTTCAATGCCATAATTGAAGCAGAGACTTAACATCTAGAGAGAATAATGAACTGACTGATAAGTTCAATAGGGAAAGATAGAAAATAGCAAAAGAAAATATAGATTTTTTTTATTTCACCCAAAATAAACTTATCAATTCCATTTTCCCCATGAATTTTGTGAAGAACCAAGCATGCCCATAGAGGCTGGAAAAATCTGACACCATGCTGGAAAGTTAAAAAGTGACATGGATGCTGTGTATATGCTGAGGGTTGTAAGCAAGCCTGGGAACACCTGAAAAAGTCCTGGACTCCCACCTTCAGCTGGCAGTCAGTGGTGGAACACAGGGTAGAAAGCCAGGACAGAAGTATCTGCTGTCCTGTGGAGCACTGAACTCAGGCTAAGGAGGTGAAGAAAGCCATTTCCAAAGATGGGGTAGTTAGTTGGTTTCTGGCATTTAAGAAATCCTCTTTCCATATTAGCTGTCGGTTAAGCTAATAAAGCAGAGAGTTATTGTCTATATATTTTGAAGAATTAGTTCCAGAAAGTCACTAAAATGAACAAAAAGCCACAAGGATGGGGAGATACTGATTGGCAGATTTGCAACATTGTGCTTACACGTGAATGAAATACAAAATTATGATGCCCTGAACACAACAAAAAATAGGGCCCACATTTAAAAAAAAAACAAAAACCTAGAATCTGTTTTTGAGAATCTCAGGTATTTGAATTCACTGGAAAAATATTTTAAATCAGCTCTTTTCCAGACTAGAGAGTCGAAAGAAGACCTGCACAGCTCCCTCCTCCAGGAGACTGTGGTTGACTCTCTCCCTGTCTGTTTGATTTCAGATCCAGTTCCCCGGAAAAGCACTCAGGAAGGCAGCAGGAGATAGCCCAAGTACTTGAATCTCTGTCACCCTGTGGGAAACCTAGCTAGCATTCCTGGGTTTCCACCTGATCCAGTCCCAATCATGGTGGCCACTTGGTGGAGAGAATCATCAAGTGGAAAATCATCACCACCCCCCTCTTTTTCACCTGCCTTACAAATAGATAAGGAAGTCTTTAAAAGAAGATTTTAAAATGCAGATTACAGAAAAATATAGTAATGAAGTCTCAATAAATAAATTCTATCAATAAAGAAACCTAATATGAATTTGAGTGTGTCACAGTACAATAAGTAAAATGAAAAGTTTATTAAAGGGGCCTACTAGTGCATTTGAGCAGAGAGGATAAAGAACCCATAATCTTGAAGATAAGTGAGATCTTGCAACTTGGAAAAGTAGCAGAAAAGTGAATGAAGAAATATGAACAAATTCTAAAAGATCCATGTGACAACATAAGTATGAATAAAGGAAATAATATATGGATAAGGGAGAAAGAAATTGAGGGAAAAAAGAATTTGAAGACATAATAACCCAAAATTTCCAAAGTTTAAGAAAAACCTTATACTCTAAGAGGCGTAGAAAACTCCAAGTAGTATAAACTCAAAGAGATCCTGGTGAAAAGAGAAATAAAATGTTGTGTATTTATATAATGAGTAGTGCTCCACCACTAAAAATAATTAAGTGTTTTCTTGGAATAAATATAAAATAGAGAATGAGAGAAGTTTCTTTTAGGAATGACTAGACATTCCAGAATTATACAACTTGAAGTATACAATCTCTGAACTCTGTACTTTTCTTTATCATTATTATTATTTTATGATATAGCTCCATAAGCTCTGGGGTATTCATTACCCTTCCCCAAATCCCCTCTATGCTCCTGCTGATTTCCCCTATATTATTATGATAAAGTAGTTCTTCGTAAACAGTCATATGTCCATCATTGCGGGCATGAATAATGGCAGAGAGTCCAGCATCCTATTGTCAAGATGTATCCACCACTCTCATTGGGAGTCCATCTTTGAGCTGGAAGTAGAGAGGCATACTGCATTGTATACTCACATCTGGACACGATAGTCTCTGTTATAGTTACTATACGTCCCCTTAAATGAAAAGCCACAAAACAAAATCAACAACAGTGTACTTTAATGAATTACATGGTGTAAGAATTATATCTTAATTTGAATATGTGGAAATATTTTTTAAAAAGAGAACTGGACAAATCCACTGTTACGTTCAAAGACTTTACAACACCCCTCCATATATAATCGATAGAACAGCAGGCAAGGGCATAGATGATCTGAATAGACCCGTAATTTGATCTGATTAACATCTGTGAAATGCTCAGCCAACAGCAGCAGAATTGTTATGTAAAATATTTGCCAGTGGGGCAGAATTCATAGTAGAATCGGGCAATCCCAGGCTTAGGATGCTTGTATCCACATGTCAGGGTTCTCATTTTATGACCTGCCTGCTACATTCTTGCTGTTCAGCTTCCTGATAATATATCTCTGAGACGGCAGGTGGTGATCAGTACTTGAATACGTGCTACCCATAAACGTAGGCTGAATGGAGTTCTGGACTCAGCCTGGTCTCCCCTTGGCTCTTGTGGGCATTTCGGGCATGATCCAGCAAGATCCAGATCAATCTCTATTTTTCTCTATCTCATCTTTCACATAACCAAATTAACATTTTTTAAAGATTTATTATTATTGGAAAGCCAGATATACAGAGAGGAGGAGAGACAGAGAGGAAGATCTTCCATCCGATGTTTCACTCCCCAAGTGAGCCACAATGGGCTGGTGCGGGCCAGTCCGAAGCCGGGAACCAGGAACCTCCTCCGGGTCTCCCACGCAGGTGCAGGGTTCCAAGGCTTTGGGCCGTCCTCGACTGCTTTCCCAGGCCACAAGCAGGGAGCTGGATGGGAAGTGGAGCTGCCGGGATTAGAACCGGCGCCCATATGGGATCCCGGGGCGTTCAAGGCGAGGACTTTAGCAGCTAGGCCATGCCGCCGGGCCCCAACAAATTAACATTTTTTCAAAAAAATATTTTTAAATAAAAATAAATCAATTACAAAATCATATATAAGAAAATAAAATAAAACTGAAGTCAATATTCTTCATTTGGAGCTCAAAAAGAATAACCTTAAGCCCTCATAAAGCAGATAAAAACAAACTTTAAAGTTGGGGCATAAGCTCGTTTATTATTAAAAGAGAAGGAAGATAAAATTGAAACCGAAAGTTACTTCTTTGAAAAGTTAAACAAACCTTCATCCATACCCAGACTAATTAATAAATAGAAAATAACAAATTGCACATATATGAAATGTGTATTTTTGCAACCAATCTTACAAACAGAAGATAATTAACAAACATTTTCAATTGCAAACGTGACAAAAGCTTAAAACAGATGAACTGGGTCAATTCCTTGAAAGACAGAGTATGAAAACTCAAAAAAAGGAAATACAATAAACCTGCATAAATCTATGTCTATTAAATACATTGAATTTATGAGTAATAATCTCCAAAAGAATAGACAAAACCCAGTGGCTTCCCTGATTACTTCTAAAAAAAAAGACTTATAAGCAAGAAATAATACCAAAAGTTCTATAATCTTTTCTGGAAAAGAGAAGCAGAGGGAAGAATGCTGAATAAAACATTCCCCTAATAACCAGCCAACATTACTTTAATATTAAAGTCAGATGAGCACAACATAAAAAGGAATATCATAGGCCACTGTGATTCATGAGCAGGTTTTCACAAAATTTTCAACACAGTTATAGTCTAACCCAACAACACATACAAAGAAGGGTACTGTGACTAAAGTGGGATTAATTCTCACTTTTGCATGCCTGGCTCAGCATTTGGAACTCAATTTGTAAAATTAAAAAGCTAAATAAAAAAAGCCATTTTACAGTATTACCTGATACAGAAAAAAATCATTTGATAAAATCCAATAGATCTTGATGAGAAAAATTCTCAGTAAATGAGAATTACAGGAATGTTTTCTAAATTTCACCATAAAAGATCTAAAATTAGTGTAAGATTTAGTGGCAAAAACAAATGATTGCTAAAAGAAAAAATCTCTGGGCTCAGTGTTTTTATCAAATCATCATTGAAGTCTGAGCTAGTGCAATGATCAAAAAAAAAAAAAAACACAGTATACATTTCTCCGAAAACTGTCTTTATTTTAGCTGTTATGATGACTATATAGATAATATCGAGGGGTATATTAAATAAATTCTTAGGGACAAGACTTACAAAATATCAGTATGTAAATGAGAAATATTGGTGAAAGAAATGAAGAGTTAAATAAATGAAAAGGTAGTGCTTATTTATAAATCAGAAGACACAATGCTGTTAAGATGTTGATTTTCGGGTCAGCGCAATAACTCAATGGCTAAAGTCCTTGCCTTGCACGCACTGGGATCCCATATGGGCACTGGTTGTAACCCCAGCAGCTCCACTTCCCTTTTAGCTCCCTGCTTCTGGCCTGGGAAAGCAGTCAGGATCGGCCCAAAGCCTGGGGATCCTGCACCCATGTGGGAGACCTGGAAGAAGATCCTGGCTCTTGGCTTCGGATCGGCTCAGCTCCTGCCATTGTAGCCACTTGGGGAGTGAATCATCTGCCTGAAGATCGTTCTGTCTCTCCTCTCCGTATATTTGGCTTTCTAATAAAAATAAACAAAATTTTTTAAAAAGATCTTGATTTTACCAAACTTTTTAGCTGCATATTTAATGCAATCTCAGTAAAAATTCTAGCAAAATTTTTTCCAGATGTTAGCAAATGTATTCAATTATTTAATAGAAAGGCAACACCTAGGTTGGCAGGAAAAAAAGAAAGTTTAATGAACTACAAACTTTTAAACTAGGGATTTTTAAATCCTACTTTGAAAGTACACAATGTGGTAATGGAAAAAGAATCAAGATAAGGGTTGGTGGAATTTATAAGCAGATAAACTGATTTGGGGCACATGTACAAAGTCATTCCTATAGAGAAAAGTAACTATGATAATGAAGATGATACTAGAACATTTGGGCATTCTTATGGAAGAAAAATAGCCTAAATATAGACTTTATACTTTTCAAAATGTGTCAGATCTTGTGTAATGACAAACTATAGTAGAAATGATAGAAATTCTTATATTTTGCTTTAAAGATGTACGTATGTATTTATTTATTTATTGGAAAATCAGATACACAGAGAGGAAAAAAGATGGAGACAAAGATCTTCTTATACTCCAAGTGGCCACAATGGCCAGAGCTGAGCCTCTCTGAAGCCAGGAGTCAGAAGCTTCTGGGTCTCCCATGCATGTGCAGGGTCCCAAGCTTTGGGCTCTCATCCACTGCTTTCCCAGGCCACAAGCAGGGAGTTGGATGGGAAGCAGGGCCGCTGGGACAGGAACTGGTGCCCATCTGGGATCCTGGCTCATGCAAGGCGAAGACATTAATCAGGATACCACGCTGGTTCTGAAATTCTTATAGTTTTAAGAAAATATAAGACATGATCGGTATGATATTATGTTTGGTATTAAAGATTTAATTAAATCTGTAGTTATAAAAAGGAAAAATTCCAACTTGAGAAATGTAAAAAGCCATATTTTTCTTATAGGTATTTTCAGAAGGTTTGTTTAATAGTCAATTTGAAATGTAAGTTTATTTTATTACAAATATCTTTTTTTGTAAACCACCTGTTATTTTTTGAATCATAAATTTTTCATGAATTTTCTAAGTACACTTTTTTCAATTATTTACATTAATTTGTTACAGTAGCCACAGAAAATGAATATAAAAGTGTTAAGAGAAAAAATTATTGAAGTACTAATAATTCTTTGATTTGTTTTGCTGTTAATTGGCTTAATAACTTTAAGAAAAAGTTAAAAATATGCCAAGAACTACATAAATGCAATAAATGGTATTCATCATACCTCTTTAGAACATACATGTTCAGTGCTTCTTTACAAAAGTAAGCCAGTGCAAGTGAGCTCCTATGCTCATGAAAACAAAGGAATTCTGCCTAGTTAGTATGTGAAAATGGTGTGCTAGAGAGAAGAGCATCCAGTGAAGCACCATTGCATCCTATTGTTAGAAAACACTTCTTCTTTTACTCCTTAGAAAGGTACAATAATTCTTCTGGTTGATTATGGCAACTGATTAAGCAAAGGTTGCCCTATATTCTATATGTGTATATATGATTACTTCATCTCTCTCAGTTTCTATTGTTTATCATTGTTTTGTTCATTTCTAGCACTCACTGGTTTGTACTCCAAGTCAGAATGCAATGATCAGTTTTATAATTAAGAACACAGACTCTAGAAAATAGCATTTCAAGCAGGACAGGTTTTTACAGAAACATCTCATTAAATTGTTTTAGGCAAGGTTATTGGAAATTAGCATTTCTGGATAAGACTGAATCTTAAAAAAAAATTCATGTTTCCATGTTGACCCAATAACCAAAGTATTGATTAATGTTATATACATTTTATTTTAAAAAATTATTTTAAAGTTTAAATTTAAAAATTTTTAAAAAATTTTTGAAATTATTAACACCAATCATTTTAAAAATTGGTATTTTGTCTTTTTGGGTTTATTGTGCATGTACTTTTAATAAAAAATGAGTATGCTAAAATAAGTATACACAAGTTCAGCAGTTATGCTGAAAAAACACATTAGGGTTTTAAGAATGTCATAGTATTAAAAATGAGGGCCATGTTATGATTGTGTCATCCAGTTTAATAATTTTTGCTTTGTCAGGCTCCCAGGTAGATCAGTAAGACTAATGACGTCGTTGTATACGTCTTCAAACTTTGAAATAGAAAAAAATCATTTTGAAAGTTTCTTGTAACTTCCACGTGATCATCAGCAATTATACTTTTGTAGCATTATCTGAGCTACAGTTGTTTTCTGTTTGTTTCATCAAATCAGTGTTACCTTTAGACCTGAACAATGAGTACAGTGATCTATTGGCATGTGTTGGGAGTATTCTTCCAGGCAGTAACTGATGTTCTAGTAAACTATTATGCCATTTTTGAGTACTAATACACCAATACTATTCCCCATCTTAAGATTTGTTTGGACAAATGATATACTAGTATTTTGGACTAAGTGAAACAAAAATTTCCTTTTTTTTTTTTTTAGATCTTTGTTGGGCAGGAATTTAATTATTGAAATTATAAGTTCAGAAGGAAATTATATAAGTTTGTTTTTAAATGGTGTGAATCTTAGTGCTTTTGTTTTAAATGTTAATATAATTGTGAACTAGTGTGGTATTTGAGAAAGTCTATTATTATCTTTGAAAACGAACACTTTAAAAGATACTTATAAATTGCAAAAAAGATTTAAAAAGACAAATATTGGGAAAAATATCCACAAAATATATATCTGATGATGGGCTGGCATCTATAATATACAAAATCAAAACTAAATTATTTCAGTAATCAAAAAAAAGACATTCATTCTAAAATCAGAGGATTGTTCATTTTGTTAAAGGAAATAAGCCAACCATAGAAGAACAACCACCACATGATCTCATATATGAACTGAAAAAATTAGGTTATTTCTGGAAACTAGCAATTTTATGGTGGTTACCAAAGCCTGGTTGGGGCAAGGAACTCAAAGAAGAGCGATGGGTAGAGGTGATTGATAAGTACTAGGTTATGGTTAGATAGGAGAAAAAGAAGTCCCGGGTTCTGATGTACAGCAGGCTGACTGTATATGAGGAGTCCTGGGTTCTTTAGATTTTATTTTTATTGGAAAGTCAGATACACAGAGGGCAAGAGAGACAGAAAGGAAGATCTTCCATCTGCTTATTCACTCCCTAAGTGACCATCACTGCCAGAGCTGAGCCAATCCGAAGCCAGGAGCCCAAAACCTCTTTGGGTCTTCCACACTGGTGCAGGGTCCCAAGGCTTTGGGCCATTCTCCACTGCTCTCCCAGGCCACAAGCAGGGAGCTGGATGGGAAGCAGGGTGGCCAAGACACAAAGCAGTGACCATATATAATCCCTGTGCGTACAATGAGAGGATTTTAGCCACTAGGCTACCGTGTCAGGCCCTAAAATCTGCTAAAACATCATTTTTATCAAGGGTATATATACCCTTGATAAAAATGATTTATATATATATAAATGATTTATATATATATATGAAACTGGTAGCTTCCTGTTGCGTTTCTTACTCACAAATTAAAGGTAGTCTAAGTCATAACTTCTGAGGATGTCAACTTCTGACAGTAAAAGTTTAAAAAAGACAGGCGGGCTCCTAAGCGTGTCAGGAAGAATGGAAGAAGTGAGCACGTGCGAGAAAAAGAAAGAAGCACTCAGAAAAGAAGCACAGTGGGAAAAATCAAAGCTCTGGAGCAGCTCAGTGCAGTTGTCCTGGAGCAGGGCGCTGAGGCTGGAGAGAGGAGCGGTGAGAGCAACGTTCTACGGAGGCTGATGCTTTGCTGTAATTCCTGAAGGTTCCGCATAGGCTTCTTATGCTGAAGAACGATAATGATCTCCTGGAGGATCTTACGGCCTGCTTGAGAACCTGGCGGGGGGCAGTGGGGAGGACAACCTTTTCTTTATAGGAGATCCATTGTGCTTTACTCTTCCAGAAATCAGAAATCAAATGTTTGACCTCACACCTGTTCAAAAGGGAGATACCAATAAATCAAGCAAAAGTAAATACAGTGAGAAGTCTCATCTGAGTAAATCTCTTTTTAAATTCTTTTCTGATGAAAACATTGGGATTCTGGGTTCTGAAGTTGATCTTTCGAGATATCTATTTTAAGGGCAGGAACATTTAAAGAGCAAACTAGCTCTGTAACAGGTTGACACGTGTGGGAGGACTGTGCTTTGCATGATCGGAGCAGCATCACTCAAGTGGTCACAAGCAAAGATGACTGTAATTGAAATTAACCTTTTGTTTTCATCTTAGGAACATGCATTTTGGTTAGCATTATAAAATGATTAATATGTGAAAACACCTTTTTAAGTTGCTACCATGATAACAGAAAAATACAAGTTTCTTCTGAGTGCACTAAATAAAGCAAATTACAGTGAGAGCTGCAAAGATGAAGATTATATGTTGTCATCAATTTTGGCAATAGAGTAATAATTTTAATAAAAATTTTCCCTATCACTGTGCCAGTCATTTTCATCCTATTTGTTACTGCTGGATGATTAACTGTCCCATTGGTTTATGGAGGCTAACATTAAAAGTTTTCTTCTTTAGCAAAGATTTTCTGAGAGTTCTCACTCTTTACCAGTGTAATGAAAGTGACAGGTATTACAGTTTAAATCATAGGAAAGAAAGATAATTTGGGAAGAAATTCTGGCAGTACCCCAAATCTCAGATTTCAGGTGTCACAGATTTTCATATCAAGACAACAAATGGGGCCCACCCAGCCCAGTAGCCTAGTTACTAAAGTCCTTGCCTTGCACGAGCTGAGATCCCATGTGGGCACCAGCAATAATCCCAGCAGCCCCACTTCCCATCCAGATCCTTGCTTGTGGTCTGGGAAAGCAGTCAAGGACGGTCCAAAGCCTTGGGACCCTGAACTTGAATGGGAGACCTGGAGGAGGCTCAGGTCTCCTGGCTCCGGCTCAGCTCAGCTCTAGCCTTTGCAGCAACTTGGGGAGTGAATCAACAAATGGAAGATCTTCCTCTGTGTCTGTCCTCCTCTCTGTATATATGACTTTCCAAATAAATCAATAATTAAATAAAATCTTTTTAAAAAGATAACGAATGGTACCAGTCCATATTCCTGTCAGTTTCAGGAGGCTGGGCATCCACACCTCCGACACCCACACCTCTGATGCACCTCAGTTTTTGAGAATCAAGGTTCGTTAATATTGGCAACCTACAAATATCAAGTTAGAAATCTAATTTTAAAAATTTGTAATATCTACTCTTTGCCACAAGTTTAAAATACAGAGTCTCCAAGAAGTTAATAGAAAATGCACAATATGAAAAAGTATATATTTAAAAAATTTGTGCCTGCATAAACATCTTTATTTAGTTTTGTGTGTGCTTAGCAAAGCACAGGCATAGTCGTTGACACACACACAGGAGATTAAATAATAAGAGCACTTATCTACTTTTTCACTTTCCAGTTGCCGACAAATGCCTGGATTGGTCCACGCTGAAGCCAGAAACCAGGAACTCAATCCAAGTTCCCCATATAGCTCTCAGTAACTCCAAACTTGACCTGTTAGCTTTCTGCCTCCCAAGTTACATGTTTAGCAGGAACCTGGGTTAGGAGAGGAACCTGGGACTTGAATTCAGGCACTGCACTGTAGGATATGATGTTTATCAAGATCTTTTCTACAGCACTATAGATTATGACATTAATCAGGATCTTTTCCACTTGGCCAAACTTTTGCCATGAACATATTTTTTAAAATATCTATTTTTATTTAAAAGGCAGAGTTACAGAGAGAAGGAGAGACAGAGAGGGAGGTCTTCCATTCACTGGTTCACTCCCTAAACAAACTTAGCAGTCAAAGCTGAGCCAATCATAACCCAGGAGCTACGAGCCTCTTCCTGATTTCCTATATGCATGCAGAGTCTTGAGTCACCCTCTGCTGCATAAGCAGAGAGCTGGATCAGAAGTGGAGCAAGTGGGGTTTAAACCAATGCCCATAGGGATACTGGTGCTACAGGCAGAGGCTTAGTCTGCTCTGCTGCAGCAATGACCTAAACATTTTTTTTAATTCCATTTGTCCAGGAGACTTTTGAAGCAGCTACATGTAAATTTCTAAAATGCTTTTGAATTGTTAGTTCCACATCATTTAACAGGTTTGCATTTACTTTACATTAATAGATATTAAATAATAAATTTGAATGACTCAATACAATAAAAAAATTAATGAAAAAGAACAAAATGTCAACATAAGAATGCCAAATGAAAATTACCATTGTTGTAAGGTAAATAAGATTATGCTTGTGAAATTGCTCCTGAAATAACGTGATTACTTGAAAAAAATGTGTTTATACTGTTGCAATGCTCAGTGGCAAAATTAACAAGTACGTAGAAAGAAAATTGTTCAGAACTATTTTAATGGATAAAAGTAAAAATCAGTAGATTATACAAGAAGATTTTATATTTATAGAGCCATTGGTAATTTTTCCCTCCTCCTTTTCCATTTATACTTGTTAACATACAATCTACCTCAAATAAACATACATTTCAAGTTTTAGGATCTTGCTTCCAAGCAAATTGAGTGCCTATATAAATACACATATTTAACATTGACTGTCTATGCAACGCAGATTCTATTAAAAAGTTTCTTTTCTATTTTCCTCAGTAATGCTGTGATATTCCTACCTGTTTCCAAAGAAATATTCCATACAGTTACACAAATGAGAGTTTTTCCAATAAAAGTATGCCTTAATCCATGACATCATTGCTTTTTAATAACTTGTAAAAACCATGAGTCTCTCCCTTTAAAATGATGAGGTTTATGAAATACTGGTTGAACCATCACAACTTTGCAAAATGTAAGAGAAGTGTGAGTAGAGGGCTAGGATCCTGTAGTTAATGGCTGCTCATTTTAGAAAGGCACTGTATTTCCTGTCAGCTTCTATGTTTAAAAGTATGCGCCTCCCTGGAACTGTGCCAAACTTCTAGCCCATGTTCTTCCAACTAAGTTGTGTAACTCTAAAAAATACATTGGTAACATTCTGAGTTCATGGAAACAAATTATGCATTCTGAAATTTTGTTGAAATTTTAAAATTCTGGAATGATTTCCTCTAAGCCTACAGATCTTCCCACTCTGTTGCACTGACATGCAGCCAGCCAGTAGTTCAGACTGGAGGGACCAGTGCATGCATACACTGGAAAGTGTACTGGAAACTCCAAAGCCAGGAATTCAGGAACAGTGAACTAGTTCATTGTCAGAAAAACTTTCAAAACATGACTTGAATATGCTCTGTAACTTCAGCTACTGCCTCTGGGTTATTTTGTGTTGTTCAGCCTTGTTTTTCATCTGCAAATGATAGCAGCAGCAGCACCAGCAGCAGCAGTAGTAGTAGTATTTGTTTTGGAAATTCTTGTGGCAAAGTAATTCATGTAAAGTACTTGGAAAGCTGATTGACGATTGACGTAAAGTAATATTCAGTAAGAGGAGAACAAATATGAGACTCTATGAGATCAAGGGTTTGTAGCCAGACGATTTATTTCAAGTATCTTAACTGATCATGTATTTACATAATAGGATAGTAGAATACTGCACCTGTATTTATATGCACTGTGAAGTTTTCAAGAGCACACTAGCAATACTTCACCAAGCCTGAATGGTTTTATTTAGGTATGAGTATCTATGAAACCATGGGAAAGGAAGTCTAACTGCCTTTAGAAATGCTTGCACTTATCTTTAAGGGATTATGAATTTACATGACAAAATTGACACAATTAATTGACTTTCAGTGTAATGAGGATCTCAGAAAGAAAAAATAACATAGAATGACAGTATCTTGGATTGGAATATTGATTTTCTTTTACTCTTTTCATGTGTTATAAAAGGAAAAAAAGAAAAAAAATCATTGATAGCATTGCAAAAGTGTAAGTGAAGTCCAAAAAATCTTTGAGGAAATTGAACATTAGGCTTCAATGTTGGATTCCAGTATTTGACCACTAGTGTGGGTAGCTTTAATCTGGAAGATTTGAGGAGATGAAGAAAAAAATTTTTTTTTCTTTTTTTAGGATAGTCCAAACTGGTTTATAACTCTAACAAGGCATATGTTAACAATTGAGGCGCAGAGCAGTTTTTGGAGGGGTGTGCAGAGAATTCTTCAATATCTTAATGAGGAGTAATTTAGGAGAAAGTAAGAACATTAGGATTTATTCTCTTGTGTGTCATAGCCACTCAGAATTATATTGGGAAAGGGGAAAACACTCTACATTAGCCATGGCAGCTTTCTACAGCTAGAAATTTTGACCAGGTTGGTAGATTACAGTATATCATTAGGTATCTTGAATTACAAAAGAGAAGAGTTCTTAACATCAAGATAAGAGTTGCTAATGCAAAACAGAGATAAGTGAAGGCCATAGCCACCACTATCATCCTCATCACAAACTTACCAGTGGTGACAACATCAGTAATGAATAGAATGGAGCCATGGGAAGCAATCAATACATGAGACAAGAAACTGGCCTATGAGTATTGTGAGTTGGCTAAGAATGTGGGAAAATTTATTTACCGTAAAATGACAATTTTAGTTGCCAAAGTCAGAAGAATTAGAAGAAGGGGGAGCAATGAAGACATGGATTGGGAAATATGCACAGAAATATATGGTAGTGGGAATACAAGAGGAAATTGTCAGAAAACACAGGCATTTAGTATGGTATCTAGGAATGAAGGATATGATTACCATAGAAAACTTGATCTCCAAGAACCCAGGTGTATTCCCATATTATTTTCCTTTGGTATGTCTCTAGTCTAGGCAGTCCTGCTGGTCAGCTCATTGATATGTAGTCTTGAATATAAGCATGAACTCTGAGGAGGTAAAATGTTCCTGCAGAACTTGCTGGCTGTGCAACTCTAGTTATTTAGTTCTCTATTGTTCTTTTTACATCCATAAAGATCAATAATAGTACTTCTATTTAATGATTACATGAGATAAAGGGATAAGGTGTTGAGCATTTGCAGACACAAAGTAAGCATTCAGTAAGTAATGTGTTGTGCTTTACGATTACTATTTTGCATAAATATGAAGGTGGTTTTAATTAGGATTTAAAATTAGCAGTGAAATACTATAATTTTTACTTAGAAATATTAGTGTTTGTTTTAATTCTTTTGTATAGCACTCACAGAATAGAAACAATAAGGAGACAGGTGTTAGGCACAATGCTTTAAGTACCACTGGGAATACAACCTATAACATGGTGTTTGGGTTCAAGTTACTCCTTCCATCTAAATTCTGCTTCTCTGTCAGAGTGCACCCTGGGAAATTGTAGACAATGGCTTCAATAGTCATGTCCCTGAAACTAACAGGCAAGACCTCAACTGAACTGTGTGTTCCTCTCTGGGTTCCTGGGCCTGGTCTTGAGGGAACGTGGAGAATGAAATTGCAGATGGATCTCTGTACCTCTGCCTTTCAAATAAATACGGTATTATTTCTTCAAGAAGAGAAAATATTCTAAGCTAGTGAGAAGTCTGGTCTCTTGAAAGAAACCAGTCTTCGCTGAACCTGGCAAGTTTGCACATGAAAGCAAATTAGCCGGCAGTTGTGTGGGAAAGAGTGTGAAGGAAATTCATTTCCACAATCATTCCCTTTATCAATCCCTGCTTAGTAAAACATTCTGAAATTTATGGTGTTAAAAAATAATATTTCTCACAGTTCTAAAATTAATGGACTTCAGTTAGGTTTTTGTAACTTAGGGTCCTATGTGCAGCTGAAACCAAACAGTGACCAGAATAAGAGCCACATCATCTCAAAGGCTTTTGCAAATATATCAGAATAATTTTATATTTACAAAAATATTATAAAATTCTCATGTGCCCTACATATATATATATATTCTGCTATTAATAAACTTTTCCATTGTTTAAAACTGGCTCCTGGCTTTGGATTGGCTAAGCTCCCACACTTGTGGCCATTTCGGGACTGAACCAGCAGAAGGAAGAAGTTTCTGTATCTCTTGTTGTATATCTATCTGGTTTTACAAAATAAATAAATTTTTTAGAAAAGAAAGAAAAAAAAAGCCCTGTGATTACATTGGTTCCACCTGAGTAACGCAGCTAGCCGCTCTAGTTTAAGGCCAGCTGATTCACATCCTTAATTCCATCTGCAAATTTAACTCACCTTTGTCACATTAAAGACCATATTTGCCTCCCTCAGTGAATCTTTGAGGTTGTTAGTCTATGTCTAGTATTAACGTTGATCACCTGAGCGAAGATCGAATTTTTTTTTAAGTTCTTTCACATAAATGTACTTGTTTACTGTCTTTCCGCAGAGAGTATGCTGTGATTCGAATGTTTATCTCCCTCCAAAATTTGTGTGTTGGAACATAAGCCCCAAAGTAATGACACTAAACAGGTGAGGCTTTTAGGATTAAGCCCCGGGGGCTCACGGTTATAAACAGGATCTGTGAGCTTTGAAAAGGCCTCGAGGATGCTGATGTCTGGATTTTCGCTTCTGTGTCTCCTCCACCGAGTCAGCCACCAGAGAATGTGTCGTTTCTGAGGAACAGCGAACCTGTGTGCTCCCACATCTTGGAATTTCCGACCTCCAGAATGGTAAGAAATGCATTTTTGAGTTTTTAAGTTACCTAAACTAAGACATTTTGCTGTAGCAATACAATTGAACCAAGCAAGGGCGGGAAATTTTACTTAATGTACAATACAGTAACTATTTGCTCCTGCTTATTGATTACTCACTTGTTTATCATGAAGGACTTTGAATATATGTGTATATATCTATGTATATTCAAATATATAGGGAGATTCAGTGGGTTATAAGCCAGTACCACTCAGCTGATAGCGTTTCTCAGGCATTTCAAGCTTGGGCAATGGGAGCTCTTTCCGAGGCTTCTGCGTCCTGTGACACAGGCTCACAATGTGATGTTTATCTTTCTAGCATGTTATTGCCTTAAAAGTTGTTCTCAGCACACTTTGTTTACTTTTTGCTTCAGTGTAAGAATCAGACATTTCTCTAAAAATCTCCTTTTCCTCTTGCTGAAGTCATGTAGCTGAGTGCTACCAGGCTGCTCATCAGACCTCTGAGTTGGCAGGATGAAGAGCTACACGTGTGTTCACTAAAACATGTATGCTCACATGTAAATGTGTTTGTGTGTAAACACCTTATTTCTCTATGAAGCTAAAAGTGAGCTAATTCAATGCCGCCAGCTCTAATGAATTAAGAGTTTGGAGTTACACCATTTCCTGATAACTTCTCACTCCAAAATTAAGAACTTCCTTAAACTACCTCCTGTGCTTTCTTGCTCAATTTCTGACTACATATATAATAGTTTCTGTATTGTGAATAAATATACCCATAAAAAGAAGAAAATTACCAAGTGCACTGATACATACAATTCCCCTCGAGGTTAATGTACTAGACTAATTTATGTTCAAAGTTATTTAGATCTGTACCTTAATCTCTACCTTGCTCAGGGAAGTTACTTCATGAGTTTGTAGGTTAGTTCACTTCATTGTGTTAAGATTTCACTCTGGAATCTCTGAAGCTCTTAATTTTTTTAATCTCTGATATGCTTTAAAGCAGCGAAGATGTATGAGTTTTAAAAATGCTTACTATCCTTATATTCACCATTTAGAATTTGTTTCTTCATGTTGAGTACAACAGCTGCACTTAAAAAGGTCCTGTACTCAGTATTTGAAACCACTGTTTCTTCAGGCAATCAAGCAACTTGTATATTTACTTTACCAGGTTAGCCAGCCAAGACCAATTACCTAATCAGAATTTCACAATATTTGGTTTTTCTACACTGGTTTATTTTTCTAGTAGTATCAATGGTAACCACTTTCTTTTTTATTATTGAATGTTATTTCACTATGGAGATGTACCACAGTTTATATGTTCACCTAGTTTAGAACATGTAGGTTGCTTCCATGTTTAGGAAATTGTGGTTAAACTGCTGCAAATATTCTTTTGCAGGCGTGTGTGTGTGTGTGTTTTCAAAATAGTCTGCTAAATGTGTAGAAACACATTCATGAGATTGTACTGTTAGACTACATTCAGCTGTATAGGAAACTATCAAAACATCTTCCAAAAGTCATACCATTCTGAATCCCCACCAGCAGTAAGTGAGAGCTCTAGCTGAGTGCTCTGTACCGTTAAAATTTGTGTCTTACTATATTTTTTATTCTAACATGTTGTTACCTCCCTGTTTTAATTTTCAATTGCATGATAACAAATGATGTTGAACCTCTTTTAATATGTCTTAGTATCTGCGGTGAGATGTCCTGATCTGAATTAGTTGTAACTTGGGTACTTATTTTCTTATGATTGTTAACGGTTCTTGGTATATTTTGCATAGAAGTTCTTTATCTAAGGTTTTGAAAATATTTCTCCTCATCCTTATTTTGTGCTTGTCTTTTCATCAACAGAGAAGCTGTTTACTTCTTGACTGTTCTACAGAGCATGCTTGCAATGTTGTCTTTGAGTGGTTATGCTATTAACAATGCTGCTGTAAACTCATTACCAAGTATATGGTCACGTAGGCATTCACTTATGGTTTAAAAATTTTCATAGTTGGGAATTTTACATTAGGGAGAATTACCTATGAACTGATTTGCCGTGAGATTTAGGTCTGAGGGTAGGGATGTGTGTGTATGTGTGCTCTTGCAAATAGGCTTCAGTTGTTTCAGTACTATTTTTGGCAAGGACAGTGATGTTTCCACTGAATTGTTTTTGCACTTTTATCAAAGATGAAGTAATGACATTCATGTGTCTGTACCTTAAGGCTGTTTCCTTGCTCTGTGTGTCTATTTTTGTTTATATTTGTAATAATATAAAGAGATTTTATTTATCATCATAGATCCAGTTCCAAGAAGACAATCATACTTCCCTTCTCCCAACTCAAGTCTTCCTCCTTTGTCTTTTTTTTCTTTATTGTTTTGCAAAGACATAATTTCAGTGCACTCCATAATCACAAGCTTAGTTCACCACTAGCTGTAATATTCAACACATAGGAAGTAGGAATACTACAGTTCTGCAAGGACTATAAGAAAGGGCTAAAAACAACAGTTTTTTCATATATATATGATAAGTCATATACATTTTTGTATTTATTAGCTGCCAATTATTATAAGACACGATATATCTCTTTTGGAGACTTGGTTATTTCACTAGGCATAATGGTTTTCAAATGCATACATTTTGCCTTAAAAGACAGGATTTCATTCTTTTTATAGCTTAGTATTCCACATGGCATGTAGACCTCTATTATCTTTATCCGGTATGCCAATAGCATGATCTAGTAATGATCAGGGAATTATAATTGGTTTTGAAACAGGGAAGAATGAATACTCCTAATTGTTCTGTAGTGTCTGCTATTGTACTGCTTTTTCCTTTCCACATAAACTTCATAATGTTTGCCATTGTCTCAGAAACACTTTACTATAAACTTGACTATAATGGCCAAATCTATAGATAAATTTGTAAAAAAAAAAAAAAAAAAAAAAAAAAGCTTTTAAAGCAGCCTGGGTAATTTAAAAATCCTGGTATTCCAGAAGTATCGTATATGCATGCATTCTCTAGAACACTGTGCTTTGGAAAGGTGAAATGTATTAGACTCTGCATACTGAACTGTAACTGGTCGGAGAGGCAGAATATAAATCAAAGATAACTGAGGAAGTCTAGTTAAACTGTGCAATATGTGAAAAGATAAAGTGGTATGGTGATGTTTAAAAGGAAATGTATTTAGAGGGCTTTATATAAAGCTTAATGAGCATTATTCAAAATTCAGATTAAACTTCTGAACAATTTTCAGTTGGATGAATTATATTATCTCAGTGTCTAAACTCTGAAACACAGTGTGTGATGGTGTGTGAGTTAACATATGTGATGCGCCTGATAAAATAGTTGGAAAAAGTGAATGGTGCTAGTTTTGTTCTCTCAATTTTTCATGTCTCTTTAGGTATATATGAGAAACAGGGAGCACTCCCATCACTGTTAGATATCTCAGATACCATGGCAGCCAGGAGCTCAAACTCCATCCTGCCGTCCCATCCTGGCAGCACAACCCAACACTCCATAATCATTGCTGCCTCTCAGCATTTGCGTGAGTAGGAATGTGGAGTCAGGAGCCAGAGTTAGCTTGGACAACTTTCCTGCTCTAAACCAAAAAGCCCCTATTTTTTATGTTTGAACAGGTGAAAGAAGGAGTATCCTATCTCTGTAAGACAGGAAAGCATTTTAAGTTTTGACAGTATTCTAGGTCAGGGGTGGACAAACTGTTACTGGTAAGATAATAATACTTTCAAGTTTGATAGAGATCATTTTTTTTATTCCTGTTGCTGTGCAGAGCAGCTGGCATATTGGCATATAAAATATAGGTAAATAGATAGCTGAACATATGTGCAAGTCTATGATGCTTTTGTGAGGTACTTATGTTCATGGAAATTGAATTAAGGGATAAGTTTATTGTGGTGGGCCCAGCAAAATAGCTCAGTGGCTAAATCCATAAATCCCTGCCTTGCATGCGTTGAGATCCCATATGGATGCCAGTTCATATCCTGGATGCCCCACTTCCTATCCAGATCCATGCTTGTGGCCTGAGAAAGCAGTTGAGGATGGACCAAAGCCTTGGGACTTTGTACCTGCATGGGAGATCTGGAGGAAGCTCCTGGCTTTGGATCGGCTCAGCTCTGGCTGTTGCAGCCACTAGGAGCGAACCAGCAGACAAGCTCTTTCTGCTGTCCTTCTCTCTGTAACATCTTGCTTTCCAATAAAAATAAATCTTTTAAAGTCATCATGGTGTGTGTACGTGGGGAGGGGGCAGAGTTATATGCCTATCTAAGGCAAAAAAAATAATAAAAAGGCAATAGAGAAATATTTACAAAAGAGAATAAAAGATGCCTGTAATTTCTTACTCCAGGTAACTTTATCAATGCTTTGCTGTATATTTTTTCAGACATAGCTCTGAGGGAGTTCATATGCACTCAACATTATGTTTTCCTTTGAAAATTAATTTCCTATACTAAGTATAATTCATATTATGAAATAATTATTTTTGTCATGTCTGCATCAGGATGCATTGAATTAATAAGTCCTAATTAAGTTAGTGATCTATTACAGAGCATTTGGGCTCCTTCTAATTTTTACGATTATTAATAACTTTTCAATTGAATCTTTACGACTATAACACTAAATTGAGTTAGTGTATTTAAAGACGTCCCCCCTCACCATCAATATCATAAGTTACATTACAGTCAATTATGTGGGCATGGGAATCTTGCACTAATATTATGATTATATAGTTTTATTAATTTAATAAAGTAAAATATTCCTAATTGTTTCATCTTGTGTGTTTTAATATTTATGATTTTGTGCTTGAAAGGTAAAATGAAATTTGATAACTGTAGAATACTGGTTAGACTTCTCACTTGTGATTTTTCTGCACGTTCACTTTTCTTGATTGTTCTTTCAGTGAGCGCATCATTTTAATGCACTCCTTATTACAGACAGAAAACACTCACCCTATCAGAATGTTGAATGGAACTTTTATTTCCTTTAAGCTGATGTTTCCATTTTGCTGCCTTGTGACTGTTGCAGTTCACTCTCATTAAGAGTCTTTTCTGCATAGCATTTGAAATATACATGACCTACTTTCTAGCTAATGTGATACTGGAATGCTGCAAATTTATTTCCAGGTGTCTTAAGCATTTGTAGAATATATGATTCTATAACCGTTAAATATACATAGTAGGGAAAATAATGATATTTCTGCTTTTGTGTATTTAAGTCTTATTTATGGTTCAGTATATTGTGAGATTTGATAAATAGCCCTTGATTATTAATGTCTTCTCTCATGAAGAAAATTGTTTATACATATTATTTTTATCAATTTGGTCATCAGACTGATAATGGAGATTCAAAAACACTCATTGTAATTACACTTTCATATGCATTTTTCATAAAATCTATCTTCCTGTCATACCAATGTGCATTATGTGGTACAGCTGTACTTAATGCTGCCCTGTTTTAATGGGTGACTCATTTTATACCTAGAGTAGGAATTTTAAGTATAGAATCATAAAATTTAGGATACAGAGAATTGGACTGTTATATAAATGTGCTGGAAAACCAGCGTTAACTAATAGCATTCAGTTCTCCGTCTCATTAATGCGTGTGAGTATTAAGATTCATCCTTTGCATAAGCAAATCAGGGGACATACTTGACCTCACTGCTTTCAATGTGCTACAGTTTACATTTGTGTAATATCTAAGTTTTATAGTTTCAGGGATTTTTGTCTGTCTATACAACAATGTTAACAATGTCCCAGCTGGATATGGGTTCACTCCCAGTAAGTTCACTTCTACTATCTTTCAAATCCAACTGTTCCCACATGTTTTTTTGTTTGTTTGATCGATTTTTTAAGATTTAATTATCTTTATTGCAAAGTCAGATACATATAGAGAGGAGAGACAGGAAGATCTTCTATCCATTAATGTACTCACCAAGCAGCCATAACAGGCGGAGTTGCACCGATCCGAAGCCAGGAGCCTGGAGCCTTCTCCAAGTCTCCCACAAGGGTGCAGGGTCCCAAGGCTTTGGGTTGTCCTCCACTGCTTTCCCAGGCCACAAGCAGGGATCTGGATGGGAAGCTGGGCTGCCGGGATTAGAACCTGTGCCCGTATGCAATCCCTATGCATGCAAGATGAGAATGTTAGCCACTAGGCTACCATTCCAGGCTTGTTGCTTTTTAAAAAAATTCTGGCAAAGTAGTTATAAATGTATTTTTTAGCTGAAATTTAGTATCTATATGCTCACAGTCTAGTGCAATCATCTCCACAATCTAGTTCCAAAATGTCTTCATTCTTCCAAAAAGCCCCTTCCTCATTGTGCAAAAACTGCTGTTCTTCACCATCCCTCATCCCCAGGCATCTATTAACCCTAGTGTCTCTGTGGAATTGTGGAATTGGTAAATAATGATGTTAGATACATTAAGCATTTGTCCACATCCATATAACTACCTTCATAAAGTACTGAAATATTTCACTCATTGCTTTTTGGCCTTTATATTTTAAAACTCTGATCCAATATTTTTGATATTGATTTAAAAATATTTGTTTCTCAATATCATGCAGATATTCTACATTCCCTCCTAGAATTAATAAAGCATCATTCCAAGTATAAAAATTAGAAGCCTACAGCACTATTTCCAATTACTCCTTTCCTTCCAGTGCACTGTTTTCTACATTTTCCTTCTGCAATAGTTATACTTTTCACAATAATTCCATTTTTAAAGTAAAGTTTTTAGAAAAATAAAAAATATTTTGTGGTTACTCACATATTTGGCATGGTGGTCTTCATTCTTTTAGTGACTGAAGTTTAACCTGGCATCAATTATCTGAAACCTGAAATCTTCAGTACATGAAGGTGTGCATGTTTGGGTAGTAGATTCTCTCTTGTACTAGGAAATATTTTCATTTTGTCTTCATTTCTGACAGATAATAACACTGGACAGTGTTTTGATTTGAATATGTAATCGCTCCGTACTGACAGCTCTTGGACAATATTGCTGTATTTTTTGGTTGCCACCACCACTTCTACCAAAAATTTGTAATTATATTATCATTCTTCCAAATTCTGTGGGTTTTCATTTTTATTTGATTTTAGTATTTTGATGATTATTTGATGGCTGTAGTTTTTTTCTCCTCTTCACAATATTTTTGCATCTGTATTTAAGCATTTTATACATTGAGTTGTAGATACCATTTCTTCAAATATACCTCTTCATTGTTTTCTTTCTGCTCTTGAAATTCAAGTACACTTTGGAAAATTCCTGATGTTATCTTGAAATTCAATTAAACTTTGTTTTTCAGTACTTTTCTCCTTGGATATTCTGAAGAAATTAATTCATGAATTAAGTTCTGATGAAATTCATTACCTTAAAATGTCTTGGTCATTAATTCCCTTGTCTCTTGTTTGTTGCTCACCTAGTGAGTACTTTTGAAAATGGCAAGATATGTATCTTTCAGTGGCAGAATTTTTATTTGCTTGTTTATTTTTCATTTTTCTACTAAAATTTCATACATATTGCTGACAATTCATCTTTAATGACAGTAATCTGTTTATAGTGGCTATTTTAAAGCCTGGGCTGCTAATTTCAACGTGTAGGTCGTCATGAAGATCTCTATCTACTCATTACTGCCAGACAATGTTCTACTTCTGTATGCTTCTAAGCTTTTCAGCTACATTCTGGACTTCCTGGTTGATAGTATGGAGAGTCTACATATTGCCTTTTCTAGAACTGCTGTAGTTGTTTCAGTGAGCGGATACTTGCTACTGGATAGTTTTAGCTTAGTAACATGTTGTGTGTATGTGTACCTACATGTGTGTATGTTTTATTTTCACTTGTGATCCCAGCAAAAGATACAAGGACACCTGTGTGAAGAGTATTTGTAACTCTCTGTGTAGCTTTCTTTGGTGTCCTGCCCGGTAAATTCCAAGCAACTCATAGGAAACTCTGACAGCAACTCTTCAACTTAGGGTACAAATCCTTATTTCATGGTGTTGAAAAATACTGCAGTTACTTTTTCATAAACATATATATACAAATATATGTGTGCATGTGCATATGTATATATATCAAAAAATCTAAACGAGGCAAATTTACATGTGTCTTCCTTCCCTTGAAAATTCAATGTTACATGCTTTTTTTTCCCCAATCCCTATAAAATAGTTTCTTCAAATAGCCTGTCCTGTGTTATCACAGATGGCATGTTTTAAATCACTGATTGCAGAAGACAGACAAGTCTACCATTAATTACTAGAAATGAATGAAAGAAATGTTGATTTAGGGGTCTTGTTATAACCTATAATAACACTATATTCTAATGCCATGATCCTTGATATGCATAGAATTATTTTCTCTTTCTTGGAAATATATTTGTTGTACAGTGATTGATATTCAACTTAATTATTTAGCCTAGTGTTTTAGGTTTTAGGTTAGGTTTTCAGATTTTAGAGTTCAAAACAGAATATGAAGAGACTAGTTAGAGAAGATTTTTTTTCATGTTTTTCTACGAAGCAAATGGTTGGTTATAAGTTCTTTTAAAACAGCTGACATTGTGACTCAGTGAGCTAGGCTTACATTGTTCAACCCATGACTGTTTCCGATCCAGAGCCCTGGGAAACTGGCAAATCATAGCACAAGTACTTAGGACTTGCCAGTACACGCGAGACCCAGATAGAGTTCCTGGCTTTGACTTTGCCCAAGCCCTGGTTTTGCAGGTATCTGTGGAGTGAACCAGCAGATGCAAGATTCTCTTATTCTTCATCTCTCACTTTCTCCCACTTGCCTGCTCGACCTTGTGAGTGAATGAATTAATGAATGAATGCATAAATAAATAGCAAGATCATTTTAGATTCATAAAGTAAATTAAATACAAATCAGTCATGGTTTTTTAATCATTACTAGAGGGGATGACAAGGTGATGAAATGGGCTAATCTTTGGCCTGCTAGTGTGGGTATCTACTATGGACACAGTTTCAAGTCTTGGCTGCTCCAGTTCTGATCCAGCTGTCTGCTTACAGCCTGGAAAAGCAGCAGAGGTGGCTCAAGTCCTTGGACCCGTTGGACCCACATGGGATATGGATTACAGAGGTCCAAGCTGCTTGTTCTCAGGTGTGTTAAGAGTAAACTGGATTTGAAGTGGAGAAACCGATTCCACTGGTGCTCATATGGGTTGGCAGCATTGCAGATAGTGGTTTAAATTGCTACACCATGAAACCAATCCATACAGCAAAACATCTTTCTGAAGGCATCTTTAATAAGAAGATATGGACATAGTTATTCAAGTAACATAGTTACCACATCTTTTGATATAATTTGAGGGCAGTGTTCTTTATGCTGCTTATCTATTCCAAAAGAAATATATTTTGAGATACTGTATTTGTTATGAAAAGATCAGATAGTATCTTTGCTCTGAAAGATTTTGTTTATGATTAATACCTGTGAGTGCTCTCCAATTTTATGACTTTGCACTTTCAACCATAGTTACTCTTTTTTATGTGTAAATATTCCAATACCAGACAAATTGGACATGTTCTGAGTGGTATGGCCCTAGACACAATGTGTAAATATGTATGTCATGCTGATATGATCCAGTGTTCCACTGAGTGCCTAAGAAGAAATGAATGATTCAGTAGGTAGATATATGGATCAGGAAAAAGAAAAAAACAGCCAAATAAAAAATAGTAACCTCCTAAACTGAATACAGAACTCCATTTCTTGGAAAAACAAACATTCACTTACCGGTGTATCAGTTGAACAAATGGAAGATTTAGGAGCAGTAATCTTCCAGAATGATACTGGATCAAGGCTTATGACTGACCTTTTCAATATTTGTTACAGTCCTGTCTTCTTTCTAACTTTCTTTAGTCTTGAAAATATTGGGCCTGTGCTAATCTCAGTAGGAACTTTAGAGCTTTAGCATTCACAGACATAAGAAATATTTGCATAGAGTGAACTTTATATTGATGCTTATGAGTCCTCAGATAAATGTCATTGATGTATTTAGAAAATGAACAAAATCCATCTCACAGAACTGACATGGAAAATTTAAAAAAAAAAGGTTCAGTTTCATTAATTCAAACATATAAGGCACCCATCCAGTTAGACCAAGAATCTGTAAGCCTTCTGATTCCTGAAACTCCTTGGTCATGGTCTTTAGGTAAGTAGTCTTTCACTGAGTAGCAGTAACGAATATTAGTGTTGCGTATTTGTCCATGTGCTTTCTGATTCATTTGACTATATCAAGTGAGTATGTTATTGCAGTTTTTATGAAACAATTAAATGAAGCTCAAGTTAGAGGTACCATGAAAAGATCAGGTAAGTAGATAGAGGGTTTTTGTAAGTATTGAAATGCTTCAAAAGCTGTTTCGTTTGTAGCATTTCAATGAATGTGCTTCAAATGACCTCCTATTCAAAATTTTATAAAATAAATGAAACCTTTTATAAAGCAATTCCTGTCATGATAAAGTGACTGAGAAGAGACATGGGACAGAGACGGGCATTTTAATCTAGCATTATATTTGATTTGTTCCCAGTTGAAACAAATACACTTATTGAACAAGTTTTTCTATAATTCGTTGATAGGACAAATTATGTGATTATATGAAATATAATATGAATAATGTTTTAATATGTGCCAAGTAAACTTTTTGTGTCAAGGATTTTTTAACTGCTGAATTGTGTGATATGTAATATCAAATCAAACATTAGCCCATAAACAAGACTTACAGCATTAACTGGAAGCTGCTTTTTTTTCTTTTTCTATCTTTCCTGAAGAATCAAATGGAATTGTATTGGTTTCGTCTCCTGGTTTCAGCCTGGCCCAGTCCAGGAAATGCAGGAAGTTGGGGAATGAATCTCCAGATAAGGAATCATCTACTCTTTTTCCCTGACACTCTGTTTAAGCAGATGAAAAGATATAAAAATTGAAAATTAATACAGTAGGAAAAGCTGTTTGGCAAATGATTTGGAGACATTGTCTGCTTTAGTTTTAATTTTTTTGTTATATTTTTATTTTGAATTTTTGAATTGTATGGTACAATTCCGTATAGACTGGGATTCCTCCCTAAGCTCCCACCCCCAAACGATTTTCCCCATGTTGTTACGATAGTATCGTCCTTCATAAGGAGTCATAATTCCATCAGTCTCTGATTGCTGGTTCAGACATGTCAGACAGTCCAGCATATCAGTGTCTACACGTTTCCAACAGCTTCATTGGGAGTCCATTTTTTATTTGGAAGTAGGAATGCATGTTACATTGTACCCCCAGATCTGGATAAGGTAGTCCCCAGTACTTCATCACTGCACATTTCCATAAATGGGAAGCCATGAAATAAGATAAACAACTGTTATGAATTAGAACAACAGCCACAACAACAAGAGCAAAATTACAGCACCATGCAAAAAAACATGCTACTGAGTAACCGACACACAGGTGACAAAAAGGAAACATGGAAGTCTCTTGGGAGAAATGATGCCACTGTGTAATGCATGAGCTAGCGATGAATTCAACAAGAGAAAAGAAAATATTTGGAATAAATGAAACTGAAGTAAAAAACATCAAAGCACATGGTTTCCTTATATTAGAGAGAACATATGGTATTTGTTCTTTTGTGGTTTGACTCATTTCACTGAGCATAATGGTCTCTAGTTGGGACCACATAGTTGTAAATGGCATAATTTCATTCTTCTTAATAGCTGAATAATATCTCATGAAGTAGATGCACCACATTTTCTTTAACCACTCTTCTTTGGAAGCACATCTGGTTTGTTTCCATGTCTTTGATATTTTAAATTGTGCTGCTGCAAATACAGGACTACAGAACCCCATCTCATGCAGACTTCATTTCTGTTGAGTATATTCCTGGGAGCAGGATAGCTGGGCCTCGATTATGATTCTTTAACATTTATTTCTTTTATTTCTTCTATCAGTTTTCGTTATGCATATTTTTCTAGAATATTATCAGTTTAATAAATGTTTTTCATTACTAAGAGTAAGATTTTGGCTTTCAGATTCACAACACTACTTCTGTGGATTCAAACAAGACTGTATAAAAAGTTATTAGAAGTATTTATGTCTATATTGAATGCATGCATGTTACATTGTGTTAGGTATTAAAGTATAAGGATGATTTAAAGTACAGGAAATTCATAGTTTGTAATGCAAATACTAAACCTTTTTATATAAAGAACTTGATAATACTGAGGATTAAGGATTTCTTGGAACTATTCCTTCATTAATACTGAGTTGACTTTATCCCTCAACTTTTTTTTTTCTGATTTTTGGGTTGATTAGAAGCCAGGAGCCTGGAGCTTCTTCTGGGTCTCCCCATAGGTGATGGGCCTACAGACCTGGCTATAAGCAGAGAGCTGGATTAGAAGGGGAATACCCAACGCTTTACCTGTAGCCCATTAGGGATGCTGTAGCGAGGGTGGATGCTGGACTTATGGATGCTCAGAGACTGTCCCACCCTGAGCTTTTTGATGTATTAGATTCAGATATTGCTAGGAGAAATGCCAAGGAATAAATATTTTTCTCCATGACTCAGTTATGTAGACTTAAGATTCCACCCTCATCATTTTCCTCTCCCACCATTTCCCCCATTTTATCAGAGTGCTGTAGTCTTTCTTATATTAACAGTTAAAAGTTTAACTTTCTGTTATATAAGTGTATTATATTCAAAAGTCATGAGTTCATTCTGTTAAAGAGATAACAGCTAAAGCACATTTAGTTTCACTGTTTATCAAATAACTTCACAATAGCTAAAATTTGATATCATCCAAGGTGCCCATCATCAGATGAATAGGTAAAGAAAATGGCGTTTATATCACAATGGAATATTATTACACCATGAAAAATAGTGAAATTATACCATTTGCAGGAAAATGGACTCAACTGGAAGAATCCACCCTGAGAGAAATAAACCAGATCCAGAAAGACAAGTATTCCATATTCTCATTCATTTATAGGAGCTAAGATTTTTGTAAATAGCCAAAACATAAGAGAAAAAAATCTCTGTGTATTAATATTGGTGTGAATATAGTTTTGTAAGACTGTTTTATACCTTTTGTCAAACCAGTGGTTAAGAATGTTATTACCATGGCTGATGCAAGGGCTCAGAAAAAAAAAAACAAAAAAAAACAGCAAAATCTACTTGAACCAGTGCAGTGTGGGTGAGAGATGGGACTGACAAGTTAGCCAGCCAGCTTGTAAAGCACAGACAAAACTAGATGCTCATCTGCTCATCTGGAAAGCGTACCTCAGGCGTCAGTAAAGACTGGTTCTATCTGAAATCAATTTCTGCTTCTGATAGATACAGACTTTGTAAATAGGAAAATGAAGATTTTAGTCAATATCTACAACTGGTTAAAATGATCTGTGAAATCTTTAAGGTACGGAGGAACAGGGAGTAGAAAAAGCCTCTTTAAAAATTGTGTTTCTTGAAGTGTATTTTCTTCAATAGGTTGATTGCTGCCAAGACTTTACTGTCTAGATCCATTTGTTTTCATAACTGACAGGTCTGATCTTATTTTTTGCAAATATATAGTTTCAGATTTTTGTCAATGTAATCTGAAGACAATGCTGTATTAATATTCTTAATTATTTGCTGTTATTTCAAGAATAGTTTTAATTTTCATACTATTTTTAATTAGAGGAATTTTGGACTGAATTCTTTGCTGCTGTTGCTCACCTTAAATTATTCTGAAATTACTGTTGTCCTCGTTTCTTTTACATTGTGTTCTTTATCTCTCAGCTAATTGGAGTCCATCTCTTAGAAATTTTTTAAAATATGTTTTGAATATGCATCCTTCTCATCTTTAAGATAACTTTATTTGTACTCAGTATTGCACAGATGTCTACCAAGCTTCTCATTTGGTGGTCAAAGGGTATTTGTAAGTTCTAAGTTTTCCCCCTTATCCTTTTAATATCAGACAAATTCAGATAACTTCAAGTTTCATTGTCTGCCTAAATTCAGATAATTTCTCCTTAGCTGGAATTTCTTTAGAAAAACAGCCAGAATTTTCTTTCAGGTCACCAGGATTTGTTTTTATTTGCTCACTACATCAAATCATCTATTCTGTGTGTCACTGTGAGAGCTGCATTTAAAGCAAATTTAAACCCTGTCAGTTGCTTGAGCAGGTTGCAGGAATAGGCCTTCTTGGATGGATGTGCAGTGATCATGGTGTTAGGACAGGATTGCTGGCTTCTTTGGTGTTTGTGGTTTTATGTAGAAATTAATTCTACCTTCATGCAAAACTAGCATTAATTTCAGAAAGTGAGATCATTTTTCTAGCTTTCTTCTTGGACAACTGATTTTTGTTCATTTTTTTTGTAGTTATGGAATTGTGTGTGTGTGTATATATATATATATATTTGGCCTTTCTATGAAAATATGGCAGTATATATTCAGCTGTGCTTCACTTTCCTAAGCTGAAACAATGTATTTTAAGTTGGTTTATTATATGTTACATTTTTATAGAAATGCATCTGTAACATTAATTTTAACACCTAAGATTAATTTTACATAAGATTACTTGCTCAAAATTGTGACCTTTAAATCTTTTTATGTGTAGTATCAAAATACTTTCCACAAATATAATATGGAAATTTAAGTAGTCAGTATATTGCATCTGTCTCTTCTTTTCCATTTTTCAAAGTTTTGCTTATTTGAAAAGTGGGGTAGGTAGCAGAAGGAGATGGAGCAGAAGGAAGAGAGAGAGAGAAAGCCAGAGAGGAGGAGACTCTTTCTTTTGGCGATTCATGCCCTCTCAGCATTACCTGGGATTCACCCAGGCAGAAAGCCAGAATCTCCATCTAGTTCTCCTTGGAGGGTGCAGGAAGCCAATGCTTGGGTTATCACGTGCTCTCTTCCCAAGCACAGAATCAGGAAGTAAATGGGAACCAAAGGAACCAGAGCCTAAATCGGCACTCAGAAATGGAATGCAAGCTTAACCCACCATTCCACAACAGTTGAATCCACACCCCTTAGTTTCCTTTTATTATTTTGGGTTTTTTTTTTTTTTCCTTTGGGTTTTTTATGGATTTTCATAAACTAATATTGTATCTCCATGTTTAGGTGAATTTGAATTTTCTTTAGGAGGTATGGATGGAATTTCACAAAATAATCACTGGGCAATTACATGTTCATATCTTATCTTTTTAAAAGTAGGTTTTTATCACATCATTTAAATTGAGTGAATTCTTTTTACACAAGAAGTCATGAAAAAGTTCACTTAGAATGTCCATTTTGAAAAGTATGCATGGGATTTTTTTTTTACCAAAATAAACTTACCTTTTAATTCCACTTTCCCTGAATTTTTTAAGTACCTTCCTGTTGATACCAGTGGCATGACCGCTGCTTCCAGCAGGACTGCTATCACAATACATGCTTAAAAGTTTTTATTGCTGTGCAGATTTTGATTGTATCAGTGAGTCTTTTATATATGATTTTAACAGTTGAAAGGCCTATACACAGAGAGAAGAAAATACAGAAAGATCCTTCATTCACTGGTTCACTCTCCTAGTAACTGCAACAACCAGAGGAGAGCTAAGTCAGTTGGAAGCCAGGAGCTTCCTGTGGGTCTCCCATGTGGATGCAGGGTCCCAAGGTTTTAGACCATTCTACAGCTTTTCCCGGCCGCAGGCTGGAAGCTGAATGGGAAGTGGAACAGCTGAGACCGAACCAGTGCCCATATTGTGTCTTGGCTCATTCAAGATGAGGATTTGGCCACTAAGCTATTGGGCCAAGCACAATTTTAACATTAGTCAACACAAAAATAAGGCATTTCATATGAACTTTCTTAATGAACTTTCCTTTTGAAAAAATGTCTCTAAATCTAATCTCTGATGCTAGCAATTCAGATTATAAGCATTCCAAGTTGTTGTTAAAAGTTATGTGATTCACATGAGAAAAACAGTAAATTAGCTTGGAAAGCCAAATGTATGCTAAGGCTGTAAAACAAGTTATGTATCACAAGTTTTCATTTTTGGTTATGACTTTTATTGTGTAAAACTTCCTTCAGGAGTGAATAGGTCTGCTTTGATTAAAAAAAATTTTTTTCCTACAACTTGTCAGAACTTGATAGAAATCTTAATTTTTAATTTAATTTCAAAAGAATATAAATTTTACATAACTTGCAAAGGTATTAACCATGAGAGTCTAAAGTATGCTATATACCTGTGATCACCTGTATGTTTGTAAACTCTAATATAAGAAATTTAATTCTATCATGTAAGAAATTAGCCTTCCATGACCCAACATTCCCGTTGTAAACAAGTGAGTGGGAGATCTGTCTTTGCCTCCCTTTTTCTCTCTTTCTCTAATTCTGCCTTTAAAAATAAATAGAACTTTTTGAAAAAATTTTGCACTTAACTGTTGTAAACTTCCGGTTTAATGCTCCCTTCTGTGTGTCACAGATTTTATGTTGTGCTTTCATTGCAGTAATTTCAAGGTTGTTTTGTCTTGCTTAATTTTTTTTAAAGATTTATTTTTATTGCAAAGTCAGATATGCAGAGAGAAGAGACAGAGAGGAAGATTTTCTGTTTGGTTCACTCCCCAAGTGACCACAATGCCTAATGCTGTGCCGATCTGGAGCCAGGAGCCAGGAACTTCTTCCAGGTCTCCCACATGGGTGCAGGATCCCAAGGCTTTGGGCCATCCTCAACTGTTTTTCCAGGCCACAAGCAGGGAGCTGGAAGTTAAGTGGGGCTACTGGGATTACAACCGGTGCCCATATGTGATCCCGGTGTGTTCAAGGCGAGGACTTTAGCCACTAGGCCACCGCGCCGGGCCCTGTCTGTCTTAATTTTGTCAATGATCTATTGATCATGAATTATTGTGGTTTTTTTGCTTCTGTGTATCTACAAGCTTTCCACTGTTTTTTTCTTGTTGATTTCTAATTGTTTCTTGTCGTGTAAGAAGAAACATTTTACGATTTGTATTTTTTTTTTACTAAAACTTAATTTGTGAGCTAGCTTATGATCTGTCTTGGAAAGTGTTCCATGTATTGAGTGTGCTGTGTATTCTGCAGCTGTTAGGTGAAATGTTCTTGCAAAGACTATGCTTCATGCAATGGGTGTACTCTAATGTGTCTATTGATTTTCTGTGTGGATAATCTGCCCAATGATGGCATTTGGACGTTGAAAATCTCCAATTTCATTGTATCAGAGTTGGTCTCTCGCTCAGGATCTTACATTGCTTTGATATGTTTTCGTGGTCATCTTTTTGGTGCAAATACAATGGCTGCGTCTTCTTTCTGAAGTAGTGTATTTTAGTATATTGTGACTGTTCCCTCCTTTTACTTTTTGAAAGAATTACTCATCTGTTATACTTAGCTCTTCCTGCTCATTAACAGAAAAGGTTTATTCATTTTTTACTTGAAAGACAGACTTTGCAGGAAGAGGGAAAGACATAGAGGTCTCTGATTAGCTCCCCCAATGGCTGCAATAGCTGGAGCTAAGCTAATTTTAAGTCAAAAGGGGCCCTATGACTTGGGCCATTCTCTTTTTCCTTTCCTAGGCCATAAGCAGGGAGCTGGATAGGACATAAATTGGCAACACTTCAGATGGAGAATTCGTTTGACACAACATGGCACAGGCCTCCCTGCTCACTTGTTGTTGGAGTGTTTTTCCCAGATACACACTTTGACCTGTGCTTTCGTTTGCCTGTGAAGGGAGTTTCTGGTAAGCAGCTTGTAACTACGTCTTTATTGTTTACCCACTCTGCCACCCGGTAGACTGTAGACTGCACTTTTTATTCCATTTACTTTCAAATGAAACTGATAGCTAAGAACCAACTGTTGAAGTGTTGTTAATTGCACACTGAAGTATTTAGTATTTGTTAGCTGCCTTTTGTAGTTCAGTAGGTTGCTACTGTGATAAGGCCTTGTTCTCTTTATCTTTTGTGTACCTTCTGTGTTTGCAAGTCTTGCACTTTTTTGTGATACCATGATTGTTGAGATCTTTCTGCTTTGCATCCGTAGGATTACCTTAAACGTTTCTTAATATGGTAGTGATGAATTTCCTCAAATGTTATTTGTCTAGAGAAAATTTCATTTCTCTATCACTTACAAAGAATAACATGCTGGATATAGTATTCCTTTTTGACCTTTTCTTTTTTCCTTTGAAGAGCTAGGATACGTTAGTTACCCCATGTTCTTCTCTGAGGAAGATTTCTTCTGAGAAGTCTGATTGTTCCAAGAGACTAACCTTTGTGTAACTTCATGCTTTTTTACTTTGAAAAGATTTCTTTGTCTTGTGACAGTTGAGCTTTTAGTCATTGGAGAAGTCTTTTTCTTTGTTTTTGTTGGTTTGTTTTCCCAGTCGGGATATAACTCTAAGAAGCTTCCTGGATTTGGATGTTTTCCAGACTTGGGAAGTTTTTAATTATTTCACTAAGTAAGTTCTAAGTACCTTTTTTCCTGTCTGTTTTCCAGATGTCACCTCCTTGTAAATACTTGTTCACTTAATGGTTTCCTATATTCTAAACAGAATTTCTGCATTCTTTTTAATTCTTTTTCCCTTACTTTACTGTAATGAGATTATTTCAGAAGACTTGTGTACAAAGATCCTAAATCTGCTCTTTGCTTTATTTAGTTTCCTGTTGCAGCTCTTAATCAGGTCTTTATGCCATTGATTGAAATTTTCACCTGAAAATGTGATTCTTAATAATGTATTTTTGTTAAATTTCTCACTCATGCCATGCATTATAAAAGTCTGCTCCTGCGCGGGGAGGTGGTAGCATGACTGTAGTGTGTGAGCTTCTAAAAGTGTACGTGCTCAGACCCCTAGGAAATGAATTCCCATCACACTTGAGGGATGCTTTGGGATGTAGTAAGAATCCTTTCCAACTATTGCTAGATGTGCAAGATAGACATTAAGGCTGATGACACTGATATCTATGACCCTGGAACTAAAAGATAAAGGTATGATTTTTCCAAATTCCATTTTCATGACTGTGTGTGTTTCTAGGGCTGTGACTCCAAGAGCAACAGTTCCCAGTATTACAGAGTTTACAGGGGACTTTACTGAGATACCATAGCACAAGCACAGATTGTATTGGGGTTGTTCAGTGGCAGTAGGTTTCATATATATCCTATATATAGATCCTCTGTCATGTCACAGAGAGTGATTGCAAGAGACCCTGTTGAGTACAGTGCCACAAGTCCTATTACAAAGCTGCCGGACCTAGCAAGGACCTAGCCCAGCTGCCACAGGTGGCAGCGTTATTTAAGAGGAAAATATTGAAATCATTAGATCAGAGTACACAGCTTTTATTTAATTAATTATAGTTTTTGGCAATTCATAAATATCTAACAAATTGAATCTGAGCTACCCATATTTTTACTGTGGATCCAAAAGCAGCATCCTCTATTGGTTTCTGAGGCTACAAGCAGGGAGCTTGATGGGAAGTGGAGCAGCCAGGACATGAACTGGCGCTGATCTGGGTCCAAAGCATGCAAAGCAAGGATGTAGCCACTGTGTCACCATGTTGGGCCCATCCTGTATTTTCTATTTCTGATGAGGCATCTTTAACAACATCAAGACATTTTGTATTTAACCACTCCAACAAATAAACACACAAATTATGCAATTGTCATGTAGCTTTAGGCTGTAATTTTAGAATCAGACAAGATAAGTACTATTCAGTCTCCTATTCAAAATGATTCAGCTAATCTTATCTGTTTTACTAAGTAGATATTCCAAGTGTCTCCTGTAAACACACAGAGAGAGAGAGAGAGAGAGAGAGAGAGAAAGAAGACTTTAAATATTTATTTGTTCTTATTATACAGGGTCATGGTGCCTCTCTATAAGATTTCTCTCCAATAGTTCAATAGATTTTCATAATACAAGTTGATTATATTTATTTTCTGGCTATTTTACATTCTCTACCTGTTTTGTATGTAATTACTATTCATCTTGGTCCTATTTTACCCAGACACTGTGCTTTCCTGTTGGTTTGAATACCCATAAAACCGTATTTCCTAGAAATTATTATAGGCTTATGACCGAAAGATCTACTTTGTGACTTTCTAAATTAAATACTTGAACTGGCAATCCAAAGTATGAGAACCCCATTAGAGCTGCATTTCAATACTACTGCAGCTCATTTACATATTAAGAGATAATTTTGTGGCATTGTGGCACAGCCTGTTAAACCCCAAATCTGAGTGCCTGCTTCTGATCTGGCTTCCTGATAGCTTGCCTCCTGGGAGGTAGCAGGTGACAGTTCAGATGCCTGAATTGCTGATAGCACATGAGAAACAGGGATAGAATCTGCAGGAATTTGTAGAATGAACAGGCAGATGGAAAATATCCATTCTCTATATTTTTTCTCTCTCTCTTACTCTGCCTTTCAAGTAAGTAAGTACACATTTTTAAAGAGAGGTAAACTCTATTCCTCATCTACCTTTGAATATATTCTTCATTACCTATTTGGGGGGCATACTTTAAAATTTGAAAATTCCAACAGATCTCTTTATGAATGGGTTCCAATCATAAATAAGCTTAATTTTCAGAAAATAACTCCATTCCTTACTTTAGTTTTCCAGTACATCAGTTCAAATAAAAATATCTAATATTTGACGAACTCAGTTGTGATTTTGTATGGGTAATTTTAAAACAGAATGTTTTCATTTAACTTTTTAGGAAGAGTTTTGTTTTTTGTTTTTTGTTTTTTTTAATACCTTGAATGTCTGTAGTGGATACTCATTTGAGATGAGGAAGTTACTGAGTAAAAGTTGTGGAAATCAAGATTCTTGGACTAGCAATCACGGTCTCGCTATTTTAAAATATATATCTGTGTGTGTTATTCTTCATATAAAAATGTTTCCCTTTTCAGTTATTCTCCTATATGCCTATAGGATAAAGTAAAAGTATCCTAATTCCAGTACACACACAATGGAATGTATTTCATTTATAGTTGTCTGCAAATCCCCTACAAATCCATAATCTTCATGCCTGAATATTTTTCAGCTATAACCTTGTTCTGGTGGTGTGAATTACTTAATAATAATTTCAACTTCATCATACAGAAAAAAATGATTATTAAAAGAATTATTTAATTTTACTCTAAACAATGATAAGTGAAATAAAACTCTTGGAAATGAGATTTTTGACTTGAAAAACATTCTTGAAAGAATCCATTTAGCCATATAAAATTATCTTAAAGCATGCTGTATTGAAGTTTTTATCTTTCACATATTGGTTTCCATGGAGTTGAGATTACTGAAAATATTGTTGCATGATTAGTCAAGTGTAACTATGAATACTGGAAAGTATATAAGAAATGGAGTGATACTATTAAATAATACAAACACATAATTTCTGATAAAATAAAAAATGTTCAGTGTACTTTAAGACCATATAAAATTCTTACTTTTGATAAAAAGAGGAAATATTTTTAAGTTCCAGGAATGCTATTTTTAGTTAAAGGTCCACAAGGCCAAGAATCAGTAAAATTGGGGATGACATTGATATTGCTATGTGCATATATCTGGTATAATTTGCTTTCATAAGCAGTTCTCAAGACTTGAGAGAGATGTACTTTATTTGCTGGCTTATGCTTTTTAAGATCGGCTTACTTTTATTGGTAGGCAGACTTAGAAAGGAGAGACAGATTTTCCTTTGAACTGACTTATTCCCAAATGCTTACAACAGCCAGAGCTGAACTGATCTGAAGCTAGGGATCAGGAACATCTTCTGGGTCTCCCACATGGGTGCAGGGTCCCAAGCCTTTGGGCCATCCTCCGCTGCTCTCCCAGGCCACAAGCAGGAAGCTGAATGGGAAATGGAGCATCTGGGATTAGAACAGGCACCCATATGCCTTTCTGGCACTTGCAGGGGGAGGATTAGCCCGCTGAGCCATTGTGCTGGTTTATTTTAAGTCATTATAAGCTTAATTGTGTTGTGATAGTAAATTCTAAATAAAATTCTATTGAATTAATTCATGTAGTGTATATGCTGTTATTAAAAGCAAAAATATTTTTAATGAAAATAAATTCTGAGCTAAACTATATATAACAAGGAGATGGGTTCATAATATTCATTTAAAATTGGATATTTTTTCTCTTCAAGAACTAAAAATTAATTTTTCAATCACTTCATTATAATTCTGTTTAATTTAATGGAACAATTACTGTTCTCTTGGCTGGCTTTCAAATTTGCTTATTTTTCTTCAAATTATCTAGTAGATAAACATTCCATAAGGATTGCTATGCTTTTTCAGTGCAAAGTCATACATGGAGCATAAACCATTCACCTAAACTAGTGCAGTTCTCCCAGCATCAAAATCTGAGATGGACAGCCATTCCTCCTCCACAGATTGCCAGTGACCTCACGGGAAATCAAAGAATTTCCAGCAACCAAGTGGAAGAATTAGGTTTTGAACTTCTAAACACCATTGTGATCACCTATCATCATTAGAATCGGAAATCTTCCAAGTGTCACTAATTTAAATAGAGGTTGTGTAGCCTTATACAATCCAATGGACCATTCTGAAGAAGTGAATCATTTCCTTAGCACTGTGCCAGTGGTCTAATGCAGCATTTTATAAGCAATGATGGTTTTCCTATGGCCTAACCAAACATGAGCTCAAATAGGGAAGAAAAATAGATGTCAGTGATAGTAATAAGGAAAATGTTCTAAGGCACTTCTTCCTTCTACTTCTTGTGGACTTTTCAAAAAAAAAAACTGAATTGACAGTTATTGTTCAGTGTTATAGGAAGATTGCAAATTTAACTGATGGTTGATGATTCTGCCTTAATCTGAATGATTTCACCAACACTACATTTTCTTGGAGAGGGCAGGAGACAAACAAGAAAATAGGTGATGACATTTTCAGGTGTAACTAAAACTGACAGAAAAGGCTATTCTAAATGGTGTATTGTTTTGTTTGTTTTTCTAATATCCAGAAATCTTTGCTTCCTTTGATAATAGAAGGAAATAAATAAGTAGGTTTTTTTTTTTAACCTGGGACAGTTGTATTTTATACGGGCTGTGTGTATTGATTATCTCAGCATGCATTTATTAAGCTCCTATTTATGACAACATGGTTAACAGGCACTTGAGATACAATGAGCACACATACACAAGCATGAACTCATGCAGTTTAAAATCTAGAAGGAGAACACAGCAGCAAAAGGAGATGTCTGTGAGCCAGAAAACAACTATATGGAGGATGACCTCTAACTGTGGCTAAGATGTCATAGTTTGCAATAGAAAAAAGCTGCACTGAAAAACAAAATGACAACCCTGGTAAGTGTTTTCTAAATCTTGATTGCTTTTGAGGAACTACCAATGAAATCAAACCTTGGGGGACATGGTCCTTTAAAAACAAATAATAGCAAAGTTAAGCAGACTAAGATTCTACAGTGAGAATTTGTGTGGATATCTCTGAACACAGGGGACAAAACTCATAAATACAGCATGAGTTCATCACAGGGAACCTCTACTGATAGATCAAGCAGCAGCAGCCTAGCTTTGGACAGCCCCGCAGCCCTAAGGAGACCAAGCAACTAAAAGATTCAAGGACAAGATGCTCAGGAAGAAGTTTGGTTCAGCCCCCCAAAAAGAAAAATCAGTATCAATAATTTTTTTTTACTCAAGTTGTTTTCCCAATTTTAGAACTACACAGGGTACATAATAAAAAAAAATCAAGAAACAACTGTGAAAATAAGGGGGGACCAAGATAAGGGTTTTTTAGAACTCTCCTGTGAACATTGCAGGTTTAGCTGAGAAACTATACACCCAAAATTGTAGAGGGAGACAGAAGAAAAATTTTCAGCAATACTGAAGCCCAGACCTAATTGGATTGTGATAACCAATCTGTATTCCATATCCTTAGCAATACAAATATTAATCCTTTTTGGAGTGCTTTCAAATCCTCTACAATATTTCACATATAATATTAGATCACCATTTTAAACACATGATTTTTAATTGGTTAAGTTCCAGCCACATGAAAGAAAAGACATAGATAATTTTAAAAGACCTATGGATGACTTTGATTTTGCTACTAGCAGGAAGGAATTAAAAATAGCTATGATTAATATGGTCAGGAAAACAGAAGGAATGTTGGAAAAATACTCCCCTGAGATACTGAAATTTGAAGTAAAGTGAAATTTTATAAGGGAAAAATGCAGCGTTGATGGATGCTACCAAAGGAGACATCAGTTGAACTGGCTGCTCTTAAAAAATGACCAGTGAGTGACCTGCATAGAGAAGGGGTCAAGTTTGTCTTTTTCTGACTCCACTTCAGCACATAAGTTATCACAAGATTAAACAATGTGATTCTTTAGATCAGCTCTGTACCATGAAGAAATGCTTAAAAAAATATTTGGATCTGTGTCTCTGAAAGAAAAAGAGAACAACATAGAAGGTCAGAGAAAATGAGTCCAATAGAGGGCTCTGTAACTAGAGAGGGAATTATTTAGAAAATGATGCCCAAAATGTTCTAGACTCCAGTCTGTTCATTTCAGAGACATGAGGTCTGCTAGTCTTGATAAATAATCTGCCTTTGCTATTGGGGATACTATAATTGTTAAATAGCGTGTATTGGCATGGATATGTGACTCAGGCTAATTCATTTGTGACACCTGCATATCAGAGTGTCTGAGTGCTAGTTACACTGCTTCTGGTTCTGGGAGGCAGCAGTAATTACTCTAAACCAGGGGGTCCTTGCTACCCATATAGGAGACCTAAATTGATTTCCTAATTTCAGCCTAGTCCAGCCCTGGATTTTGTGGGTGTTTGTGGAGAAAGTAGGTGTCCAGAAGATTTTCTCATTTTCTGCCTTTCAGTTAAAGTAAAAATAAGTAGATAGATTGAAATTAATTTTAAAACAGTCTGCCAATACTTAGAAAAAATACCCACATGTGTATCTTTCCAAAGGTGGAATGGAATTCTCTCCTGACCTAAAATATGTGGCCAGCTTGGGCAAAACAATAAGCACCTTTTTTGTTTTATGCTTCTGAAATTATGTTAGTGAGAGTTACTGACAAGCAATCTATGTTCTGTTTAATCTTCTTCCCAAATTGATCTGGCCAAGATGTTCACTTTTTATTCTTTGTACTGCTACAGACCATGTAGATATCTTGCTTTTTCCTAAAACAAGTCAGATCAATTCCCACTTTAAGACCTTTGGCCTCTACACCCCAAGGCTGATTTGCAGTTCTCACAGGTATCTATGTGAGTTGATCTTTGACTTTATGTGTCTCTCAAAAGTACCTTCTCGGTGAAGTCAGATCCTGGCAGCCTTATCTGTGACTTGAGCTCCCCACACACAGTGCTTTTTTACTTCATCCTCATTCATTAGTCAATAGATCATTTATTAATGTCTCAACCAATGTCCTATATATTTTATTACTTTATTTCTTCTCCACTTGACATAATTTTTGAGAGTGCAGACATGTTGGTTTAAATAGATTCTCTTCTTCAATACTAACACAGGTTCACAGTAAAATTGATAGGAAAGTAGGGAGATTTCCCAATAGTCTCTCACCCCCACAAGTGCACAGCCTCCTTCATTATCCACATCTCCTACTACATTGGTACAATTAATAAGATTGAACTGACACATAGTAATTTAATTCTACAATTTGCACTTGGGTTCACTCTTGGTATTAAATAATCTTTGGATTTGAGCAAATTATGTATATCCATGATTATTGTATTATGCCAAGGAATTTCACTGAAATTGCATCTGAAAAATATTATTTGCTTTAAAGATTATCTCTAACAGTCAACATATGGACAACTGTGATCTTTTTACTATATCCATAGTTTGAAATTTCCCAGAAATCAATAGACATGGAAGCACACAAGCTATATTCTCTTCTGCTTGATTTCTCTTGTTTGGTTATTTAAAAAAAAAAAAAGCATGTAGTTGTTCATTAAGTTTTAGTACTGAATAATAGTCCGTTGTCTTTATGCACCATTATCATTTTTCAATTTTCTAACTAAAGGATATCAGAATTTTGAAAATTGTGAATAAAGTTTCTGTAAACATTCACCTGCTTTTATAAACATACTTTCAAATTTTTAATTGACACATGAGGAATTTTATGTAAAGGGTTATCTTTTGGCTCCTATGTTTATATACTTTGTAATAGACATTTTTTTAAATTCCTTTAGACAAATACTGGTGGTGTGCTTGATAAGAATAGGCTTAGTTTTGTAAAATATTCACAAAATACTGTGCAATTTTTTTGCATTCTCAAAAGTGTTGAGTGTATTCCTACCAGCAATGCAACCCTGCTTGTTGCTGTCCATCATCAGAAGCACTTGCTGTTGTCCATGTTGTGCTTTGGGCCACTCTGACTTGACGTGAAGCATTTGTTTATAGCATTATTTGCCTACTCTGTGTCCTTTTGCAGAGACGTCTGCTGACGTTTTTGTTGCATTTTCTGATCAGGTCAGTTTTCTACTGTTCAGTTTTGAGACTGTGTTTTGGATTATCACCCTCGATCAGATGATTCTTTTGCAAGTATTTTCTCCCATACTGTGACTTATCTTAGTCTCTTGACATTGTCTATCCCAGAGAAATATTTAATTATAATAAACCCCAGCGTATCGATTCCTTTCTGTCACCAACATTGCCATTGGCATTACATCTAAGATGTCATCACCAAATGCCAAACACCTAGGTTTAGTGTTTTATGTTTTTGTGTCTCGCATTTAGACCTTAAACCCATTTTGAGTTAAATTTGGGGCTGAATGTGTAATATTTATGTCTAGATTAATTGTTTCACATGTGTTCATCTGTCTCTTAAGGGGCAGGGCATTTTGTCTTTAATTAAACAAATATTCTCATTTCCTAGAAATCTGCTTGATTTATAGTAAACTCTCAGTAAATAATATGTAAGCAAAATGTGCTTTAATAATGAACATAGTAAAATCATATGTAAATTTATTGGAATCAGTATTTTGCATTAATGGATAATTGCTTATGGGTAAATTACTTAATACCAAAAATCTATGTATTAGTGCGAACTGCCATATTTGGCTAGGCTTTTTTTTTCCTCTAAAAGCTAAAATAAAGGACTTTAAAGTATTATGATAGTTCAATGATAAGGAATTGAGTCCTAAAATCCTTTGTGACCAATGTATTTTAACAAGTCAATGCTACATCAGCTATTTAGAAAAACAGGTACTTTGAGCCCAACAAGGTGGCTTAGTAGCTAAAATCCTCAGCTTGAACACAAAGGGATCCACAGCTGCTCCATTTCCCATCTAGCTCCCTGCTTTTGGCCTGGGAGAGCAGTGGAAGACAACTGAAAGCCTCGGGACCCTACACCTGTATGGGAGACCCGGAATGCTCCTGGCTTTTGATCAGCTCAGCTCTAGCCATTGTGGCCAGTTGGGGAGTGATTCAGTGAAAGGAAGATCTTCATTTTCTCTCCTTCTCTCTAGTTCTGACTTTCCAAAGGGGGGAAAAATATTTTTGAAAAACAAACATATCTCAGGAAACTCTGGTCAGTGCATTGGATATTCGAACAAGAGTCTATTGATTGGGGGTGGGTGGGTGGAAAAAGAGTCTCTTGGTTTTAGACACCTGAAAGGATGTTACATTAATTTTCCTAAACTATTTTAGAGCAAATTCATATTCCTCAGGCAACATTTTGTTGAATTTCTATAATGTACCAGAAAAATTCCCTTTTTCACTTAATGATGTCACGTAAACTTTTATATTTTTTTTACAGATTTATTTATTAGTTTTATTAGAAAGTCATGTTTACAGACAGGAGGAGAGAAAGAAAGTTCTTCTTTGTGCTGATCCACTCCCCAATGGCTGCAGTGACTGGAGCTGAGCTGAGCTGGTTCAACACCAGGAATCAGGGCCGGGAGCAATGGTGTAGTGGTTAAAGTCCCCGCTTTGCACGCGCCGGGATCCTATATGGGGGCCCCACTTCCCATCCAGCCCCCTGCTTGTGACCTGGGAAAGCAGTGAAGGATGGTCCAAAATCTTGGAACCCTGCACCCGTGTGGGAGTTCCAGAAGTGCTCCTGGCTCCTGGCTTCGGATTGGCTAAGTTCCAGCTGTTGTGGTCACTTGAGGAGTGAACCGTCGGACGGAGGATCTTCCTCTGTTTCTCCTGCTCTCTGTAGATCCGCCTTTCCAATAAAAATAAATAAATCTTTAAAATAGCAACAACAACAAAAACACCAGGAATCAGTAGCCAGTAGCCAGGAGCTTCTTCTGGATATCCCATGTGGGTGCAGGGTTCCAAGATTTTGTACCATCCTTCACTGCTTTCCCAGGCTACAAGTAGGGAGTTGGATGGAAAATGCAGAAGCTGGGACATGAACCAGCATCCATATGGAATCATGGTGTATAAAAGGTGAGGACTTTAGCCACTAGGCTAAGGTGCCAGTCCAGTCAGTCTAACCATATTAGAAGACACAGAACCAGGGTTGAAAATCATCTCGACTTAACTATGAAGTATGGAAAATTTTGCCACATATACAATTTTGAGAGATAATTCAAATGGATGCCCCACTAGAATATTATTTTGGGGGGGAGGTTGCCTAGGGGAGCGTTAGGAAGAAGTTTTCTTGAACGTCAGAATTTAGACACAAAAATCTGAACACAGCATTCGTGCTTTGTGTATGAGGGCAATGATCCTTCAGCTAGCAAAGGCTACAAATTTTTCGAAGGTGGAACCAGAACCTGCACCAGGTTTTTCTGTTTCTTAGTTTCTACTGCATGAAATTCACTAGACTACAATAAGAGGAAGATTTTAACTTCCTAGAGCTAACATGTGTCTGGGATTGCACTGGCATTACATCGACAACCTAGTTGATGTCAATGCCTGTGGTTTAATGTCATGCTGGATGTAACAGAATCCAAAGCTACTAGTCCTGAGATACTGAAAGTATAAAAATGCCCAGAGTAACCAATTTGAATATTTGGAGTCAATACAAGAAGAGTAATTGAGCTCTTTTTTTTCTACGGAAAGACTGATAAGCTCAGCATATGTCATGTATCTATTACATCTTTATTAGTATCAAGTGGTAAAAGGAAAGAATGAGAGAAACGATCAGCCATGCCACATCATTATTCAGTACAACAGCAGGGATTTTTTTCAAGAACACTCGCTGGGTCTCAGCAAAACAGTTTAGGACATGGTTTCTGAATCAGAGTTGAGTTTGGCCATACAATCAATCACATGTTGTCATCTTGATTATGTTTCAGATTTGGTTATTTTTTTAAGATTTTATTTTATTTTTATTGCAAAGTCAGGTATACAGAGAGGAGGAGAGACAGAGAGGAAGATCTTTTGTCTGATGATTCACTCCCCAAGTGACCACAACGGCTGGTGCTGTGCCGATCCAAAGCCCAGAGCCAGGAACTTCCGTTAGGTCTCCCATGTGGGTGCAGGGTCCCAAGGCTTTGGGCCATACTTGACTGCTTTCCCAGGCCACAAGCAGGGAGCTGGATGGATTTGGGGCCGCTGGGATTAGAACCAGCATCCATATGGGATCCTGGAATGTTCAAGGCGAAGACTTTAGCTGCTAGGTCACCGCACCGGGCCCCAGATTTGGCTATTGATAGGAACATGAAACATAAGGAAATACTTTTTTCCCTTAAAATGTTGATCATAATTGTGTGGGACTGCCTGAGACATTGTGCATCTAGAACTTGATGTTACTCACCTACAACCCCATTTCTGTATATTAATTGATTACAATGCCTAGTAAGTAGCAAATGTTCATTAGAAATGCCAGCCAAATAATTTACTTTTACTTTATCTATCTGAGGCACAATTTGTGTTAAATTTTGCACACCAATATTTATACGCTTGAAATTTAACCTGTTGATAAAATGCTACACGAGTTTTAGAAATTGTTAAATTGGTTTTTCTTACTTAGAAAGAAATTGATCAATAATATCCAATGACCATAATATTTTGGAAGGTAATTTAAAATATCTCAAACCCAAATTTGTGAGAGCTTTTATATTACATTGACATGTCAATGACACTTGATTTAAAATTCATACTCAGCTGCCTCCACAGTTACTTAGTACATATAACGGGATTTTAAAAGAAGTATATACAAATTTGTAAAGCAAAAGCAAATTGAAACAAATAGTGAAATAACTGGTGCTAGCATTGCAAATCAAGAATTACTTATATTTTTTATGTGAGTTTCAAATATAACTGAAAATCAAATTGTTTCTTCTGTTCAGTCAAAACCACAGTAGCATTTTTAATTATAGTATTTTCAGTTTTCTTCATTTCATTTCCTCTGAAGCTAAAACAGTTTGCTGTGTCAGTCTTCAACCTAGGATGACAGTCTCATTTTCTGGAATTTCTGAAAACTCATGAACCATACTTCTGTGCAATGTTAAAAAGTATAATTTTTCTTTTGGTTTTCCATGTAAAAATGTTGGAAGTTAGCAGTAATAAGCCCATTTCTATGGAAATGATGTGGATATTATTTAGTCAATCTTCCTAGATGCTGAACAATTCATGAACTTGTTGAAATTCAATAAGCAGTTCATGAATACTTGAATTGAGAGATTCCATTTAAAAAAAAACAAAGTCAGGAACTGGCAAATGTCACCAATGATAAATACTATCCCATCAAATTCAAATTGGTTATGAAACATCTTAGTTTTTGAGCTCACTCTGAGTGCACTCACAGTGCTGAGAGAAACTAAGTGTGACTTCAAGATAATGAATCTCATTTCCTTGGGTGTTTTATAAAACTACCTGAAGAGGAGGTCTCAGAATGCTTTAAGTCATGGAAGCCCAATGATAAACATGCAGTCTCCCAGGGCAGTTTTTAAGAAGGTCAACACTCATTGCGTACTTGTTAATAATTTTCTTGGTTGTTTTATTGTCATACTGTGTGACTTGGCATAGGCACTTTGAAAGCGAAGGAATGCCTCTCTGAGGTCCGCAGAGAGCAGGATGTGGTAAGCCATGTTCATTACGGAAGCGTAGTGGAAGGAATAATAAAATCACATCCCTTGCATTATCAGTGTTCATTCTTATCCAGCCATGGATACATTTTTAATTGCTCTCCTTGCTTGATCCAAAAACCTTTGAGGTAAACAGCTCTTTGCCATTATCCTCTTACAAGTGAACAGCCTTTCAATCCTGCTCTGATTTTCAGAGAGAAAAAAGAATGCCTTGGTTCTGCAGTACAGTTTCTGCTAACGTCTTCCTAAGGGTGATCTTACTAGCCTATTAAACATTTGTAATCACATGAGGTTTAAAATATGGAACAGCAGGCATTTTAGCACACTGTGTAATCTCGGCACTCGGAAGGTATCCTGCACTCACAGGAGCTTATTTCCAGAGCTGTAGTCGCTGCAGCTCTCCAGGGAGCTCAAGCTGCCAGTCCACCCTCCTGTCTCCCTTAGAGGGTGGCAGCAACAAACCCATGTGGGTGGAAGCTGAAGAAATGGAAGACTCAAGTAGAGGAGGAGTGAAGGTGGCAACGCGCAGCGCTCATGGAATAAATGACACAGCTTGAATTCAGAGGTGCTTCCGTGCCTGTTTTAGACTGATGGTGTGTAGCGCTCCCCGTCCCCTCCCTCCTTTATAAATTAGCAAACATAATCCTTGCTAAGCACCTGGCTGCCTTGCTCCTAGACCGCATCAGTGTCTGTCTCCTTTCATATGTCATTTTAATACAAAATAGAAATGCAGATTCACTGCTTTAAGAGATTCACTGAGAGCTTACTGATATTTTTCCAAGGACAAGAACACTTAAAAATACATCTTTGTATCACAGTTTTAAGCACTGAAGTAATAAAGGGCTGATAAGGTTGAGCAAACAGCTTAGGGGAAAACCAGTGTGCTTTCCAAAAGTAGCAGTTTTAAGAATCCTGTTGCTAGCACAAAATCATCATGAAAATGAAATAATAGATTATGCAAACCAGTTGTTACATTTCCAGTTTTTCTCTCTTCATTCAAAGTGGCAAAGGAAAATAAGGGAAGTAGCATGATTTCTTTGGGATAAGAATAGTCCAGTCATATGTGTTATTGGTTTGCCAAATACTGGAGATTTTGTTGTAGCAGTATAGAAATATGCCCTTTTCTCCAGCAACACAAATGTTAAGTTCTTTTTTGCTGCTCACGTAAATTCATATAAACCTATAGTTCTCCACCTTGCTACAATTAACCTTGAAAACAAAGTTCCCAAGATAGACTATTAAAGGCTGGATTGAAGGACTGACTGTTTTGTTTTCTTAAAGATTTAGTATATTTATCTAAAAGATAGAGTGACAGCGTTGGGGAAAGGCAAGGAGAAGCAGTAGGAAGGTGACAAAGATGTATCCATCTGCCAGTTCACTCCTCAAATAGAACAGCCAGCAGTGGACCAAGCTGAAGCCAGGAGCCATCTGGCTCTTCCAGAAGGATGGCATGGAGCAAGTACCTCCTGCTGCTTTCTCAAGCACATTAACAGGTAACTGAATCAGAAGTGGTGCAGCTTGGGTTCCAAGCCATACTCTGATAAGGGATCTGATATGACATTGCAAGCAGTGATTTAACTTGCTGATTGACAATCCTGGCTCCATCAGTAATACTTAAGACACAATCAGATGGTCATTGCTCAGGTGAAGGCCAATGCTCCTTGCACACAGGAATATGTGCAGCAGGGACATGCATTTTGACTGTAGCTATAATTTCATGGATTACTCTGCCCTATAGGCTCTATCTATAGACAAAGCAAAATCAAAGATGCAAATGTTTTTACTGCTGATATTTCTTTGGGCTCATGCAGACATTCCAAGATGTGGAAACCAAAGCCTCCAAACCAATGCCTGCACCAGCTCTGTGTCCATGAGCATGAACCCATGCCTGCACCAG